>NC_090824.1:80442423-80742423 GCF_028021215.1 Eschrichtius robustus
TTAAAGTTTATGTAGGGAATCTTGCAAACAGTGGTAACAAGGCTGAATTGGAACGAGATTTAGGCTATTACGGACCACTCTGAAGTGTGTGGGTTGCTAAAAGCCCTCCCGCTTCGCTCTTGTTGAATGTGAAGATCCCCGAGATGCAGCCGATGCTGTCCGAGAACTAGATGGGAGAACACTATGTGGCTGCCGAGTAAGAGTGGACCTGTCGAATGGGGAAAAGAGAAGTCGAAATCGTGACCGCCTCCTTCTTGGGGTCGTCGCCCTCGAGATGATTATCGGAGGAGGAGTCCTCCACCTCCCACACATCTCCAAGATGGATTCTCCGTCAGCCAGAGCAGGTCCCTTTCTAGATATAGGAGAAGAGAGAGATGACTGTCCCAGGAGAGAAATCACAAGCCGTCCCGATCTTTCTCTAGGTCTCCTAGCCGATCTAGGTCAAATGAAAGGAAATAGAAGACCACTTTGCAAGAGGAGTGGTGTACAGGCAATAACTTCATTTGACAGGAGTATGTACAGAAAATTCAAGTTTGGTTTGAGACTTCTGAAGCTTGGTGCACTTTTTAAATGTTTTAGTTGTTCACATTTGTTTGTCTCTTGGGACAGTGACCCATAAAGGTGTCATTCTCTATGGTTTGAAATGGGTCACATGAGGCATGTGATATGAAGAATTGTTACCTTCCAATGTTCCCTTAAGCAAAATTGAATTTGCTTTGAATTTTTGGTCTTGCCTAGACTGATAATAAAACTTTAACTCCTGCCCACCTAAAGTGTGATGTTTACTATTATGGAAACAACACTGGCAAACATGGAAAAGACTTTCTGTAGCTGGGATATGGTATGCAGCTGTAGTTAAGCAAGCAGTCTTTAAAAGGTGCTGTGAACACAAGCCAGCAGGTAAAAATGAAAGCCGCACCCTTACCCTAGATTAGAGGTTTAAAAATTCCACTAGTCTTCACACGGGACAAGAGGTTGTCCAGGGAGTTGAGAATCTAAGAAGTTTCAAGGAAGTTAGTTTACCTTTGAGTTAGGTCATAAGTCCCCTCTGTGATTGCTGTACATGAATACATAGCTCTTTGTAATATTTTTTGGAAATCTGAGATGATCAAGATACCAATGTCCTGCCGGATTAAGAGTATTGTAGAGCTGAACTTTGAGTTACTGTGCAATTTTTTTTTTCATGCTGTCATTTGTAATATGTTTTGTGAGAATCCTTGGGATTAAAGTTTTGGTTGCAAAAGAAAAGAAGAAAAGAAAAGAATCCGCCTGCCAGTGCAGGGGACACAGGTTCAAGCCCTGGTCCGGGAAGATCCCAGGTGCCGCAGATCAACTAAGCCCGTGGGCCACAACTACTGAGCCTGCGCTCTAGATCCTGGGAGCCAGAACTACTGAGCCCCCACGCACAACTACAGAAGCCCGCACGCAACGAAGACCCAATGCAGCAAAAAAAAAAAAAAAAGACGCTACTGGCCAGGTGATCAAGGGTAAAATCATTTGTCATAAGTCCCGTTGATGGTGTGTATCCTTGATGTGACCTGAGGAGAATGGCATTTTTATCTCTGTCTGGATCTTCCGCCCCAAACCCCATAACTCCAGACCAACCATAAGAAAACATCAGAAAACAAACAGACAAACAAATTGAGGGACAAAATACCTGACCAGTCCTCCTCAAAACTTTCAAGGTATCAAAACCCAGGGACATCTGAGAAATGTCACAGCCCAGAGGAGACTGGGACAGAAAAAGGATGTTAGGGGAAAACTAGGGAAATGCTAATGAAGTGTGGACTTTAGTTAATAACAATGTATCCATCTTGGTTCCTTAGTTGGATAAACATGTCATACTAACGTACTAACGTGTTGGAGATAGGGTTACTGGGTCAGGGTCCACGGCACTCTACACTCTGTACAGATCTTTGCCACTTTTTTGTAACTCTAAGCTATTCTAAAATTAAGCGAGTACTGAACAGAGATAAGAATGTTATTTCCCTGATTTGAACATGCCTGAGTTTCTTTTCATGGTCACATTTTTGCTATCTGGATGTGTCTTGGAATCAGTAGCAAAGGAGAGTTGCCAGCCCCTGGAAAGATGTGGGTGGTTTGCAGGTGGCTTGCTCTGGAGCTGAAGACCACGGTGGGAAGTCTGCAGCCTCGGGCTGCACTTAGAACCATGGGAGGGGATGGGCCAGCTCAGTTAGGGATGGAACCTATAAGTAAAACTTTTTTCTTTTCCATTATGGCTTATCACAGGATGTTGAATATAGTTCCCTGTGCTAGACAGTAGGATGTTGTAGTTTATCCATCCTATATTTAATAGTTTGCATCTGCTAACCCCAAACTCCCAATCCAACCCTCCCTCACTCTTTCTCCCCCTTGGCAACCACAAGTCTGTTCTCTATGTCTGTGAGTCTGTTTTTGTTTCGTAGACGAGTTCATTTGTGTCGTATTTTAGATTTCACATATAAGTGAGATCATATGATATGTGTCTTTCTCTTCTGACTTACTTCACTTAGTATGGTAATCTCTAGGTCCATCCACATTGCTGCAAATAGCATTATTTCATTCTTTTTATGGCTGGATAATATCCCATTGTATATATGTACCACATCTTCTTTATCCATTCATCCATCAGTGGACATTTAGGTAGCTTCCATGTCTTGGCTATTGTAAATAGTGCTGCAATGAACATTGGGGTGCATGTATCTTGTCTTTCTTTTTTTTTTCTTTCTTCCTTTCTTCCTCCCTTTCTTTCCTCCTTTCTTTCTTTCTTCCTTTCTTCCTTTATTTCTTTCTTCCTTTCTTTCTTCCTTGCTTCCTTCCCTTCTTTCTTTCTTTCTCTCTCTCCCTCTCTCTCTTTCTTTCTCTCTTTCTTTCTTTTTCTTTCTTTCTTTCTTTTTTTTTTTGTCACACAGCATGTGAGATCTTAGTTCCCTGACCAGAGATGGAACCCATGCCCCCCGCACTGGAAGCACGGAGTCTTAACCACTGGACCACCCAGGAGGTCCCAGGGGTGTGTGTATAGTTTTGAATTAGAGTTTTCTCCAGATCTATGCCCAGGAGTGGAATTGCGGGACCCTATGGCAGCTGTATCTGTTGCTGCACGTCTCACATCAACCACCTGCACTCCAATCCTTGCTCTCAACGTCATCTTTGGGGAACCCAACCTGCGACAGGGACCTTGACAAGAAGAAATGGCTCAGGGAAAAGCTACCTGCACAGGGAGGAGATAGAGGCCATCGCCCCTGGGGTGCGGCGCGGAGAGTGGGCACAGAGATTTGTCATTTCACCCCCGATGCTCATCTCAGCCCTCCTGGCTGCCCCACTCTAGGTCACCTCGGGATACAGAGGTGACCCGGTTAGAGTCCCTGCCTGTGCAGGAATCTGGGGGCACCAGCGGGTCTGAATAATATTAGTGCAGGGTCTCCCCTGCGGCACTGGGGTTATTCGGGGCGGGTCATCCTCTGCTGAGGGCCCCTCCTGGGCACTGTGTGGGGTTTAGCAGCAGCCCTGGCCACACCCCTTTGATTCCAGGGGCCCCTCCCCCCCAGTTGTGACAACCACAGATTTTCCCCACACGTCACGGAAGAACTGGGTGAGGCGGGGGCAGGATGGCCCTGGGCGAGGACAGCTGTGTTGAAGCAACCAGCCTGGCCCAGGGCAAGGTCTGCCCCAATCCCGTCAGCGCCTGCATTTAGACCTGCCCCTTTCCTCTCCCACCTCCTCTGCCCTGCAGTGGTCTCCGAGACATCATCGCCATGTGATAAATCACACCTTCTCAGTCGACTGTTTGCTGCCCTCGCTAGAACGTGAGCTCTTTGAGGACAGGGATGCTGTTATGTCCCCAGCACCTAGAAGAGTGTCTGCTGTGTAGTAGATGCTTCATAAATACTTGCTGAATAAAGGAGTTGAATAAAGGGATGAGTGGATGGATGAATGAAGGTTACAATGGAAGGAGGGGGGAGATTCCCTTTCTGGCTCTCGGGGGTTGGGAGATCAAGTGAAAGATCCGTCCTAAATAGGCTGATCAGCCTTCTGGGGTTCCCCGGGACTGAGGGTTTCCCCAGAGTTCCAGCGCTCAAACCTGAGCGGTCCTGGGCAAACTGGGGGCGGGTGTTGGTCACCCTATCTAAACACAGTAACAATTCCAGCTGCAATAGCAATGGCCAATGACCTCTATGGTCTTATTGACCATGCACAGTTCTTTACCTGGCAGGGAAGGGTGGGCCGGGATGGGAATTCTGGTGATCCAGGGCGGGTGAGGGCACACCCCGGGCTTGTGTAGGGGAGTCCAGGAAGGTTCTGGAGGAAGTGACAGTGACACAGGGGGGAGGGAGGAGTCTAAGGAAGAACATCCCACATGACAACGTGTGCCAATGGCCCTGGGCCCAAGGTCACACCTGACCAGGGCTTGCCTTTTTTTTTTTTTTTTTTGTAATTTACTTTTTCCCACATGGATATGCAATTGTCCTAATGCCATTTATTGAAAACTCCTTAATTTCCCCACTTTCTGTCATATCAAGTTCTCATAGATCTGTTTCTGGACCTTTATTCTATACCATAGAGCTATACGTCCCGTCCTTGCACCACTAGGGCTGTTTCATCACTATAACTTTATTTTTTATTCATTTATTTTTCTTGGCCATGCCGTGCGGCATGTGGGATCTTATTTCCCTGACCAGGGTTCGAACCCGCGCGCCCTGCCAGCGGAAGCTCGGAGTCTTAATCACTGGACCTCCAGGGAAGTCCCCAGGGTTTGCTTTGACATCCATCGAATGGTGGCAGGTGGGCACGGGGAGCAGCTGTCTGTGAGCCATCCTGTGTAGAAATGCAGGCTGGAGGGGAGGACAGATGGAGCGGGAGGGGAAGAAGCGGAGGAGGGAGGGAGGGCGGGCGAGAGACAGACAGAGCATGAAAGCTGAAAAGAGCTCCTAGTGCCGGGAGCCTTGGAGCCAGAGCCTGGGAGCCAGGGTGACTGGCTCTCCTCCCTGGTGTGTGTGTGTGTGTTGCGGGGGGTGGCTCTGGGCTTCTCGGGCTGGGAATGGGGTGCACAGAGCAGGGACGGAGCAGGGACCCTTCTCTCTGGGACCTCGTGGGCCATCCTCAGCTCACAAAGCTGAGCCACTCCTGGCCCTACGAGTGGGGGGGCTTATCCTCCCTGTCCCCTGGATCACACCCCCTCACACACAACTTCCCCGTGTGTGTTCCCAGCAACCAAGAGAATCTGTTTTTAAAAGATTTGGGGGAGGGGGGTAAACATACAAACAAGAGCAGAATGGATACTTTTTCAGAATGTGAATGGCTCTGTGTAAGCCCACCCCCAGGGTAACCACAGTCCTGACCTCTAACACCCTTGACGAGTCAGCCTTGGTCTGGGCTTGCGGACCCACGGAAGCTTCCTCATCCCCTCCTTCAGATCCCGTCTCTCCCTTGGCGTCTTTGTGAGAAGCACCCGGGGAAGTGGGACTGCTAGGCTGTACTGCTGCTAGAACTCCACCTGGGCTCCACCAGGCTCCAGCCCCCCACCCTGTGCACCTCTCTGACCCTGAGGCACCTCAACTGGTAGCAGCCGCATCACCTTCCCTCCTGGGACTTGTGACACTTAAGGGAGACACCGCAAGGACAAGCCTTTGGCTCCCTGGCTGGCAAAGAGCAGGTGCTCAATTGTCATAAGTGTCCGTATCAGTGAGGGTTCTCCAGACAAACAGAAGCCATAGGGTGTGTGTGTGTATATACACACACACGTACATATGTACACGCGTACAAAAATATACAGCAGTGTATCTATGCAGTATGCATACACACATATACACATATAGTATATACAATACACACCTACCTGTATACACACATATAAAAGGCATAGTTTGTATATCTACAGTATGTATACACACATATGCACATAACATATACAATACCCACATACATAGACACTATACATACACACATATAAAATGCATCGTTTGTATGTATACAGTATGCACACATACATATAACATATGCAATATACACACCTAGGTACATATATGTCATACATATAGACACACATACAAAGATATTTAGGTGTGTATATAGACAGTATACATACATACACATATAATACATGCAATACGTACACGTACATACATATAGACACACATATACACCTACATATAAAAGCATATAGCATAAAAATATATATGTACTGTATATATAAATTCATCGTATGTACACGTACATATATCATATATATCAGATATATACATATATACAATGTATACACACACATACACACCTATATGTAAATATGCGCATGTACATACACATATAAATACATACGCAAGTGTGTATATAACAGTATATACATATATACATGTAACACCTAGAAACATATACACATACAGGTATACAACATATATACACACCTATATATAAATACACACTGTATACATACATACAGTGTACATAAACTGTATATCTACACACACCCATATATCAATATATGGGTGTGTGTATATACACAGCATGTTCACATTTATAAAATGTATACTATATATATGCACATACATACATTTATACAATATATACACACAAATATATAGGCTTGTATGTATACTGTATATAGTACTTACACATATACTACAAACGCACGCACATATAAACATACGTGTATACATATATATAATATGTATGCACACATATAGAAATTAATAGGCTTGTATATATTCAGTATTTTTACATATATAGTTTTGTTTTAAGGAGTTGACTCATGTGACCGTGAGGCAGGCAAGTCAGGGCAGGACTCTGGGCTGGAGACACAGGGAAGAGCTGATGTCCCAAGGCCATTGGAGGAACAGTTCCCTCTTTCTTCGGAACCTCATTTTTCTCTCCAGTCCTTCAGCTGATGGACCAGGCCCACCCACGCCACGGCATTGACAATCTCCTTTACCCAAGGTGGACCAATTTCAGTGTTCATCTCTTCTGAAAAATACCTTCCTGGCCACATCTGGAATAATGTTTGTGGTTGCCGGGGCCCCACGCAGTGCGCACATGAGATTAACCATCCCCGTGGCGATGATGACACTTTATTTTCTCCCTTGACCATTGTCACTACTATTCCAATTAAAATGGCAGCGCCATGAGGGCAGGGCATTTCCTTTTTTGCCAGTACTGAGCGTCCAGGGTCTGGTGCCTAGCATAGGCTAAATACAGGGCATTTTTGTGAACAGAAGCCGGGATTCCGGCTGTCATATTTAATGAGGAATTATAGTCTTATTATTGGGTGTGTGTGTGTGTGTGTGTGTGTGTGTGTGTGTGTGTGTGTGTGTGTGTCACGGTACGTCAAGGGCGGGAGTCGAACCCGCCACCCCAAGCCCCGAGGGGGTCTCCCCGGGTCCCGACTTCGGGCCGGTGCGGGTGGCCGGGGGCAGCCGAAGACGTGCGTGCGTGCGTGCGTGCGTGCGTAGGTGGAGCGGGCGAGTCCACGGGGTGGGCGGCGCGCGCGCGCCGCGAGTGAGTGGTTCAGCCCGGCCCCGGCTCATTGTGCTCGCCTCACGCCGGCCCGAGTTGGCGGCAGCGCTGGAGGTCCCGGGCCTGTGACCACAAAGAGGGAGCCGGGGGCCAGACGGGAGCGCGGCGGCGGCGGCGGCGGCGGTGGCTGAGGTCCAGGCCAGGCCCCCTCCCCTCAGCCTCCCGCCCGCCCGCTCGCCTGCCCGCCCGCCTGCCCCGCCCCCGCCGGCGGGCGTCCCGCCCCTCCCCCCAACCGCCAGACTAGCCTGGTGCGGGGGCCGCGCGCGAAGACATGGGGGAGAAGTTGGAGCCCAGGCTGGAGTCGTCCGTGGGGGCCGAGCCCGCCGTCTACCCGTGGCCGCTGCCGGTCTACGTGAGTGCCACCCGTCCCCTCTTCCCGGACCCCCGCCCCTCTTCCCCCACGGCGCGCGCTGAGCCCACCGAGAAACGGAGCGACTCGAGTCGCCAGACCCTCTTTGGAGCCCCCCTTCCCGCCCCGCCGTGGTTCTCCGCGGCCGTGTCCAGCCCCCGCGCGCAGGGTGGGCAGAGGGGAGCCGGGGCCGGCCGGGGGCGCAGACTCGGCCGCGGGGACCCCGCGCTTCCGAGGGGCGCCCGAGCCGGGCTGCCGTTGGCTCTGTAGGGCTGGGGACCCCGGTCCCCCCGGGCCTGGACTGCCGGCGGGCTTGCCCTTCCGTACTTCATGATCTGACATGTAGGGTTTCTTTTTCCTGGTAGTTTATTCTTAGCGCTGTCAACGTGCTTAGCTTTTTTATTTTTGAGGACACCCTTTCCTTCCTCTCTCCAGTTTTTTGTGTTTTTGTTTTGTTGTGTTTTAGGTAGGCATTTTGTCCCTCTGATCTTGAGTGGGTGGGCTGGCTGGACCCTTGGAGAGGAGGCGTTGTCTCCCCTAATTTGAGTGGGTGGGCTGGCAGGGCCCTTGGAACGGAGGCATTGTGTCCTGTAATTTTAGTGGGTGGGCTGGCTGGACCCTTGGAGAGGAGGCATCCTGTCCCCTGATCTTGAGTGGCCTTTGGCAAATGACACGCCGAACGGAAATTTACACAGGCGTCCGGTGATTCCAGAAATGCAGGGTGTCCGGGCAGGTGGGCGCCCGGCCTCTCGTCCCCCGTGGCGGCGTGGTGCGCGTGTTGTTGTCTCAGGGTTTACGCTTGGGCCCTGCAGCCCACCTTCGGGAGGGAAAGCGCAGCGGGCGCCTTGGGCCGGCGCCTTTGGGGCGCCCTTTCGTGCGCTCGGCTTGCGGGGGACCGGCCTGCAGGGGAGCCGGCGGGGAAGCCCGCGCGACCCGCCGCCCCTCGCGCGGGCTCCGTGTGTCTCAGTTTGTGGAAACTGTGTCGCGGCCGGGTGCGGGTCGGGACGCTGGGACCGCCTGGGAGCCGTTGTTGACTCCGGTCCCCGGTTCTCCGCAGTTCTCCGAGGTCGGAGGGTTTCCAGCCCGCCACTGCGCGCTGGCGCCTTCTATTTTTTGCTCTTCCTGTGGCCAGAGGCGCGGCTGAGTTGTGCACCCATCCCTCACTCTCCGTGTCCCTCTTCCTTTATTGTCTGGTTACTCGCTGGTTACTTTCCTCCCTCCCATTTTATCATTATCTGTGAGTTTTATTAACATGACGTTTACTCCCTCTTTTAAATTAATAATGAAGGAAACTGTGAAATGGTACTTTTATCTTTAATGGCTGATGC
This sequence comes from Eschrichtius robustus, assembly GCF_028021215.1. Classification (NCBI taxonomy): domain Eukaryota; kingdom Metazoa; phylum Chordata; class Mammalia; order Artiodactyla; family Eschrichtiidae; genus Eschrichtius; species Eschrichtius robustus. The sequence goes on from NC_090824.1 coordinate 80,451,607, forward strand.
TGTAAAAGTGACAATTGCAATGCAAGCATCTTTCCCTCACTTGACTCCTGTCATGCATCTCAGTAGTGTCTCTGTGACAGGACTTGAAATGATAGCACCCACATCTCTTGCAGCTCATTCACACTGAAGGGATATAATCCTCGGTTTGCTATCACAGCCACTTGCCCAGCTCAGACTGTGATGTCACAAACCAAAGATGATTCTCCCTCAGCAGGAAGAAGCCGGAGAGATGAATCTCCCCCATGATGGACCATCAGCCTTATTCAAATTTGGTCACTTCATGAAGAAAAATTAACCATAATAAAGATCAAAGATACCGGCTAGTTGAAATACCCTGTTGAATTAAGCTTGAAAAACTTTTCCATGATACTGGAATGAAGGAAGTTCTTTCAAAATTCTAAGGAAAAATTTGAGAGTTATAATAATGCAGATATCAGTAAATATTTATGGAATTAAAAATATTATGTAGTGCTGGTCCCTTTAAATGTTAACACTTAAAAATAACTTATAGGTATGTTTCTTATTTTCTATGCAAAATTATGTGGCTTGCTATTTCAGACAAAGATGACATATCAATCTGAAAAGAGTCGGCAAAGACACAAAATGGATGTACTTTCTCTTGACCTATACACCTACTTTTATGTTCTCATGGTTTAAATAAAAAGTACAGCTTTTGGGTTATTTAAGAAGAGCAGAAGCTAAAAATACAGTACTAAATATCATTGCAAGGATTTGGTAGCCAAAACATTTGCTCCATTTCTAGGAAAGAATCCATTAAGACAAAATTATATTACTTTTATAATATAATACTTTTTATATCATGTGCGCTTGAAAAACATTCTAAGTTACAGAAACAATTAGACAGTCATTGAGTACTCCCCAAGATGTTCAAAATCTCTTTAGTTGTTAAATCTATCAACACACAACACAAAAACTCTCATAAATAAACCACATCTTCAGGTATCCAACCAAATCTTCTAGCATAAAATTCCTTATCCGTTTGTACCCATGAGATGCTAAAGTTGAAGCAGTTTTCAACTTGAATCATTGATAAATGATGTGTTAAAAATTAGCTAATGTTTTTATTCTTTACTTTTTCACTTAAAATGAAGAAGAAACTGTAGATTGGGCTAATTTGGAATAAATTGCTATAGAGTTGTTTTTGGAAAGCTGTTATTTAAATCTCAATAATCATTATTCAGAATGGGTTATTATAGAGGAATAGCTTGATTTAGATAGGAAAGAGAAATGAAGGTTCACTGGGACTGATGCTAACCAGGGCTAAAGGGGAGGTGGGTTTGCTCATCCATTGTCTTTAGAAGATAAATCATAGAAGCAACGTCCCTAACCTGGTGGGACCTGGGTCTCTTTGTACATTACAATGAGTAAATAAAATCCAGAAGACTTGAGGAATGTCATTTTATACCCCCTTCAGTTCTATCTATTGGAAGCAAATTGTTTGAGTATAATATTGTTAATCTCTTCTTTTTGCCTAAGTTAAACAATTCTTTGAGTTGAAATAGTTTTGTAACTTAAAAAATATATGCCTATTTTCAAAGCATGTCAGGTTACAAAATATAATGAGGAAAAAGATGAATTCTTAAGGGTTCAGGTCCATGTCAGTACAGTTAAAAAATACTTTTAGTGAGGGCTGGTATACAAAGTATTTTGAAATTTTTAAATAAACATTTTTCTCTGCAACAAATTGATACACTACAGTATTACTGCTTGTATTTGAATTGCTGCTTTCCTTTACTGGAAAATGACGGGTGAATTTCTGTAATGAATTCCGACTTATGACATTTAAGGTTATTTATAGACTGTCTTGAAGAGAGTGATGGGATCATGTAATTTACTCTATTAATTAAAAGTTGAAAGAAGGAAAGAATTCAGTGAAATGGAAGAATTTCAAATTTGACTTATCAGGCAAGTACTGAATAATTACTTTAGATAGATTTCCCTATATTATCGGAAGATAATCTCCTATATCATCTCTTACCACCATCAGAAAACCACCCCCCAAAAAGGGGACCTCATTCATATTGAAAATAACTTCTTAACGTGCAGGCATTACAGTAGGGCATTCTAGACACTGGGGGAGGGAAAAACCATTGTATTTTTTTCTAACATTCATGTTCAACTTATTTCCAAAGTTCTTTAAAGTGTGGCATTCTTACAGGTAGACAATGTTGCTGAACAAGCGTTTGTTTCTTCCCTTTTCTTCCCCCAGGCTCAAAGATTTGGAAAGAGATAGTTAACAGAAAAGGTAAGGTAATCTCCACCTTAACAAAATATATGATCAAATGTGACCATTTGACAGATACTATGTAGTTCATAAAAACAAAATTAAGTGGAATTGGCTCTCTTTTCCCTAAAGTTGAGGATGACGTGGATGTTTCTGTCTAATGTGCTGTACTAATAGGCTATTATGGGTTAGCTTTTGGTAACTCATCGAGTTTCCCAGTCTGGGTTCCGTACCATCAAGTCTGGATTATAACTTGTCCTGGTCACACTGTTTTTCCAAATCAGTTTTGTTCTAGTACTCTATTATGTGTCTGTTTCACCTCTAATCTTTCCATTTGTCACCACTCTGGAGATGGTGTGTGATATGATCTTAACGGAAACATCAGGAACATGTCTTGTGAATATTTAGTTTTCTTTTTGGCCGACTCAGCATTGCCTGCCATTCAGTCATTGTTATGTGACCAGGCAGTGTAACTATTTGTGTATTAGTCCATTGGTTCCTACCTTGGGAATGTGGAGACTTGTAAACCTCTGTCCTTCCCTTAGGAATGCATGAAGGAGAAATGGAATCTCTTGCGTGAATTTCTGCAGACAGAAATAAAGAATCAGTTGTGTGACTTGAAAACCAAACTACATAGAGAAGAATTATCAGAGGTAAGTCGTCAGCATCCCGGCGGCTAGAAAACGTTTCCTCCCATGTAACTTGTCTGTGACCAGGGAGGCAGAATAATCCCACCTCTCCCTGTTCCCTGATAGTTATGAAGGAAGCGCCTGTGTTTCCTTATTCTCTCATGGCCCCTTGTTTACAGTCACTGCTACTTAAATGATCCTTTCCTGCTGTAGGAGGGCTACCTGGCTCAAGGCAGATCCCTTTTAAATAAAGATTTGTCCTTGGAGAACAGAGCTCATGCTTTCAGTTGGGAAGTGAACGGCTGTCTAGAAAACGGGAGCCAGACAAGTGGTGAGGAGCGCAGAGTGGAAATAGCAGAGAAAAACAAGTCCCCCAAACCTGTTTCCAAACTTTGCATGCCCAGGAGAAGCAAGTCCGATGGAGAAACAAACTGTAAGAGCGCTTGACTCGTTTGACCTCGTTGGAATCTGGTACCACCTAAGGGGAGGACAGACTTGGCGCCATAGGGTCTGTCTGTTCCCCCCCCACACAACCCCTCCACCGGCAGTACTTGTTTTTTGTGTATCCTTTTTTTTGGTGGGGGGATGGCTGTGTTGCTCGGCTTGTACCATCTTAGTTCTCCAACCAGGGATCGAACCCCGGCCCTTGGCAGTGAGAGTGCCGAGTCTTAACCACTGGACCGCCGTGGAATTCCCTCTTGTGTATACGTCTAACTAGCTTAGATATATACTTTAAATTTTTGTCTTCAACCAAGTTATAGAGCATTAGATCCCCAAATGCGGTTGAATTTATGAGGTATAAGATAACAGGAGCTGCTGATATCTATGACTTGTAAGTTACATGCCTGTTTAAGCTAAACATTTATTCTTAGACTCCTTCCCCACTTGTAGTCAGAGTAACTCTTCTGGAATTTTTAAAAAAAGAGCATGGGACTTGAGCTCAGGTCAGGTGCTTGGCCACTTCATCTTTTGACGAAATAAACGGAGGCTCTGTTTCCTTGTGCGTCTCAGGGTTGGGCCCCTCATACAAGAGCTTGTGTTGAAATGGCCCAGCAGACTGGCAGGTGCTAATTTGATGAGTTTATCAAGATGGTGGTTGCTGAGAATAAGAAGAGAAGGTTACTTAATCCTCAGAACCTGGTCTCTGCACCAGCTTGGTAATGCTGAAGAACTGTACCTTGGCTGTGAACTCTTTATTCCTAGTGGCTTTTTTGTTTCTTTTTCTTTAAGCAGCTGAAGTCTCATCTAGCCCCAGGATTAGAAGGCAAACTGCCAGGCAGACCACCATCACATCTCATTTCACAAGGAGGTCAGTATATAATGAATGGACAGCCCCCATTTTAGGGGCCAACGGTTTTTGGTAAAACACATATAAATTAGTAGGATGTAACTTAGTAATTCTGACTTCCACATTGCTTCGGTTTTCCTTTTGATATTCTGTTATTAGACATTCGTGAACAGCATTTCTGAAGATCTCATCCATTTTTACTCTTCACATAGGCAACTTCAAATGTACATGCACAGAATTACCAAGGATAGTAAAATGAACCCCTGTGTACCTATCACCCAGTGTCAACAGTTAACATCTCCTGGCTGTTGTTTCATCTATACCCCCACATGCTCCAAGTGAAAATTGTTCCAAATGGATTACAGCTCCATACCCACCCATCTCCTCCCAGTTGGATTACTTTGAAACAAATCGGACATGTCATCTTATCCACACATACTGTATTTCTAGATGACAAGGTCTCTTTCTCTGACAAGTTTTTTATTCATATTTTGCCATAATTGCTAACATCTAGCAAACAGTCTTTTGAAGAAGACAAAACAGGCCTTATAAAGTGTAACAGTTCCTTACTAACAAATATATAGCAGTGTTCATTCTTCCCCTTGTGTAACAGAGTTTGGTTGATTTGCTCCTTAAGCCTTTCGAGTGATAGATTCCTTATCTTCTTGCCATTGATTTAAAGAAAATAGGTCTTTTTTTCTAATAGCTTCTAGGTCTGGCTGACTGCATCGTTTTGGTGGTTAATGTGTTCCCTTGCCTCCAGTTTTCTGTAAACTGGTAGTTAGGTCTAGAGTCTTGATCAGATTCCAGCTTTATTTTGTGAGACTTCATTGACAGCATGGGGCTGTCCATCAGAGGCATGTAATGTCTCTTCGGTGATTGTAGCAGCCATTGATCAAAGTCTAGATCCATTATTTCTTAAGGTTTGCAAAATGGTGGTATTCTAAACCTGTCATCCAAAGAAACATTAAGCTCGAAGCTTCTTTTAATGTCCTGGCAAAAAGGGCTTCTCAGAGGGAAGAGGGGACCATGCCCTGAATCTTTCCAAAGAGAGGGTACTCTTGGTAGGGAGGAATATGAGTTGTTTCGTGCCCACTGGAGGTCTAGGGTCTGGTGAGCTAACAGTTGGCTTTACTGTGTGTGTGTGTGTGTGACAGGCCTGCCAAACGGAAACCTGAGGAAGACCCTGAAAAAGCAAAATCGGATGATTCTGTCGATGAAGAAGAAAAAGACCAGGTAGGGCTCGCATTTAAGTTACTTAACTCTGCCTTTTTTTGGTACACTTGCTGGTAATTGTGAATTTATACTTGGTCTGTCTATGGACCGTAAGTGACTGAGAGGGTGTTAGAACACACCCCTGGACCCAGGGCAGTACGAAGTGTATTATGGTTAGCCCCGAGGACTCAGCAGGCCCGTAACTTTGGTCTGTTCTCTCCTGTCTACCTTCCTACGTCTCCAGCTGTCAAGATTTGACAGTCGAACCAGCAGATGTGATGTGTTCAAAGCATTTGCTTCTGATGTCAGATAAGCTCCTTTCCCACATCGAATTTCTCTATAAAAGCAGAATTGTCGTGTTATTATGTGTATTGTAACAATGCTGCTTAGACTTTTTAGGTTAGAAAACTGGTGGCTTGCCAGAGACCTCCAATATAGAAAATGTCAGTCTCCAGCACTGTCTCATGTGACTTGAGGGGCAAACCTAGGTACTACCAGATGGTCACACGCTCTCTATTTCATTCCTGCCACAGGATTAGCTGTGTAAGTCGGGAAGTCTGTAGGTTTACAGGTGGGTAGTAAATGCCCTGTTACCTGCTAAAGATGAGTATCCGTGGTTTGCTCTAAGGCAGGGTTTCTCAACCAAGGCATTGACTTTTGGGGCCAGATAAACCTTTGCTGTGGTGTGTGAGTCCTGTGCATCGTAGAGTGTTTAGCAAGGTCCCGACCTCTTACTCACTAGGTGCCCGTAACATTCCCTCTCTCTCCTCCCAGTCGTGACAGCCAAAATCACCTTCAGACTTCCCCAGATGTCCCCTGGGGGGCACAGTTGCACTCAGTGAGAAGCAGTGGACTCAAGGCTACCAATATCTTTGAGGTAGACTTGACGTCCTGTTGTGAAAGACATACTCATTCTCCTGTTTTTATTTTGGAAATTAGATGCCACTGTTCATGATCGTTATTCAGATGTCTGTCATTAAGCTTCGTCAGACTACCCACTCACAGGTGGGACACTGAGACAGAGGGAAACAGCTTGTCCAAGTCACATGGCCACATCCCTTGCCTCCTAAGAAAACGTGTCACAAGTGAAAGCAAGCTGGCTCTTGTAATATTGACAAGTCTTTTTCTTTAAACAAATGTGCCAGTTTTAGAGTTGTTCTTTGCCCTCTAACCTTTTGGAGGGCTTACATAGCCTTCAAGCTTCTAAAGAAACGAACTGGGGCACTCTTTCCCAAGCAGGAAGCAGTTTCACTGGCAGTGTGTGAGAGGCCTTGGGGACTTGGAGGATGAACACTTGTCGAAACGGGGTGTATCCCGATATGCTAGAGTAAGGCTCGGTGCACCACACCGGTGTTATCAGGTGGTGTTGGTCAAATAAGTAGTACTACAGAGAGAATCTTACTTTAGTCAATTTCAAATTTTTGAGATCTCACTATGTTTTTTAAAACAGGTATTAAATACATGCATTTGGTAAAACAGTACAAAAGGCTGTTTGGTACATAGCAGCCAAAGAAAAACAATGTGGCTATTCCGTGCTGAGCTATGCTGTGAGCATTATCAAATAAATACTGGATTCTGAGGCCTTTGTTCAGGAACAAAAAAGAATATAAAATATCTCATTACCACAACTAAGGAGCTGGCCTGTGGCAACTAAGACCCGGCACAATTAACTAACTAACTGACTATTTCTTTCTTTTTTTTTTTTTTCTTTATGACAAAAGACTTAAAAATGACCACGGTTAAAGATTTGATGAAAGTTCATAATAATGCAGTTGACAAGAAAATTAGTTATTTCTGAGATATACATTTTAAAGTAATAACTAGGATTATTACATATAACATTATACCAGAACATATAAGATTTTTAGCAATTTCATGTAATGTCTGAAACATTTCTATTAACATATTTCCATACATATTTCCATACACATACAAATATAAGATTTTTAGAAATTTCATGTAATGTCTGAAACATTTATATTAACATATTTCCATACAAATAACCCAATGAAAGTTTAGTATTAGTTGTTTTGTTTGTTTGTTTATACTGCAGGTTCTTATTAGGCATCAATTTTATACACATCAGTGTATACATGTCAATCCCAATCGCCCAATTCAGCACCCCACCATCCCCACCCCACCGCAGTTTTCCCCCCTTGGTGTCCATATGTCCATTCTCTACATCTGTGTCTCAACTTCTGCCCTGCAAACTGGCTCATCTGTACCATTTTTCTAGGTTCCACATACATGCATTAATATACGATATTTGTTTTTCTCTTTCTGACTTACTTCACTCTGTATGACAGTCTCTAGATCCATCCACGTCTCAACAAATGACTCAATTTCGTTCCTTTTTATGGCTGAGTAATATTCCATTGTATATATGTACCACAACTTCTTTATCCATTCGTCTGTCGATGGGCATTTAGGTTGCTTCCATGACCTGGCTATTGTAAATAGTGCTGCAATGAACATTCGGGTGCATGTGTCTTTTTGAATTACGGTTTTCTCTGGGTATATGCCCAGTAGTGGGATTGCTGGGTCATATGGTAATTCTATTTTTAGTTTTTTAAGGAACCTCCATATTGTTCTCCATAGTAGCTGTATCAATTTACATTCCCACCAACAGTGCAAGAGGGTTCCCTTTTCTCCACACCCTCTCCAGCATCTGTTGTTTGTAGATTTTCTGATGATGCCCATTCTAACAGGAGTGAGGTGATACCTCATTGTAGTTTTGATTTGCATTTCTCTAATAATTAGTGATGTTGAGCATCTTTTCATGTGCTTCGTGGCCGTCTGTATGTCTTCTTTGGAGAAATGTCTGTTTAGGTCTTCTGCCCATTTTTGGATTGGGGTGTTTGTTTCTTTAATATTGAGCTGAATGAGCTGTTTATATATTTTGGAGATTAATCCTTTGTCCGTTGATTCATTTGCAAATATTTTCTCCCATTCTGAGGGTTGTCTTTTCGTCTTGTTTATGGTTTCCTTTGCTGTGCAAAAGCTTTGCAGTTTCGTTAGGTCCCACTTGTTTATTTTTGTTTTTATTTCCATTACTCTAGGAGGTGGATCAAAAAAGGTCTTGCTGTGATTTATGTCAAAGAGTGTTCTTCCTATGTTTTCCTCTAAGAGTTTTATAGTGTCCACTCTTATATTTAGGTCTCTAATCCATTTTGAGTTTATTTTTGTGTATGGTGTTAGGGAGTATTCTAATTTCATTCTTTTACATGTAGCTGTCCAGTTTTCCCAGCACCACTTATTGAAGAGACTGTCTTTTCTCCATTGTATATCTTCGCCTCCTTTGTCGTAGATTAGTTGACCATAGGTGCGTGGGTTAATCTCTGGGCTTTCTATCTTGTTCCATTGATCTATGTTTCTGTTTTTGTGCCAGTACCATATTGTCTTGATTACTGTAGCTTTGTAGTATAGTCTGAAGTCAGGGAGTCTGATTCCTCCAGCTCCATGTTTTTCCCTCAAGACTGCTTTGGCTATTCGGGGTCTTTTGTGTCTCCATACAAATTTTAAGAGGATTTGTCCTAGCTCCGTAAACAATGCCATTGGTAATTTGATGGGGATTGCATTGAATCTGTAGATTGCTTTGGGTAGTATACTCATTTTCACAATGTTGATTCTTCCAATCCAAGAACATGGTATATCTCTCCATCTGTTGGTATCATCTTTAATTTCTTTCATCAGTGTCTTATAGTTTTCTGCATACAGGTCTTTTGTCTCCCTAGGTCGGTTTATTCCTAGGTATTTTATTCTTTTTGTTGCAATGGTAAATGGGAGTGTTTCCTTAATTTCTCTTTCAGATTTTTCATCATTAGTGTATAGGAATGCAAGAGATTTCTGTGCATTAATTTTGTATCCTGCAACTTTACCATATTCATTGATTAGCTCTAGCAGTTTTCTGGTGGAAGTTTTAGGATTCTCTATGTATAGTATCATGTCATCCGCAACCAGTGACAGTTTTACTTCTTCTTTTCCAATTTGTATTCCTTTTATTTCTTTTTCTTCTCTGATTGCCGTGGCTAGGACTTCCAGAACTATGTTGAATAATAGTGGTGAGAGTGGACATCCTTGTCTCGTTCCTGATCTTAGAGGAAATGCTTTCAGTTTTTCAGCATTGAGAATGATGTTTGCTGTGGGTTTGTCATATATGGCCTTTATTATGTTGAGGTAGGTTCCCTCTATGCCCACTTTCTGGAGAGTTTTTATCAGAAATGGGTGTTGAATTTTGTCAAAAGCTTTTTCTGCATCTATTGAGATGATCATATGGTTTTTATTCTTCAATTTGGTAATATGGTGTATCACATTGATTGATTTGCGTATGTTGAAGAATCCTTGCATCCCTGGGATAAATCCCACTTGATCGTGGTGTATGATCCTTTTAATGTGTGGTTGGATTCTGTTTGCTAGTATTTTGTTGAGGATTTTTGCATCTATATTCATCAGTGATATTGGTCTGTAATTTTCTTTTTTTGTAGTGTCTTTGTCTGGTTTTGGTATCAGGGTGATGGTGGCCTCACAGAATGAGTTTGGGAGTGTTCCTTCCTCTGCAATTTTTTGGAAGAGTTTGAGAAGGATGGGTGTTAGCTCGTCTCTAAATGTTTGATAGAATTCACCTGTGAAGCCATCTGGTCCTGGACTTTTGTTTGTTGGAAGATTTTTAATCACAGTTTCAATTTCATGACTTGTGATTGGTCTGTTCATATTTTCTGTTTCTTCCTGGTTCAGTCTTGGAAGGTTATACCTTTCTAAGAATTTGTCCATTTCTTCCAGGTTGTCCATTTTATTGGCATAAAGTTGCTTGTAGTAGTCTCTTAGGATGCTTTGTATTTCTGCGGTGTCTGTTGTAACTTCTCCTTTTTCATTTCTGATTTTATTGATTTGAGTCCTCTCCCTCTTTTTCTTGATGAGTCTGGCTAATGGCTTATCCATTTTGTTTATCTTCTCAAAGAACCAACTTTTAGTTTTATTGATCTTTGCTATTGTTGTCTTTGTTTCTATTTCGTTTATTTCTGCTCTGATCTTTAAGATTTCTTTCCTTCTGCTAACTTTGGGTTTTGTTTGTTCTTCTTTCTCTAGTTTCTTTAGGTGTAAGGTTAGATTGTTTACTTGAGATTTTTCTTGTTTCTTTAGGTAGGCTTGTATAGCTATAAACTTCCCTCTTAGAACTGCTTTTGCTGCATCCCATAGGTTTTGGGTCGTCGTGTTTTCATTGTCATTTGTCTCTAGGTATTTTTTTGTTTCCTCTTTGATTTCTTCAGTGATCTCTTGGTTATTTAGTAACGTATTGTTTAGCCTCCATGTGTTTGTCTTTTTTACGTTTTTTTCCCTGTAATTCATTTCTAATCTCATAGCGTTGTGGTCAGAAAAGATGCTTGATATGATTTCAATTTTCTTAAATTTACTGAGGCTTGATTTGTGACCCAAGATGTGATCTATCCTGGAGAACGTTCCGTGCGCACTTGAGAAGAACGTGTAATCTGCTGTTTTTGGATGGAATGTCCTATATATATCAATTAAATCTATCTGGTCTATTGTGTCATTTAAAGCTTCTGTTTCCTTATTTATTTTCATTTTGGATGATCTGTCCATTGGTGTAAGTGAGGTGTTAAAGTCCCCCACTATTACTGTGTTACTGTCGATTTCCTCTTTTATAGCTGTTAGCAGTTGCCTTATGTATTGAGGTGCTCCTATGTTGGGTGCATATATATTTATAATTGTTATATCTTCTTCTTGGATTGATCCCTGGATCATTATGTAGTGTCCTTCCTTGTCTCTTGTAACATTCTTTATTTTAAAGTCTATTTTATCTGATACGAGTATAGCTACTCCAGCTTTCTTTTGATTTCCATTTGCATGGAATATCTTTTTCCATCCCCTTACTTTCAGTCTGTATGTGTCCCTAGGTCTAAAGTGGGTCTCTTGTAGACAGCATATATATGGGTCTTGTTTTTGTATCCATTCAGCCAGTCTATGTCTTTTGGTTGGGGCATTTAATCCATTCACGTTTAAGGTAATTATCGATATGTATGTTCCTATGACCATTTTCTTAATTGTTTTGGGTTTGTTTTTGTAGGTCCTTTTCTTCTCTTGTGTTTCCCACTTAGAGAAGTTCCTTTAGCATTTGTTGTAGAGCTGGTTTGGTGGTGCTGAATTCTCTTAGCTTTTGCTTGTCTGTAAAGCTTTTGATTTCTCCATCAAAGCTAAATGAGATCCTTGCTGGGTAGAGTAATCTTGGTTGTAGGTTCTTCCCTTTCATCACTTTAAGTATATCATGCCACTCCCTTCTGGCTTGCAGAGTTTCTGCTGAGAAATCAGCTGTTAACCTTATGGGAGTTCCCTTGTATGTTATTTGTCGTTTTTCCCTTGCTGCTTTCAATAATTTTTCTTGGTCTTTAATTTTTGCCACTTTGATTACTATGTGTCTCGGCGTGTTTCTCCTTGGGTTTATTCTGTATGGGACTCTCTGCGCTTCCTGGACTTGGGTGGCTATTACCTTTCCCATGTTAGGGAGGTTTTCGACTATAATCTCTTCAAATATTTTCTCTGGTCCTTTCTCTCTCTCTTCTCCTTCTGGGACCCCTATAATGCGAATGTTGTTGCGTTTAATGTTGTCCCAGAGGTCTCTTAGGCTGTCTTCATTTCGTTTCATTCTTTTTTCTTTAGTCTGTTCCGCAGCAGTGAATTCCACCATTCTCTCTTCCAGGTCACTTATCCGTTCTTCTGCCTCAGTTATTCTGCTATTGATTCCTTCTAGTGTAGTTTTCATTTCGGTTATTGTATTGGTCATCTCTGTTTGTTTGTTCTTTAATTCTTCTAGGTCTTTGTTAACCATTTCTTGCATCTTCTCAATCTTTGCCTCCATTGTTATTCCGAGGTCCTGGATCGTCTTCACTATCATTATTCTGAATTCTTTTTCTGGAAGGTTGCCTATCTCCACTTCATTTAGTTGTTTTTCTGGGGTTTTTTCTTGTTCCTTCATCTGGTACATGGCCCTCTGCCTTTTCATCTTCTCTATCTTTCTGTAACTGTGGTTTTTGGTCCACAGGCTGCAGGATTGTAGTTTCTCTTGCTTCTGCTGTCTGCCCTCTGGTGGTTGAGGCTATCTAAGAGGCTTGATGGGAGGCTCTGGTCCTGACTATTTCTTAAAATCTCATTGATAGGTATTTAATATGATTTTTAAAAATTTATTTATTTATTTAATTTATTTATTTTTGGCTGCGTTGGGTCTTCCTTGCTGCGTGTGTGCTTTCTCCAGTTGCGGTGAGCGGGGGCTACTCTTCGTTGCGGTGCGTGGGCTTCTCATTGCGGTGGCTTCTCTTGTTGCGGAGCACGGGCTCTAGGCGCGCGGGCTTCAGTAGTCGGGGCACGAGGACTCAGTAGTTGTGGCTTTTGGGCTCTAGAGCGCAGGCTCAGTAGTTGTGGCGCACGGGCTTCATTGCTCCGCGGCGTGTGGGAACTTCCCGGACCAGGGCTTGAACCCTTGTCCCCTGCATTGGCAGGCGGATTCTTAACCACTGCGCCAGCAGGGAAGCCCAGGCTCCAGCCTTTTTAAAAATGTGTTCCTTCCACCTTCGTGGAGCCGGCGTAGGGGATGGGGAGGAGTGAGAACCCGATTGGCAGGGGTCCGGTCGCAACCCCGGAAGGGGACGGGGGACGATCTAAGAGGTGGCACCGGGCCACAGTCGACCCCCAGTGACAGCTAACAGCTGCAGTGCTGCCCCTTCCTGCCCCAGGACCTGAGCTCAGGTCCCGGGGCGGCTGGAGAAACGCACTGTTTTTTGGTGAGGTGCTCTTACTTACTGTGTGGAGCTGCTCCGGCTGCCCCGGCGACCACACCCCTGCAGGGCCCTGTGCCCGTCCTCCCTGCCCCCTGCCCAGGGCTCGGAGAACAGCAGTCTCTGTGGGGCAACCCGCTTCCAAGCCCTTCAGTGACCACGGAGGACTGGGAACGGGCTGGGCTACCGGGGAGCCTGGGCATCCAACACCTGAGCTCAGCCCTGGGGGCTCACGTGAGGGCAGGGGCTGGGGGTTGCGGGCGGTGAGCGGAGGGGCCTCCAGCCGGCATCAGCCTGGGCCCTGGACCCGGGGAAAGGCCTCACCCTCTCAGTCCTGACCTGCCGCTCAGGAACCCTGTGGCCCACCAGCCCGAGGCTTGTGTCGCCCGCCATGGACTGCCCGGCACACGGCTGGGGTGCCAACGCCACACCTGGATTTTGCACGGGGACCACCTGGGGGCTCGGTGCACAGGAAGACGAGCAGCCCCCAGGCCCCGACACGCCCCTTCCATATCCATCGAGAGGTGCCTGATGGAAGGCCGGCTGTGCTCCTTTTCAAGCCCCAGGGAATTCACACGAACAGCCCTCCCGGCCACGGGGTGCCTGCCCACCGGCTCTGGGCCTGCGACCAGCCCAGAACACAGAAGGCACCGAAGTGGGTGCAGGGAGCTGAGCCGGGGCTGCAGAAGGGCAGACACCACAGCCTGGTCCACAACCGACTGCCCTAGGGCGGGTGAGAACGGGCGGGCAGGCTGAGGGGAGGACAGAGCGTGGCACCGCCTGCCCGCCTGGGCCACGGGGAGAAGGTCGGGGCGCCGCCCGCGCGCTCGCTCCGCTGCCTGGCGTCCTTTGTGGGGGCGAAGGGCCGGAGGCAGGGCTCCCGAGGAGCTCAAAGGCCCGGGAAGGACACACGGGACGGTCCAGAGCCACCCTACCGCTCCAGTGGTGCAGCACCCTCTCTGAATTCCTACTGCCACCAAAACACATCCCTAAGGCCTTTGGGAAGAATCGCTAGGACCCAGGAAGGCAGCCCCCTGCTGTGGTCCAGACTTCAGCAGCTGCCGATGATCAGAGGGAGCCAGCCGGCCGGCCTTGAGCAGGAGGACAGGACACGGGGACAGGGACAGCCACAGCCGGGCTTCCCACAGCTGTGCCCACCGCCAGAACCAGCTCCAGCCAATCACAGCCCCCGAGATGCCAAACAGTGACGGGCGAGAGGCTGGCAGGAAACTGACACCCCCTCACTGGAGAGCCTGCCCGGCCGGGGTGCGGGGCACCATCCCCGTCTGAACTCACCCCACAGCTCAGCCATCTCCCAGTGACCCAGACGCGTCACCACGGCCCCAGGGCTGATCCCCGACCAAGGTCAGAACTCCCCCCAGTGTGACGGCCCCCATGCCACTCCTGTGGTGGAAGGGACGGCAGGCAGAGACCAGGAGTAGAGTCTTTTTATTAACGGCTGCGTTTTCAAAGAACCGTTTTGTTACCAGGAAAGCTCCCCAGGAAGGGATTGCATTAGTGCAACAAGGGGGAGCCTTGATGCCAGGCTCTCCAGACACTTCCAGGTGGAGACTTTTGGCCTAGGCCGGCCGCCGGGGACTCAGGGGCTGGGAGGACACGCGGCCCCTCCCCCGCCCCGACGGGGCGCTAAGGCACCCGGCCCGCCTGGGTGGGCAAAACCCCGTGCCTTCAGCAGGCCGGCGGCTTGCAGCCCTCAACCTGCAGCCCTTTGCTCAGGAGGAAGGCGTCCTGCGTGGGGTCACAACCCAGGAAGAGCTTCACCATGCCCTTGGCATCCTCGGAGACCCCTGGCCTCAGAATGCAGCTTCTGTAGTCCATGGCAACCTGACGAGAGGGGGTGGGGCTGCAGGAGGGTGGAGCACCCCCTTCACTGAGGGTGTGGGTGTGGCCACCTCTGCTGTGACTCAAGAAAGGGCAGGGGAGCAGGGGGTCCAGGGCAGGGCCCTCAGAGCCTGGCAGGCCCAGGCGGGCGGCACAAGCATCTAGGCCCAGGCCAAGGACCTCCGTGTTGGTCTGCATGGCAGGCTGGCCTCTCACCTTGCCACTCAGGACGCCCTCCCGCTTGAAACGTGTGTGGAACGTGTCCGCGGAGTACACCTCGCTGCACAGGTAGCCATAGGACTGGGCGTCGTAGCTTCCTGCCAGGTGGCCGAAGGTCGCAAGCAGGTGGGTCCCTGGGACACACGCGGAGAAGCTCCTGCCCGGCCCCCTGGCCGCTCCGTGCCCCTTCCCCAGAGAGGGGGCCTCAAAGCAGCCCTGTCTGAGTCCCCTGCCACTAGAGGGAGTATTGGCCCAACACTTCTAGAAAACGGGGACCTTGCGGGCAACTCAGTGGAGGGACACAAATAAATTTTTGCCGACTTTCTGCTGAAGCTCACGAGGGTTCACCCCGAAGCCTCTTACAAGGTCAGCTGCCCGAGGCTCCGAGGGATGAGTCAGGGCTCACCTTCCAGCACGGGGAGGGCGCGGGTTCAAGCGCTCACGAGGGAGTGAACTGCGTCTCCGCACCGACACGCACGGGCAAACCTCGTCGACGCGTTCCGTCCGGGGTATGAAGCCCTCTCCTGCCTCTTCCAGGCTCTCCAGAAAGCACGTGCAGATACGCCCACCCCACCCTCGGACTCCGCGGGCCACAGCTGGAGGGACCAGCCCAGGAACCGAGGCAGGAAGAGGCCAGAGGTCAGCGGGCCTCGGCCAGAGCCCGTCAGTCGGTCCCCCTTCACACACCACCAGAGGATCCTCTTGACCTGGGCAGTAGCCGCCAAGCGACCGCTAAGGTGGGCCCGGCGTGCACTTGGCTACCTGGCGTGGCTGGGACCCCGAGGACCTCCTGGCAGAGGCGGGCATTCTCCTGGGCCGGGTCCGCGGGCGTCTGCGTGTGCAGGGCCTTGTCCACCTTGGCCAGGACGATCTGGCGCAGGTTGAAGAGGCCTGGAGGGCGGGAGGAAGGAGACGGGGGGCTGGCACTGTGTGCAGGCCGCGCTTTCCAGCCGGGCGGTCCGGGAGCCCCTTTCCTTTCCCTCGGCCCGACCGCACCGGGGTTGGCCAGCCGGGACTTGATGAGTTGGCCAGCAGCTCTGGGGGACGGCGCTGCCCGTGCCCCACCGAGACTGGCAGCAACGCCAGGGCTTCACAGGGCGCGGCGCTCCCGGCCCCAGAGCCTTCCCTCTGGTTCTCATCACCGGCTGTCGCCAGAGTCGCAGGTAACGTGCCTTTCTTGTCGTTTGTCTTTTTTTCGGCCCTCAGCCACGCAAAGGTGTGAAGCCCTGACACTCGCTGCCACGTGGAGGCACCCTGAGAACACGATGCTCAGCGAGACAAGTCAGACACAGAAGGGCACACAGGGTGTGACCCCACTGAGGGGGAACATCCAGAACAGGTAGATCCACAGAGTCAGAGTGGGTTCCTGGTTGTTAGGGGCAGGGGGCGGGGAGGGAATGATAACTAAGGGCGTGAGGGACATTTTTGGGGTGAGGGAAATGTTCCAAAACAGGGCAGTAGTGACGGCTGCACAGCTCAGTAAAGTGTCCCCACGCGCTCCGGTGCAGCCTGTGAGAGCATCGCTCTCAGGACGAAGGGCTGACCGCAGGAAGACTGAAGGAGCACTGGGTCCTGGGCCCAGACGCTCAGCTGGGGACACCCCCGCCCCCCCGGTGGGGAAGTCCCTGGGACTTGCTGAGCCTCCACCGAGACTGGCAGCAGCCCCAGGGCCTCACAGGGCGCGGCGCTCCCGGCCCCAGAGCCTTCCCTCTGGTTCTCATCACCGGCTGTCGCCAGAGTCGCAGGTAACGTGCCTTTCTTGTCGTTTGTCTTTTTTCCGGCCCTCAGCCACGCAAAGGTGTGAAGCCCTGACACTCGCTGCCACGTGGATGCACCCTGAGAACACGATGCTCAGCGAGACAAGTCAGACACAGAAGGGCACACGGTGTGACCCCACTGAGGGGGAACATCCAGAACAGGTAGATCCACAGAGTCAGAGTGGGTTCCTGGTTGTCAGGGGCAGGGGAGGGGAGGGAATGATAACTAAAGGCGTGAGGGACATTTTTGGGGTGAGGGAAATGTTCCAAAATAGGGCAGTAGTGACGGCTGCACAGCTCAGTAAAGTGTCCCCACGCGCTCCGGTGCAGCCTGTGAGAGCATCGCTCTCAGGACGAAGGGCTGACCGCAGGAAGACTGAAGGAGCACTGGGTCCTGGGCCCAGACGCTCAGCTGGGGACACCCCCGCCCCCCCGGTGGGGAAGTCCCTGGGACTTGCTGAGCCTCCACCGAGACTGGCAGCAGCCCCAGGGCCTCACAGGGCACAGCGCTCCCGGCCCCAGAGCCTACCCTCTGGTTCTCATCACCGCCTGTCACCAGACTTGCATGCAACGTTCCTTTCTTTTCTTTTGTCTTTTTAAAGGCAACTCTTGAATACACGTATTTAACATGCAGGGAACCAGTCCTGACTCCTTGATCTGCGGCTTCCAGGCTCCAGAGTCTCGAGGACATCCACTTCCATTTTTTTACACGCCCTGTGCGTGGGGTTTGATGATGGAAACTGACACCGAGGGCGTCACCACGTGCGGGGTGACATCAGCGGAAGAATCCCGTGGCGAGGGCCTGCCTGAGAACCACGGGAGAGCCCGGGCCCTCCCCGCCCCCTGCCTGCAGCCCCGCGCCCGCACCCACCTGGGAGTGGAGCTGGTGCATCGCTTGCCAGAACTCATGGAAGTAGGTCTCCAGCTCATCATGCTGCAACAGGGAGGGCGGGTTGGGCGTAGACTTGGTGAAGTTGGCCACCATGGCCGCGATGGCAATCTGGCGCCTCCCATCCTGCTGCAGGCAGCCCGGCTGCAGGCCAAAGCAGGCCATGTGCCCAGACTTCCCTTCCCTGGGGAGGGACGCGGGTGAGGCCCCGCTTCCACAGAGGAGCCCTGGCCCACGGCCGACAGGTTCCCCCACGCATGCACCGAGGGTAGAGGTCCAGGTAGAACTTGCCGATGGATGACCTTGTCCGCGGCCGCGTCCCGGACCGTGTAGAGCCTCACATCTCCGTGACACACGTTGGCACCCTCCTCCAGGTCGAAGGTCAGCCCCAGCAGCTCCTGGGAGATGCCCAGCCACCCGCGCGTGACCACCTGCATGGGGAAGGACTCATCGAGCAGGTACTGGTCCACGTGGTAGCGCGTCTCCTCCCCCTGGTTCATGTAGCAGCACAGGTCCTAGACGTTGATGGGCCCGCCTCTGGCACTTGGCCTTCTTTAGGTCCAGGATCACGGCCGCTCCTGCTCCCCGAGGGGCTTCAGCTTCTGGGCCAGCTCATCTGCGGGCGGAGAGGAGAGGTTCGGCTATGTCCCTGTGGCAGCCTCCCAGCCGCCACCCACCCCACGCCCCTCGAGGCAGAATGAAGGGTTGGGGAAGGCGACCCCCAAGGGCTGACACAGTCGGGTCTCAGGCAGCACCACGTCCAGTCAAGGTCCGCCTGACCCTCGGGGAGGCGGGGTTACCTAGGAAAGTGGCCACCACCTGGCTGGTCTTGGCCATGTTCATCTCCAGCACGGAGTCGGCACGCGTGCTGAACCCCAGCAGGCGGGACTTCTGAGCCTGCAGCCTTACCAGCTCCCCGAGGATCGCGCAGTTCTCCTGGAACCCAGAGACGGCCAGCGCTGGGGACCGTGGGCCACGCCCTCCCCACGGGCCCCGGGCCAGGTCTCTGAGGGCGGGCAGGGCTCTCAGGCCACTGGCGGGCACAGCCAATCCCCCTCCCTCCTCCTCCTGGCCCGGATTTCTAGACACTTTGGTGCTGTCCTAACACGTGGTCTTTATGAACACAGGTCCTTTTGGGACCAGAAACGGCGTGAACCGTGATGAGCTCTAAGGCCAAGGGCAGGAAGAAATGTGACCAGGCTCTCCAGGAGCCACCCAGGGGCCTCCCCGGGCTCAACAATACAGACTCGGCTGCCGTGCAGACAGCAGGTCTTCCCCACGGTGCCCGAACACCCAGCCCCCTGGACGGCGAGACGCCTGTTGCTGCAGGTGGCCCGGGGCTGGCTGGTGAGGCCCTGCCCCAGGCGGGCGTACGCCACCTTCTCTGGGGCCACCTCTCCGGCTCTGCGGTGGGGTTCTCCTGGGAGCCCCCAGTCACCACAGGACCAACGTGGCCTGTCTGCAGCCCAAGAAGGTGGGGACACAGGACTGTCCCCCATGCCCCCCACATCACCCACGAGGCCGAGCAAGCACCAGTGGTGTCTGCGGGGAAGATGAAGGGCTCACGCACAGCCCCCATCTACTGAAGATGCTGAACAGGAGAAGCACAGACTGCAGCCACACGCGGTATGGACCAAACGCAAGTGTCCTTGCAGGAACCGATGTCTGAATGTCAAGGCCATACCCGGGCCACAGTGAGAAGGCCCAGACCCCATGCAAGGCACAGAGAGGAGATGGGGGGAACATCTGCGAATCTGAGCTCATCGGGCATCACCCCAGAAGGAGAGGGAGAGGAGGAGGGAGAGGGAGAGGGAGAGGGAGGGAGGTACAGACGTCTCTCCCTTCCCTGGGGGTTCTCTAGTGCAGCCAAGGCTGAAAAGCACTGCATTTCGGGAGATGGGTCCTCGTGGAAAAGTTAAATAGTAGCTCATGGCATTATCGACACATATTAAAAAGGCCCCAAATCTTGGGGAGTCAGGGAGGGGAGCTGGCGGCTGCCTCGTAAAGGAGGAGAGATTGGGCGTCAGAGGAGGTGCCTGTGCAGCCCGCCGCCGCTGCCCAGGACCCCGCAGACTTCATCTCCCAGCTGTGGTCCCGGGCTGGAAGGCAGCGGGGAGGTCAAGCCGTCCAAGCATCAACGTTGACTTCAGGGCTGATCTAAAAGGCGCCTGGTGTTTGTTGAAGCAGAAGAAAGAGAAAGCAGTGGGGAGAGGAGGGGAGGGGGAGGGAGCCCCCATCAGCCCTTCTCCCTCTCTCCCTCTCTGTCTCCCTCTCTCTCTCCTTCCCTCCCTCCCTCTACCTCCCTGCTTCTCACTCTCACTCTCCCTCCATCTCTCCCTCTGCCTCTCTCCCTCTCCCTCTTTCCCTCTCCCTCTCTCCCTGTACCCCTTTCCCTGTCCCTGTTTCCCTGTTCCGCTCTTCCGATACCTCATTCCCTCTCCCTCTCTCCCTCTCTCCCTCTCGTGCTCCCTCTCCCTCTCCCTCCACCTCCTTCCCTCTCCGGAGAGGGTGCCTGCTTCCTTCTCTGTCTCCCTCTCTGGAGAGGGAAGGAGGTGGAGGGAGAGGGATAGAGGGAGGGAGGGAAAGACAAAGGCGTCTCTCCCTCCCTCCCTCCCTCCCTCTCTCCCTCCCTCTCTCCATCTCCCTCACTCCCTCCCAGAGATGGAGAGACAGAGGAAGAGGCAGAGACAAGGGAGAGGGAGAGGGAGAGAGAGGGGGGAGGGAGGGAGAGAGAGAGAGGTGTCTTCCTCCCTCCCTTTCCCTCTCTCCCTCCCTCTCTCCCTCTCCTGCTCCCTCTCCCTCTCTGGAGAGGGAAGGAGGTGGAGGGAGAGAGAGCAGGAGAGGGAGGGGGGAGAGGGGGAGAGGGAGGGAAGGAAAGACAAAGACGTCTCTCCCTCCCTCCCTCTATCCCTCTCTCCCTCCCTTTATCCCTCTCTCGCTCCCTCTCTCCCACTCCCTCGCTCCCTCTCCTCCCTCTCCCTCTCCCTCCGTCTCTCCATCTCCCTCACTCCCTCCCAAAGATGGAGAGACAGAGGAAGAGGCAGAGACAAGGGAGAGGGAGAGGGAGAGAGAGGGGGGAGGGAGGGAGAGAGAGAGAGGTGTCTTCCTCCCTCCCTTTCCCTCTCTCCCTCCCTCTCTCCCTCTCCTGCTCCCTCTCCCTCTCTGGAGAGGGAAGGAGGTGGAGGGAGAGAGAGCAGGAGAGGGAGGGGGGAGAGGGAGAGAGAGGGATAGAGGGAGGGAAGGAAAGACAAAGTCGTCTCTCCCTCCCTCCCTCTATCCCTCTCTCCCTCCCTTTATCCCTCTCTCGCTCCCTCTCTCCCACTCCCTCGCTCCCTCTCCTCCCTCTCCCTCTCCCTCCGTCTCTCCATCTCCCTCACTCCCTCCCAGAGACGGAGGAAGAGGCAGAGACAAGGGAGAGGGAGAGGGAGAGAGACGGGGGAGGGAGGGAGAGAGAGAGAGGTGTCTTCCTCTCTCCCTTTCCCTCTCTCCCTCCCTCTCTCCCTCTCCTGCTCCCTCTCCCTCTCTGGAGAGGGAAGGAGGTGGAGGGAGAGAGAGCAGGAGAGGGAGGGGTGAGAGGGAGAGAGGGAGGGAAGGAAAGACAAAGACGTCTCTCCCTCCCTCCCTCTATCCCTCTCTCCCTCCCTTTATCCCTCTCTCGCTCCCTCTCTCCCACTCCCTCGCTCCCTCTCCTCCCTCTCCCTCTCCCTCCGTCTCTCCATCTCCCTCACTCCCTCCCAGAGACGGAGGAAGAGGCAGAGACAAGGGAGAGGGAGAAGGAGAGAGAGGGGGGAGAGAGAGAGAGGTCTCTTCCTCCCTCCCTTTCCCTCTCTCCTTCTTCTCTCCCTCTCTCCCTCTCCCTCTCTCCCCCCTCCCTCTGCTCCTCTCCCTCATCTCTGCCTCTCCCTCCATCTCTCCCTGTCTGAGAGGGAATGAGGGAGCGGGAGAGACGGAGGGAGCGGGAGAGACGGAGGGAGAGGGAGAGACGGAGGGAGCGGGAGAGACAGAGGGAGGGAGAGGGAGAAGGAGGGAGGGAGAGGGAGAGAGGAAGGGAAAGGGCGAGGGAGAGGGAGGGAGGGCGAGACATCTCTCCCTCTCCCTCTCCCTCCCTTCCTCTCCCTCTCCTAGAGGGAGGGAGGGAGAGGGAGAGACAGAGGGAGAGGAGAGGGAGGGAGCGAAGGAGAGGGGGAGTCGGAGAAGGAGGTAGGGAGAGGGAGAAGGAGAGAGGGTGCCTGCTTCCCTCTCTGTCTCCCTCCCTCCCTCTCCGTGTCCCTCTCTCCCCCCTCTCCCTCTCCCTCTGTCTCTCCCTCTCTGGGAGGGAGAGAGGGAGAGGGAGCAGGAGGGAAAATGATGGAGGGATGGAGAGGGAGAGAGGGTGAGGGAGAGAAGGAGAGGAGGAGGAGAGAGGCAGAGGGAGGGAGGAAGAGACCTCTCCCTCCCTCCCTCTGCCTCCCTCCTTCTCCTCCCTCTTCTCCCTCTCTCTCCAACTCTCCCTCTCCCTCCGTCTCTCCATCTCCCTCACTCCCTCCCAGAGAGGGAGAGACAGAGGTAGAGGCAGAGCGGAACACGGAAACAAGGACAGGGAAACAGGCACAGGGAGAGAGGCAGGGACAGAGGGAGAGGAGAGGGAAGAGGGAGAGGAAAGAGGGAGAGGAAAGAGAGAGAGGGAGGGAGAGAGGGAGAGACAGATGGAGAGAGAGGGAGGGAGAGAGAGAGAGGGAGAGGGAAAGAGGTAGAGGGAGAGCAGAACAGGGAAAGAGGGACAGGGAGGGAGAGAGGGAGGAGAGGAAGCAGGGAGAAAAGAGAGAAAGAACACACCATCTACATTTCTGTCAGATGACACCGGGGATCCTTACACAACCAGGAGAAAATAACACAGGGAGGCTCTTTCTCAGCTGGAACTGGCACTGCAGAGGGGGCCAAACACCACCAGGCTGGCCACACATGTCCAGCCGCCGCTCCAGCCCCGTCAGCCGTGAGTCCGGTCACCAGGGCTCTGAGTGTCTGCTCCAGGGAGCTGGGGTTCACCCTCTCACCGGGGAGGCCGGGCCAAGACCGCGGGGCCCCGGGCTGGACACATAGGGGGAAAAGCATCCCCACAGGACAGCTTGTGCGAGCAGATTCAGCTGCCAGATTCTAGAGGCCCGGGACCACCCTGTGGCCCGTGAAAAACAGGAGGCCACGAGGGTCTTGCATCGTGATTCCTGTCCGTTGGACTGTAAAGTTTATGTAGGGAATCTTGCAAACAGTGGTAACAAGGCTGAATTGGAACGAGATTTAGGCTATTACGGACCACTCTGAAGTGTGTGGGTTGCTAAAAGCCCTCCCGGCTTCGCTCTTGTTGAATGTGAAGATCCCCGAGATGCAGCCGATGCTGTCCGAGAACTAGATGGGAGAACACTATGTGGCTGCCGAGTAAGAGTGGACCTGTCGAATGGGGAAAAGAGAAGTCCAAATCGTGACCGCCTCCTTCTTGGGGTCGTCGCCCTCGAGATGATTATCGGAGGAGGAGTCCTCCACCTCCCACACATCTCCAAGATGGAGAGCCTTCTCCGTCAGCCAGAGCAGGTCCCTTTCTAGATATAGGAGAAGAGAGAGATGACTGTCCCAGGAGAGAAATCACAAGCCGTCCCGATCTTTCTCTAGGTCTCCTAGCCGATCTAGGTCAAATGAAAGGAAATAGAAGACCACTTTGCAAGAGGAGTGGTGTACAGGCAATAACTTCATTTGACAGGAGTATGTACAGAAAATTCAAGTTTGGTTTGAGACTTCTGAAGCTTGGTGCACTTTTTAAATGTTTTAGTTGTTCACATTTGTTTGTCTCTTGGGACAGTGACCCATAAAGGTGTCATTCTCTATGGTTTGAAATGGGTCACATGAGGCATGTGATATGAAGAATTGTTACCTTCCAATGTTCCCTTAAGCAAAATTGAATTTGCTTTGAATTTTTGGTCTTGCCTAGACTGATAATAAAACTTTAACTCCTGCCCACCTAAAGTGTGATGTTTACTATTATGGAAACAACACTGGCAAACGTGTAAAAGACTTTCTGTAGCTGGGATATGGTATGCAGCTGTAGTTAAGCAAGCAGTCTTTAAAAGGTGCTGTGAACACAAGCCAGCAGGTAAAAATGAAAGCTGCACCCTTACCCTAGATTAGAGGTTTAAAAATTCCACT
The DNA here is from genome assembly GCF_028021215.1 of Eschrichtius robustus. NCBI lineage: Eukaryota > Metazoa > Chordata > Mammalia > Artiodactyla > Eschrichtiidae > Eschrichtius > Eschrichtius robustus. The sequence continues at coordinate 80,475,649 of NC_090824.1, forward strand.
AGTCTTCACACGGGACAAGAGGTCCAGGGAGTTGAGAATCTAAGAAGTTACAAGGAAGTTAGTTTACCTTTGAGTTAGGTCATAAGTCCCCTCTGTGATTGCTGTACATGAATACATAGCTCTTTGTAATATTTTTTGGAAATCTGAGATGATCAAGATACCAATGTCCTGCCGGATTAAGAGTATTGTAGAGCTGAACTTTGAGTTACTGTGCAATTTTTTTTTTCATGCTGTCATTCGTAATATGTTTTGTGAGAATCCTTGGGATTAAAGTTTTGGTTGCAAAAGAAAAGAAGAAAAGAAAAGAATCCGCCTGCCAGTGCAGGGGACACAGGTTCAAGCCCTGGTCCGGGAAGATCCCAGGTGCCGCAGATCAACTAAGCCCGTGGGCCACAACTACTGAGCCTGCGCTCTAGATCCTGGGAGCCAGAACTACTGAGCCCCCATGCACAACTACAGAAGCCCGCACGCAACGAAGACCCAACGCAGCAAAAAAAAAAAAAAAAAAAAAAAAGACGCTACTGGCCAGGTGATCAAGGGTAAAATCATTTGTCATAAGTCCCGTTGATGGTGTGTATCCTTGATGTGACCTGAGGAGAATGGCATTTTTATCTCTGTCTGGATCTTCCGCCCCAAACCCCATAACTCCAGACCAACCATAAGAAAACATCAGAAAACAGACAAACAAATTGAGGGACAAAATACCTGACCAGTCCTCCTCAAAACTTTCAAGGTATCAAAACCCAGGGACATCTGAGAAATGTCACAGCCCAGAGGAGACTGGGACAGAAAAAGGATGTTAGGGGAAAACTAGGGAAATGCTAATGAACTGTGGACTTTAGTTAATAACAATGTATCCATCTTGGTTCCTTAGTTGGATAAACATGTCATACTAACGTACTAACGTGTTGGAGATAGGGTTACTGGGTCAGGGTCCACGGCACTCTACACTCTGTACAGATCTTTGCCACTTTTTTGTAACTCTAAGCTATTCTAAAATTAAGCGAGTACTGAACAGAGATAAGAATGTTATTTCCCTGATTTGAACATGCCTGAGTTTCTTTTCATGGTCACATTTTTGCTATCTGGATGTGTCTTGGAATCAGTAGCAAAGGAGAGTTGCCAGCCCCTGGAAAGATGTGGGTGGTTTGCAGGTGGCTTGCTCTGGAGCTGAAGACCACGGTGGGAAGTCTGCAGCCTCGGGCTGCACTTAGAACCATGGGAGGGGATGGGCCAGCTCAGTTAGGGATGGAACCTATAAATAAAACTTTTTTCTTTTCCATTATGGCTTATCACAGGATGTTGAATATAGTTCCCTGTGCTAGACAGTAGGATGTTGTAGTTTATCCATCCTATATTTAATAGTTTGCATCTGCTAACCCCAAACTCCCAATCCAACCCTCCCTCACTCTTTCTCCCCCTTGGCAACCACAAGTCTGTTCTCTATGTCTGTGAGTCTGTTTTTGTTTCGTAGACGAGTTCATTTGTGTCGTATTTTAGATTTCACATATAAGTGAGATCATATGATATGTGTCTTTCTCTTCTGACTTACTTCACTTAGTATGGTAATCTCTAGGTCCATCCACATTGCTGCAAATAGCATTATTTCATTCTTTTTATGGCTGGATAATATCCCATTGTATATATGTACCACATCTTCTTTATCCATTCATCCATCAGTGGACATTTAGGTAGCTTCCATGTCTTGGCTATTGTAAATAGTGCTGCAATGAACATTGGGGTGCATGTATCTTGTCTTTCTTTTTTTTTTCTTTCTTCCTTTCTTCCTCCCTTTCTTTCCTCCTTTCTTTCTTTCTTCCTTTCTTCCTTTATTTCTTTCTTCCTTTCTTTCTTCCTTGCTTCCTTCCCTTCTTTCTTTCTTTCTCTCTCTCCCTCTCTCTCTTTCTTTCTCTCTTTCTTTCTTTTTCTTTCTTTCTTTCTTTTTTTTTTTGTCACACAGCATGTGAGATCTTAGTTCCCTGACCAGAGATGGAACCCATGCCCCCCGCACTGGAAGCACGGAGTCTTAACCACTGGACCACCCAGGAGATCCCAGGGGTGTGTGTATAGTTTTGAATTAGAGTTTTCTCCAGATCTATGCCCAGGAGTGGAATTGCGGGACCCTATGGCAGCTGTATCTGTTGCTGCACGTCTCACATCAACCACCTGCACTCCAATCCTTGCTCTCAACGTCATCTTTGGGGAACCCAACCTGCGACAGGGACCTTGACAAGAAGAAATGGCTCAGGGAAAAGCTACCTGCACAGGGAGGAGATAGAGGCCATCGCCCCTGGGGTGCGGCGCGGAGAGTGGGCACAGAGATTTGTCATTTCACCCCCGATGCTCATCTCAGCCCTCCTGGCTGCCCCACTCTAGGTCACCTCGGGATACAGAGGTGACCCGGTTAGAGTCCCTGCCTGTGCAGGAATCTGGGGGCACCAGCGGGTCTGAATAATATTAGTGCAGGGTCTCCCCTGCGGCACTGGGGTTATTCGGGGCGGGTCATCCTCTGCTGAGGGCCCCTCCTGGGCACTGTGTGGGGTTTAGCAGCAGCCCTGGCCACACCCCTTTGATTCCAGGGGCCCCTCCCCCCCAGTTGTGACAACCACAGATTTTCCCCACACGTCACGGAAGAACTGGGTGAGGCGGGGGCAGGATGGCCCTGGGCGAGGACAGCTGTGTTGAAGCAACCAGCCTGGCCCAGGGCAAGGTCTGCCCCAATCCCGTCAGCGCCTGCATTTAGACCTGCCCCTTTCCTCTCCCACCTCCTCTGCCCTGCAGTGGTCTCCGAGACATCATCGCCATGTGATAAATCACACCTTCTCAGTCGACTGTTTGCTGCCCTCGCTAGAACGTGAGCTCTTTGAGGACAGGGATGCTGTTATGTCCCCAGCACCTAGAAGAGTGTCTGCTGTGTAGTAGATGCTTCATAAATACTTGCTGAATAAAGGAGTTGAATAAAGGGATGAGTGGATGGATGAATGAAGGTTACAATGGAAGGAGGGGGGAGATTCCCTTTCTGGCTCTCGGGGGTTGGGAGATCAAGTGAAAGATCCGTCCTAAATAGGCTGATCAGCCTTCTGGGGTTCCCCGGGACTGAGGGTTTCCCCAGAGTTCCAGCGCTCAAACCTGAGCGGTCCTGGGCAAACTGGGGGCGGGTGTTGGTCACCCTATCTAAACACAGTAACAATTCCAGCTGCAATAGCAATGGCCAATGACCTCTATGGTCTTATTGACCATGCACAGTTCTTTACCTGGCAGGGAAGGGTGGGCCGGGATGGGAATTCTGGTGATCCAGGGCGGGTGAGGGCACACCCCAGGCTTGTGTAGGGGAGTCCAGGAAGGTTCTGGAGGAAGTGACAGTGACACAGGGGGGAGGGAGGAGTCTAAGGAAGAACATCCCACATGACAACGTGTGCCAATGGCCCTGGGCCCAAGGTCACACCTGACCAGGGCTTGCCTTTTTTTTTTTTTTTTTCTAATTTACTTTTTCCCACATGGATATGCAATTGTCCTAATGCCATTTATTGAAAACTCCTTAATTTCCCCACTTTCTGTCATATCAAGTTCTCATAGATCTGTTTCTGGACCTTTATTCTATACCATAGAGCTATACGTCCCGTCCTTGCACCACTAGGGCTGTTTCATCACTATAACTTTATTTTTTATTCATTTATTTTTCTTGGCCATGCCGTGCGGCATGTGGGATCTGATTTCCCTGACCAGGGATCGAACCCGCGCCCCCTGCCAGTGGAAGCTCGGAGTCTTAATCACTGGACCTCCAGGGAAGTCCCCAGGGTTTGCTTTGACATCCATCGAATGGTGGCAGGTGGGCACGGGGAGCAGCTGTCTGTGAGCCATCCTGTGTAGAAATGCAGGCTGGAGGGGAGGACAGATGGAGCGGGAGGGGAAGAAGCGGAGGAGGGAGGGAGGGCGGGCGAGAGACAGACAGAGCATGAAAGCTGAAAAGAGCTCCTAGTGCCGGGAGCCTTGGAGCCAGAGCCTGGGAGCCAGGGTGACTGGCTCTCCTCCCTGGTGTGTGTGTGTGTGTTGCGGGGGGTGGCTCTGGGCTTCTCGGGCTGGGAATGGGGTGCACAGAGCAGGGACGGAGCAGGGACCCTTCTCTCTGGGACCTCGTGGGCCATCCTCAGCTCACAAAGCTGAGCCACTCCTGGCCCTACGAGTGGGGGGGCTTATCCTCCCTGTCCCCTGGATCACACCCCCTCACACACAACTTCCCCGTGTGTGTTCCCAGCAACCAAGAGAATCTGTTTTTAAAAGATTTGGGGGAGGGGGGTAAACATACAAACAAGAGCAGAATGGATACTTTTTCAGAATGTGAATGGCTCTGTGTAAGCCCACCCCCAGGGTAACCACAGTCCTGACCTCTAACACCCTTGACGAGTCAGCCTTGGTCTGGGCTTGCGGACCCACGGAAGCTTCCTCATCCCCTCCTTCAGATCCCGTCTCTCCCTTGGCGTCTTTGTGAGAAGCACCCGGGGAAGTGGGACTGCTAGGCTGTACTGCTGCTAGAACTCCACCTGGGCTCCACCAGGCTCCAGCCCCCCACCCTGTGCACCTCTCTGACCCTGAGGCACCTCAACTGGTAGCAGCCGCATCACCTTCCCTCCTGGGACTTGTGACACTTAAGGGAGACACCGCAAGGACAAGCCTTTGGCTCCCTGGCTGGCAAAGAGCAGGTGCTCAATTGTCATAAGTGTCCGTATCAGTGAGGGTTCTCCAGACAAACAGAAGCCATAGGGTGTGTGTGTGTATATACACACACACGTACATATGTACACGCGTACAAAAATATACAGCAGTGTATCTATGCAGTATGCATACACACATATACACATATAGTATATACAATACACACCTACCTGTATACACACATATAAAATGCATAGTTTGTATATCTACAGTATGTATACACACATATGCACATAACATATACAATACCCACATACATAGACACTATACATACACACATATAAAATGCATCATTTGTATGTATACAGTATGCACACATACATATAACATATGCAATATACACACCTAGGTACATATATGTCATACATATAGACACACATACAAAGATATTTAGGTGTGTATATAGACAGTATACATACATACACATATAATACATGCAATACGTACACGTACATACATATAGACACACATATACACCTACATATAAAAGCATATAGCATAAAAATATATATGTACTGTATATATAAATTCATCGTATGTACACGTACATATATCATATATATCAGATATATACATATATACAATGTATACACACACATACACACCTATATGTAAATATGCGCATGTACATACACATATAAATACATACGCAAGTGTGTATATAATAGTATATACATATATACATGTAACACCTAGAAACATATACACATACAGGTATACAACATATATACACACCTATATATAAATACACACTGTATACATACATACAGTGTACATAAACTGTATATCTACACACACCCATATATCAATATATGGGTGTGTGTATATACACAGCATGTTCACATTTATAAAATGTATACTATATATATGCACATACATACATGTATACAATATATACACACAAATATATAGGCTTGTATGTATACTGTATATAGTACTTACACATATACTACAAACGCACGCACATATAAACATGTGTATACATATATATAATATGTATGCACACATATAGAAATTAATAGGCTTGTATATATTCAGTATTTTTACATATATAGTTTTGTTTTAAGGAGTTGACTCATGTGACCGTGAGGCAGGCAAGTCAGGGCAGGACTCTGGGCTGGAGACACAGGGAAGAGCTGATGTCCCAAGGCCATTGGAGGAACAGTTCCCTCTTTCTTCGGAACCTCATTTTTCTCTCCAGTCCTTCAGCTGATGGCCGAGGCCCACCCACGCCACGGCATTGACAATCTCCTTTACCCAAGGTGGACCAATTTCAGTGTTCATCTCTTCTGAAAAATACCTTCCTGGCCACATCTGGAATAATGTTTGTGGTTGCCAGGGCCCCACGCAGTGCGCACATGAGATTAACCATCCCCGTGGCGATGATGACACTTTATTTTCTCCCTTGACCATTGTCACTACTATTCCAATTAAAATGGCAGCGCCATGAGGGCAGGGCATTTCCTTTTTTGCCAGTACTGAGCGTCCAGGGTCTGGTGCCTAGCATAGGCTAAATACAGGGCATTTTTGTGAACAGAAGCCGGGATTCCGGCTGTCATATTTAATGAGGAATTATAGTCTTATTATTGGGTGGGTGGGTGTGTGTGTGTGTGTGTGTGTGTGTGTGTGTGTGTGTGTGTGTGTCACGGTACGTCAAGGGCGGGAGTCGAACCCGCCACCCCAAGCCCCGAGGGGGTCTCCCCGGGTCCCGACTTCGGGCCGGTGCGGGTGGCCGGGGGCAGCCGAAGACGTGCGTGCGTGCGTGCGTGCGTGCGTAGGTGGAGCGGGCGAGTCCACGGGGTGGGCGGCGCGCGCGCGCCGCGAGTGAGTGGTTCAGCCCGGCCCCGGCTCATTGTGCTCGCCTCACGCCGGCCCGAGTTGGCGGCAGCGCTGGAGGTCCCGGGCCTGTGACCACAAAGAGGGAGCCGGGGGCCAGACGGGAGCGCGGCGGCGGCGGCGGCGGCGGTGGCTGAGGTCCAGGCCAGGCCCCCTCCCCTCAGCCTCCCGCCCGCCCGCTCGCCTGCCCGCCCGCCTGCCCCGCCCCCGCCGGCGGGCGTCCCGCCCCTCCCCCCAACCGCCAGACTAGCCTGGTGCGGGGGCCGCGCGCGAAGACATGGGGGAGAAGTTGGAGCCCAGGCTGGAGTCGTCCGTGGGGGCCGAGCCCGCCGTCTACCCGTGGCCGCTGCCGGTCTACGTGAGTGCCACCCGTCCCCTCTTCCCGGACCCCCGCCCCTCTTCCCCCACGGCGCGCGCTGAGCCCACCGAGAAACGGAGCGACTCGAGTCGCCAGACCCTCTTTGGAGCCCCCCTTCCCGCCCCGCCGTGGTTCTCCGCGGCCGTGTCCAGCCCCCGCGCGCAGGGTGGGCAGAGGGGAGCCGGAGCCGGCCGGGGGCGCAGACTCGGCCGCGGGGACCCCGCGCTTCCGAGGGGCGCCCGAGGCGGGCTGCCGTTGGCTCTGTAGGGCTGGGGACCCCGGTCCCCCCGGGCCTGGACTGCCGGCGGGCTTGCCCTTCCGTACTTTATGATCTGACATGTAGGGTTTCTTTTTCCTGGTAGTTTATTCTTAGCGCTGTCAACGTGCTTAGCTTTTTTATTTTTGAGGACACCCTTTCCTTCCTCTCTCCAGTTTTTTGTGTTTTTGTTTTGTTGTGTTTTAGGTAGGCATTTTGTCCCTCTGATCTTGAGTGGGTGGGCTGGCTGGACCCTTGGAGAGGAGGCGTTGTCTCCCCTAATTTGAGTGGGTGGGCTGGCAGGGCCCTTGGAACGGAGGCATTGTGTCCTGTAATTTTAGTGGGTGGGCTGGCTGGACCCTTGGAGAGGAGGCATCCTGTCCCCTGATCTTGAGTGGCCTTTGGCAAATGACACGCCGAACGGAAATTTACACAGGCGTCCGGTGATTCCAGAAATGCAGGGTGTCCGGGCAGGTGGGCGCCCGGCCTCTCGTCCCCCGTGGCGGCGTGGTGCGCGTGTTGTTGTCTCAGGGTTTACGCTTGGGCCCTGCAGCCCACCTTCGGGAGGGAAAGCGCAGCGGGCGCCTTGGGCCGGCGCCTTTGGGGCGCCCTTTCGTGCGCTCGGCTTGCGGGGGACCGGCCTGCAGGGGAGCCGGCGGGGAAGCCCGCGCGACCCGCCGCCCCTCGCGCGGGCTCCGTGTGTCTCAGTTTGTGGAAACTGTGTCGCGGCCGGGTGCGGGTCGGGACGCTGGGACCGCCTGGGAGCCGTTGTTGACTCCGGTCCCCGGTTCTCCGCAGTTCTCCGAGGTCGGAGGGTTTCCAGCCCGCCACTGCGCGCTGGCGCCTTCTATTTTTTGCTCTTCCTGTGGCCAGAGGCGCGGCTGAGTTGTGCACCCATCCCTCACTCTCCGTGTCCCTCTTCCTTTATTGTCTGGTTACTCGCTGGTTACTTTCCTCCCTCCCATTTTATCATTATCTGTGAGTTTTATTAACATGACGTTTACTCCCTCTTTTAAATTAATAATGAAGGAAACTGTGAAATGGTACTTTTATCTTTAATGGCTGATGCTGTAAAAGTGACAATTGCAATGCAAGCATCTTTCCCTCACTTGACTCCTGTCATGCATCTCAGTGGTGTCTCTGTGACAGGACTTGAAATGATAGCACCCACATCTCTTGCAGCTCATTCACACTGAAGGGATATAATCCTCGGTTTGCTATCACAGCCACTTGCCCAGCTCAGACTGTGATGTCACAAACCAAAGATGATTCTCCCTCAGCAGGAAGAAGCCGGAGAGATGAATCTCCCCCATGATGGACCATCAGCCTTATTCAAATTTGGTCACTTCATGAAGAAAAATTAACCATAATAAAGATCAAAGATACCGGCTAGTTGAAATAGCCTGTTGAATTAAGCTTGAAAAACTTTTCCATGATACTGGAATGAAGGAAGTTCTTTCAAAATTCTAAGGAAAAATTTGAGAGTTATAATAATGCAGATATCAGTAAATATTTATGGAATTAAAAATACTATGTAGTGCTGGTCCCTTTAAATGTTAACACTTAAAAATAACTTCTAGGTATGTTTCTTATTTTCTATGCAAAATTATGTGGCTTGCTATTTCAGACAAAGATGACATATCAATCTGAAAAGAGTCGGCAAAGACACAAAATGGATGTACTTTCTCTTGACCTATACACCTACTTTTATGTTCTCATGGTTTAAATAAAAAGTACAGCTTTTGGGTTATTTAAGAAGAGCAGAAGCTAAAAATACAGTACTAAATATCATTGCAAGGATTTGGTAGCCAAAACATTTGCTCCATTTCTAGGAAAGAATCCATTAAGACAAAATTATATTACTTTTATAATATAATACTTTTTATATCATGTGCGCTTGAAAAACATTCTAAGTTACAGAAACAATTAGACAGTCATTGAGTACTCCCCAAGATGTTCAAAATCTCTTTAGTTGTTAAATCTATCAACACACAACACAAAAACTCTCATAAATAAACCACATCTTCAGGTATCCAACCAAATCTTCTAGCATAAAATTCCTTATCCGTTTGTACCCATGAGATGCTAAAGTTGAAGCAGTTTTCAACTTGAATCATTGATAAATGATGTGTTAAAAATTAGCTAATGTTTTTATTCTTTACTTTTTCACTTAAAATGAAGAAGAAACTGTAGATTGGGCTAATTTGGAATAAATTGCTATAGAGTTGTTTTTGGAAAGCTGTTATTTAAATCTCAATAATCATTATTCAGAATGGGTTATTATAGAGGAATAGCTTGATTTAGATAGGAAAGAGAAATGAAGGTTCACTGGGACTGATGCTAACCAGGGCTAAAGGGGAGGTGGGTTTGCTCATCCATTGTCTTTAGAAGATAAATCATAGAAGCAACGTCCCTAACCTGGTGGGACCTGGGTCTCTTTGTACATTACAATGAGTAAATAAAATCCAGAAGACTTGAGGAATGTCATTTTATACCCCCTTCAGTTCTATCTATTGGAAGCAAATTGTTTGAGTATAATATTGTTAATCTCTTCTTTTTGCCTAAGTTAAACAATTCTTTGAGTTGAAATAGTTTTGTAACTTAAAAAATATATGCCTATTTTCAAAGCATGTCAGGTTACAAAATATAATGAGGAAAAAGATGAATTCTTAAGGGTTCAGGTCCATGTCAGTACAGTTAAAAAATACTTTTAGTGAGGGCTGGTATACAAAGTATTTTGAAATTTTTAAATAAACATTTTTCTCTGCAACAAATTGATACACTACAGTATTACTGCTTGTATTTGAATTGCTGCTTTCCTTTACTGGAAAATGACGGGTGAATTTCTGTAATGAATTCCGACTTATGACATTTAAGGTTATTTATAGACTGTCTTGAAGAGAGTGATGGGATCATGTAATTTACTCTATTAATTAAAAGTTGAAAGAAGGAAAGAATTCAGTGAAATGGAAGAATTTCAAATTTGACTTATCAGGCAAGTACTGAATAATTACTTTAGATAGATTTCCCTATATTATCGGAAGATAATCTCCTATATCATCTCTTACCACCATCAGAAAACCACCCCCCAAAAGGGGGACCTCATTCATATTGAAAATAACTTCTTAACGTGCAGGCATTACAGTAGGGCATTCTAGACACTGGGGGAGGGAAAAACCATTGTATTTTTTTCTAACATTCATGTTCAACTTATTTCCAAAGTTCTTTAAAGTGTGGCATTCTTACAGGTAGACAATGTTGCTGAACAAGCGTTTGTTTCTTCCCTGTTCTTCCCCCAGGCTCAAAGATTTGGAAAGAGATAGTTAACAGAAAAGGTAAGGTAATCTCCACCTTAACAAAATATATGATCAAATGTGACCATTTGACAGATACTATGTAGTTCATAAAAACAAAATTAAGTGGAATTGGCTCTCTTTTCCCTAAAGTTGAGGATGACGTGGATGTTTCTGTCTAATGTGCTGTACTAATAGGCTATTATGGGTTAGCTTTTGGTAACTCATCGAGTTTCCCAGTCTGGGTTCCGTACCATCAAGTCTGGATTATAACTTGTCCTGGTCACACTGTTTTTCCAAATCAGTTTTGTTCTAGTACTCTATTATGTGTCTGTTTCACCTCTAATCTTTCCATTTGTCACCACTCTGGAGATGGTGTGTGATATGATCTTAACGGAAACATCAGGAACATGTCTTGTGAATATTTAGTTTTCTTTTTGGCCGACTCAGCATTGCCTGCCATTCAGTCATTGTTATGTGACCAGGCAGTGTAACTATTTGTGTATTAGTCCATTGGTTCCTACCTTGGGAATGTGGAGACTTGTAAACCTCTGTCCTTCCCTTAGGAATGCATGAAGGAGAAATGGAATCTCTTGCGTGAATTTCTGCAGACAGAAATAAAGAATCAGTTGTGTGACTTGAAAACCAAACTACATAGAGAAGAATTATCAGAGGTAAGTCGTCAGCATCCCGGCGGCTAGAAAACGTTTCCTCCCATGTAACTTGTCTGTGACCAGGGAGGCAGAATAATCCCACCTCTCCCTGTTCCCTGATAGTTATGAAGGAAGCGCCTGTGTTTCCTTATTCTCTCATGGCCCCTTGTTTACAGTCACTGCTACTTAAATGATCCTTTCCTGCTGTAGGAGGGCTACCTGGCTCAAGGCAGATCCCTTTTAAATAAAGATTTGTCCTTGGAGAACAGAGCTCATGCTTTCAGTTGGGAAGTGAACGGCTGTCTAGAAAACGGGAGCCAGACAAGTGGTGAGGAGCGCAGAGTGGAAATAGCAGAGAAAAACAAGTCCCCCAAACCTGTTTCCAAACTTTGCATGCCCAGGAGAAGCAAGTCCGATGGAGAAACAAACTGTAAGAGCGCTTGACTCGTTTGACCTCGTTGGAATCTGGTACCACCTAAGGGGAGGACAGACTTGGCGCCATAGGGTCTGTCTGTTCCCCCCCCACACAACCCCTCCACCGGCAGTACTTGTTTTTTGTGTATCCTTTTTTTTGGTGGGGGGATGGCTGTGTTGCTCGGCTTGTACCATCTTAGTTCTCCAACCAGGGATCGAACCCCGGCCCTTGGCAGTGAGAGTGCCGAGTCTTAACCACTGGACCGCCGTGGAATTCCCTCTTGTGTATACGTCTAACTAGCTTAGATATATATACTTTAAATTTTTGTCTTCAACCAAGTTATAGAGCATTAGATCCCCAAATGCGGTTGAATTTATGAGGTATAAGATAACAGGAGCTGCTGATATCTATGACTTGTAAGTTACATGCCTGTTTAAGCTAAACATTTATTCTTAGACTCCTTCCCCACTTGTAGTCAGAGTAACTCTTCTGGAATTTTTAAAAAAAGAGCATGGGACTTGAGCTCAGGTCAGGTGCTTGGCCACTTCATCTTTTGACGAAATAAACGGAGGCTCTGTTTCCTTGTGCGTCTCAGGGTTGGGCCCCTCATACAAGAGCTTGTGTTGAAATGGCCCAGCAGACTGGCAGGTGCTAATTTGATGAGTTTATCAAGATGGTGGTTGCTGAGAATAAGAAGAGAAGGTTACTTAATCCTCAGAACCTGGTCTCTGCACCAGCTTGGTAATGCTGAAGAACTGTACCTTGGCTGTGAACTCTTTATTCATAGTGGCTTTTTTGTTTCTTTTTCTTTAAGCAGCTGAAGTCTCATCTAGCCCCAGGATTAGAAGGCAAACTGCCAGGCAGACCACCATCACATCTCATTTCACAAGGAGGTCAGTATATAATGAATGGACAGCCCCCATTTTAGGGGCCAACGGTTTTTGGTAAAACACATATAAATTAGTAGGATGTAACTTAGTAATTCTGACTTCCACATTGCTTCGGTTTTCCTTTTGATATTCTGTTATTAGACATTCGTGAACAGCATTTCTGAAGATCTCATCCATTTTTACTCTTCACATAGGCAACTTCAAATGTACATGCACAGAATTACCAAGGATAGTAAAATGAACCCCTGTGTACCTATCACCCAGTGTCAACAGTTAACATCTCCTGGCTGTTGTTTCATCTATACCCCCACATGCTCCAAGTGAAAATTGTTCCAAATGGATTACAGCTCCATACCCACCCATCTCCTCCCAGTTGGATTACTTTGAAACAAATCGGACAGGTCATCTTATCCACACATACTGTATTTCTAGATGACAAGGTCTCTTTCTCTGACAAGTTTTTTATTCATATTTTGCCATAATTGCTAACATCTAGCAAACAGTCTTTTGAAGAAGACAAAACAGGCCTTATAAAGTGTAACAGTTCCTTACTAACAAATATATAGCAGTGTTCATTCTTCCCCTTGTGTAACAGAGTTTGGTTGATTTGCTCCTTAAGCCTTTCGAGTGATAGATTCCTTATCTTCTTGCCATTGATTTAAAGAAAATAGGTCTTTTTTTCTAATAGCGTCTAGGTCTGGCTGACTGCATCGTTTTGGTGGTTAATGTGTTCCCTTGCCTCCAGTTTTCTGTAAACTGGTAGTTAGGTCTAGAGTCTTGATCAGATTCCAGCTTTATTTTGTGAGACTTCATTGACAGCATGGGGCTGTCCATCAGAGGCATGTAATGTCTCTTCGGTGATTGTAGCAGCCATTGATCAAAGTCTAGATCCATTATTTCTTAAGGTTTGCAAAATGGTGGTATTCTAAACCTGTCATCCAAAGAAACATTAAGCTCGAAGCTTCTTTTAATGTCCTGGCAAAAAGGGCTTCTCAGAGGGAAGAGGGGACCATGCCCTGAATCTTTCCAAAGAGAGGGTACTCTTGGTAGGGAGGAATATGAGTTGTTTCGTGCCCACTGGAGGTCTAGGGTCTGGTGAGCTAACAGTTGGCTTTACTGTGTGTGTGTGTGTGACAGGCCTGCCAAACGGAAACCTGAGGAAGACCCTGAAAAAGCAAAATCGGATGATTCTGTCGATGAAGAAGAAAAAGACCAGGTAGGGCTCGCATTTAAGTTTCTTAACTCTGCCTTTTTTTGGTACACTTGCTGGTAATTGTGAATTTATACTTGGTCTGTCTATGGACCGTAAGTGACTGAGAGGGTGTTAGAACACACCCCTGGACCCAGGGCAGTACGAAGTGTATTATGGTTAGCCCCGAGGACTCAGCAGGCCCGTAACTTTGGTCTGTTCTCTCCTGTCTACCTTCCTACGTCTCCAGCTGTCAAGATTTGACAGTCGAACCAGCAGATGTGATGTGTTCAAAGCATTTGCTTCTGATGTCAGATAAGCTCCTTTCCCACATCGAATTTCTCTATAAAAGCAGAATTGTCGTGTTATTATGTGTATTGTAAAAATGCTGCTTAGACTTTTTAGGTTAGAAAACTGGTGGCTTGCCAGAGACCTCCAATATAGAAAATGTCAGTCTCCAGCACTGTCTCATGTGACTTGAGGGGCAAACCTAGGTACTACCAGATGGTCACACGCTCTCTATTTCATTCCTGCCACAGGATTAGCTGTGTAAGTTGGGAAGTCTGTAGGTTTACAGGTGGGTAGTAAATGCCCTGTTACCTGCTAAAGATGAGTATCCGTGGTTTGCTCTAAGGCAGGGTTTCTCAACCAAGGCATTGACTTTTGGGGCCAGATAAACCTTTGCTGTGGTGTGTGAGTCCTGTGCATCGTAGAGTGTTTAGCAAGGTCCCGACCTCTTACTCACTAGGTGCCCGTAACATTCCCTCTCTCTCCTCCCAGTCGTGACAGCGAAAATCACCTTCAGACTTCCCCAGATGTCCCCTGGGGGGCACAGTTGCACTCAGTGAGAAGCAGTGGACTCAAGGCTACCAATATCTTTGAGGTAGACTTGACGTCCTGTTGTGAAAGACATACTCATTCTCCTGTTTTTATTTTGGAAATTAGATGCCACTGTTCATGATCGTTATTCAGATGTCTGTCATTAAGCTTCGTCAGACTACCCACTCACAGGTGGGACACTGAGACAGAGGGAAACAGCTTGTCCAAGTCACATGGCCACATCCCTTGCCTCCTAAGAAAACGTGTCACAAGTGAAAGCAAGCTGGCTCTTGTAATATTGACAAGTCTTTTTCTTTAAACAAATGTGCCAGTTTTAGAGTTGTTCTTTGCCCTCTAACCTTTTGGAGGGCTTACATAGCCTTCAAGCTTCTAAAGAAACGAACTGGGGCACTCTTTCCCAAGCAGGAAGCAGTTTCACTGGCAGTGTGTGAGAGGCCTTGGGGACTTGGAGGATGAACACTTGTCGAAACGGGGTGTATCCCGATATGCTAGAGTAAGGCTCGGTGCACCACACCGGTGTTATCAGGTGGTGTTGGTCAAATAAGTAGTACTACAGAGAGAATCTTACTTTAGTCAATTTCAAGTTTTTGAGATCTCACTATGTTTTTTAAAACAGGTGTTAAATACATGCATTTGGTAAAACAGTACAAAAGGCTGTTTGGTACATAGCAGCCAAAGGAAAACAATGTGGCTATTCCGTGCTGAGCTATGCTGTGAGCATTATCAAGTAAATACTGGATTCTGAGGCCTTTGTTCAGGAACAAAAAAGAATATAAAATATCTCATTACCACAACTAAGGAGCTGGCCTGTGGCAACTAAGACCCGGCACAATTAACTAACTAACTGACTATTTCTTTCTTTTTTTTTTTTTTCTTTATGACAAAAGACTTAAAAATGACCACGGTTAAAGATTTGATGAAAGTTCATAATAATGCAGTTGACAAGAAAATTAGTTATTTCTGAGATATACATTTTAAAGTAATAACTAGGATTATTACATATAACATTATACCAGAACATATAAGATTTTTAGCAATTTCATGTAATGTCTGAAACATTTCTATTAACATATTTCCATACATATTTCCATACACATACAAATATAAGATTTTTAGAAATTTCATGTAATGTCTGAAACATTTATATTAACATATTTCCATACAAATAACCCAATGAAAGTTTAGTATTAGTTGTTTTGTTTGTTTGTTTATACTGCAGGTTCTTATTAGGCATCAATTTTATACACATCAGTGTATACATGTCAATCCCAATCGCCCAATTCAGCACACCACCATCCCCACCCCACCGCAGTTTTCCCCCCTTGGTGTCCATATGTCCATTCTCTACATCTGTGTCTCAACTTCTGCCCTGCAAACTGGCTCATCTGTACCATTTTTCTAGGTTCCACATACATGCATTAATATACGATATTTGTTTTTCTCTTTCTGACTTACTTCACTCTGTATGACAGTCTCTAGATCCATCCACGTCTCAACAAATGACTCAATTTCGTTCCTTTTTATGGCTGAGTAATATTCCATTGTATATATGTACCACAACTTCTTTATCCATTCGTCTGTCGATGGGCATTTAGGTTGCTTCCATGACCTGGCTATTGTAAATAGTGCTGCAATGAACATTCGGGTGCATGTGTCTTTTTGAATTACGGTTTTCTCTGGGTATATGCCCAGTAGTGGGATTGCTGGGTCATATGGTAATTCTATTTTTAGTTTTTTAAGGAACCTCCATATTGTTCTCCATAGTAGCTGTATCAATTTACATTCCCACCAACAGTGCAAGAGGGTTCCCTTTTCTCCACACCCTCTCCAGCATCTGTTGTTTGTAGATTTTCTGATGATGCCCATTCTAACAGGAGTGAGGTGATACCTCATTGTAGTTTTGATTTGCATTTCTCTAATAATTAGTGATGTTGAGCATCTTTTCATGTGCTTCGTGGCCGTCTGTATGTCTTCTTTGGAGAAATGTCTGGTTAGGTCTTCTGCCCATTTTTGGATTGGGGTGTTTGTTTCTTTAATATTGAGCTGAATGAGCTGTTTATATATTTTGGAGATTAATCCTTTGTCCGTTGATTCATTTGCAAATATTTTCTCCCATTCTGAGGGTTGTCTTTTCGTCTTGTTTATGGTTTCCTTTGCTGTGCAAAAGCTTTGCAGTTTCGTTAGGTCCCACTTGTTTATTTTTGTTTTTATTTCCATTACTCTAGGAGGTGGATCAAAAAAGGTCTTGCTGTGATTTATGTCAGAGAGTGTTCTTCCTATGTTTTCCTCTAAGAGTTTTATAGTGTCCACTCTTATATTTAGGTCTCTAATCCATTTTGAGTTTATTTTTGTGTATGGTGTTAGGGAGTATTCTAATTTCATTCTTTTACATGTAGCTGTCCAGTTTTCCCAGCACCACTTATTGAAGAGACTGTCTTTTCTCCATTGTATATCTTTGCCTCCTTTGTCGTAGATTAGTTGACCATAGGTGCGTGGGTTAATCTCTGGGCTTACTATCTTGTTCCATTGATCTGTGTTTCTGTTTTTGTGCCAGTACCATATTGTCTTGATTACTGTAGCTTTGTAGTATAGTCTGAAGTCAGGGAGTCTGATTCCTCCAGCTCCATGTTTTTCCCTCAAGACTGCTTTGGCTATTCGGGGTCTTTTGTGTCTCCATACAAATTTTAAGAGGATTTGTCCTAGCTCCGTAAACAATGCCATTGGTAATTTGATGGGGATTGCATTGAATCTGTAGATTGCTTTGGGTAGTATACTCATTTTCACAATGTTGATTCTTCCAATCCAAGAACATGGTATATCTCTCCATCTGTTGGTATCATCTTTAATTTCTTTCATCAGTGTCTTATAGTTTTCTGCATACAGGTCTTTTGTCTCCCTAGGTCGGTTTATTCCTAGGTATTTTATTCTTTTTGTTGCAATGGTAAATGGGAGTGTTTCCTTAATTTCTCTTTCAGATTTTTCATCATTAGTGTATAGGAATGCAAGAGATTTCTGTGCATTAATTTTGTATCCTGCAACTTTACCATATTCATTGATTAGCTCTAGCAGTTTTCTGGTGGCAGCTTTAGGATTCTCTATGTATAGTATCATGTCATCCGCAACCAGTGACAGTTTTACTTCTTCTTTTCCAATTTGTAGTCCTTTTATTTCTTTTTCTTCTCTGATTGCCGTGGCTAGGACTTCCAGAACTATGTTGAATAATAGTGGTGAGAGTGGACATCCTTGTCTCGTTCCTGATCTTAGAGGAAATGCTTTCAGTTTTTCACCATTGAGAATGATGTTTGCTGTGGGTTTGTCATATATGGCCTTTATTATGTTGAGGTAGGTTCCCTCTATGCCCACTTTCTGGAGAGTTTTTATCAGAAATGGGTGTTGAATTTTGTCAAAAGCTTTTTCTGCATCTATTGAGATGATCATATGGTTTTTATTCTTCAATTTGGTAATATGGTGTATCACATTGATTGATTTGCGTATGTTGAAGAATCCTTGCATCCCTGGGATAAATCCCACTTGATCGTGGTGTATGATCCTTTTAATGTGTGGTTGGATTCTGTTTGCTAGTATTTTGTTGAGGATTTTTGCATCTATATTCATCAGTGATATTGGTCTGTAATTTTCTTTTTTTGTAGTGTCTTTGTCTGGTTTTGGTATCAGGGTGATGGTGGCCTCACAGAATGAGTTTGGGAGTGTTCCTTCCTCTGCAATTTTTTGGAAGAGTTTGAGAAGGATGGGTGTTAGCTCTTCTCTAAATGTTTGATAGAATTCACCTGTGAAGCCATCTGGTCCTGGACTTTTGTTTGTTGGAAGATTTTTAATCACAGTTTCCATTTCATGACTTGTGATTGGTCTGTTCATATTTTCTGTTTCTTCCTGGTTCAGTCTTGGAAGGTTATACCTTTCTAAGAATTTGTCGATTTCTTCCAGGTTGTCCATTTTATTGGCATAAAGTTGCTTGTAGTAGTCTCTTAGGATGCTTTGTATTTCTGCGGTGTCTGTTGTAACTTCTCCTTTTTCATTTCTGATTTTATTGATTTGAGTCCTCTCCCTCTTTTTCTTGATGAGTCTGGCTAATGGCTTATCCATTTTGTTTATCTTCTCAAAGAACCAACTTTTAGTTTTATTGATCTTTGCTATTGTTGTCTTTGTTTCTATTTCGTTTATTTCTGCTCTGATCTTTAAGATTTCTTTCCTTCTGCTAACTTTGGGTTTTGTTTGTTCTTCTTTCTCTAGTTTCTTTAGGTGTAAGGTTAGATTGTTTACTTGAGATTTTTCTTGTTTCTTTAGGTAGGCTTGTATAGCTATAAACTTCCCTCTTAGAACTGCTTTTGCTGCATCCCATAGGTTTTGGGTCGTCGTGTTTTCATTGTCATTTGTCTCTAGGTATTTTTTTGTTTCCTCTTTGATTTCTTCAGTGATCTCTTGGTTATTTAGTAACGTATTGTTTAGCCTCCATGTGTTTGTCTTTTTTACGTTTTTTTCCCTGTAATTCATTTCTAATCTCATAGCGTTGTGGTCAGAAAAGATGCTTGATATGATTTCAATTTTCTTAAATTTACTGAGGCTTGATTTGTGACCCAAGATGTGATCTATCCTGGAGAACGTTCCGTGCGCACTTGAGAAGAACGTGTAATCTGCTGTTTTTGGGTGGAATGTCCTATATATATCAATTAAATCTATCTGGTCTATTGTGTCATTTAAAGCTTCTGTTTCCTTATTTATTTTCATTTTGGATGATCTGTCCATTGGTGGAAGTGAGGTGTTAAAGTCCCCCACTATTACTGTGTTACTGTCGATTTCCTCTTTTATAGCTGTTAGCAGTTGCCTTATGTATTGAGGTGCTCCTATGTTGGGTGCATATATATTTATAATTGTTATATCTTCTTCTTGGATTGATCCCTGGATCATTATGTAGTGTCCTTCCTTGTCTCTTGTAACATTCTTTATTTTAAAGTCTATTTTATCTGATACGAGTATAGCTACTCCAGCTTTCTTTTGATTTCCATTTGCATGGAATATCTTTTTCCATCCCCTTACTTTCAGTCTGTATGTGTCCCTAGGTCTAAAGTGGGTCTCTTGTAGACAGCATATATATGGGTCTTGTTTTTGTATCCATTCAGCCAGTCTATGTCTTTTGGTTGGGGCATTTAATCCATTCACGTTTAAGGTAATTATCGATATGTATGTTCCTATGACCATTTTCTTAATTGTTTTGGGTTTGTTTTTGTAGGTCCTTTTCTTCTCTTGTGTTTCCCACTTAGAGAAGTTCCTTTAGCATTTGTTGTAGAGCTGGTTTGGTGGTGCTGAATTCTCTTAGCTTTTGCTTGTCTGTAAAGCTTTTGATTTCTCCATCAAAGCTAAATGAGATCCTTGCTGGGTAGAGTAATCTTGGTGGTAGGTTCTTCCCTTTCATCACTTTAAGTATGTCATGCCACTCCCTTCTGGCTTGCAGAGTTTCTGCTGAGAAATCAGCTGTTAACCTTATGGGAGTTCCCTTGTATGTTATTTGTCGTTTTTCCCTTGCTGCTTTCAATAATTTTTCTTGGTCTTTAATTTTTGCCACTTTGATTACTATGTGTCTCGGCGTGTTTCTCCTTGGGTTTATTCTGTATGGGACTCTCTGCGCTTCCTGGACTTGGGTGGCTATTTCCTTTCCCATGTTAGGGAAGTTTTCGACTATAATCTCTTCAAATATTTTCCCTGGTCCTTTCTCTCTCTCTTCTCCTTCTGGGACCCCTATAATGCGAATGTTGTTGCGTTTAATGTTGTCCCAGAGGTCTCTTAGGCTGTCTTCATTTCGTTTCATTCTTTTTTCTTTAGTCTGTTCCGCAGCAGTG
This sequence comes from Eschrichtius robustus, assembly GCF_028021215.1. NCBI lineage: Eukaryota > Metazoa > Chordata > Mammalia > Artiodactyla > Eschrichtiidae > Eschrichtius > Eschrichtius robustus. The sequence continues at coordinate 80,495,947 of NC_090824.1, forward strand.
AATTCCACCCTTCTGTCTTCCAGGTCACTTATCCGTTCTTCTGCCTCAGTTATTCTGCTATTGATTCCTTCTAGTGTAGTTTTCATTTCGGTTATTGTATTGGTCATCTCTGTTTGTTTGTTCTTTAATTCTTCTAGGTCTTTGTTAACCATTTCTTGCATCTTCTCAATCTTTGCCTCCATTCTTATTCCGAGGTCCTGGATCGTCTTCACTATCATTATTCTGAATTCTTTTTCTGGAAGGTTGCCTATCTCCACTTCATTTAGTTGTTTTTCTGGGGTTTTTTCTTGTTCCTTCATCTGGTACATGGCCCTCTGCCTTTTCATCTTCTCTATCTTTCTGTCACTGTGGTTTTTGGTCCACAGGCTGCAGGATTGTAGTTTCTCTTGCTTCTGCTGTCTGCCCTCTGGTGGTTGAGGCTATCTAAGAGGCTTGATGGGAGGCTCTGGTCCTGACTATTTCTTAAAATCTCATTGATAGGTATTTAATATGATTTTTAAATATTTATTTATTTATTTAATTTATTTATTTTTGGCTGCGTTGGGTCTTCCTTGCTGCGTGTGTGCTTTCTCCAGTTGCGGTGAGCGGGGGCTACTCTTCGTTGCGGTGCGTGGGCTTCTCATTGCGGTGGCTTCTCTTGTTGCGGAGCACGGGCTCTAGGCGCGCGGGCTTCAGTAGTCGGGGCACGAGGACTCAGTAGTTGTGGCTTTTGGGCTCTAGAGCGCAGGCTCAGTAGTTGTGGCGCACGGGCTTCATTGCTCCGCGGCGTGTGGGAACTTCCCGGACCAGGGCTTGAACCCTTGTCCCCTGCATTGGCAGGCGGATTCTTAACCACTGCGCCAGCAGGGAAGCCCAGGCTCCAGCCTTTTTAAAAATGTGTTCCTTCCACCTTCGTGGAGCCGGCGTAGGGGATGGGGAGGAGTGAGAACCCGATTGGCAGGGGTCCGGTCGCAACCCCGGAAGGGGACGGGGGACGATCTAAGAGGTGGCACCGGGCCACAGTCGACCCCCAGTGACAGCTAACAGCTGCAGTGCTGCCCCTTCCTGCCCCAGGACCTGAGCTCAGGTCCCGGGGCGGCTGGAGAAACGCACTGTTTTTTGGTGAGGTGCTCTTACTTACTGTGTGGAGCTGCTCCGGCTGCCCCGGCGACCACACCCCTGCAGGGCCCTGTGCCCGTCCTCCCTGCCCCCTGCCCAGGGCTCGGAGAACAGCAGTCTCTGTGGGGCAACCCGCTTCCAAGCCCTTCAGTGACCACGGAGGACTGGGAACGGGCTGGGCTACCGGGGAGCCTGGGCATCCAACACCTGAGCTCAGCCCTGGGGGCTCACGTGAGGGCAGGGGCTGGGGGTTGCGGGCGGTGAGCGGAGGGGCCTCCAGCCGGCATCAGCCTGGGCCCTGGACCCGGGGAAAGGCCTCACCCTCTCAGTCCTGACCTGCCGCTCAGGAACCCTGTGGCCCACCAGCCCGAGGCTTGTGTCGCCCGCCATGGACTGCCCGGCACACGGCTGGGGTGCCAACGCCACACCTGGATTTTGCACGGGGACCACCTGGGGGCTCGGTGCACAGGAAGACGAGCAGCCCCCAGGCCCCGACACGCCCCTTCCATATCCATCGAGAGGTGCCTGATGGAAGGCCGGCTGTGCTCCTTTTCAAGCCCCAGGGAATTCACACGAACAGCCCTCCCGGCCACGGGGTGCCTGCCCACCGGCTCTGGGCCTGCGACCAGCCCAGAACACAGAAGGCACCGAAGTGGGTGCAGGGAGCTGAGCCGGGGCTGCAGAAGGGCAGACACCACAGCCTGGTCCACAACCGACTGCCCTAGGGCGGGTGAGAACGGGCGGGCAGGCTGAGGGGAGGACAGAGCGTGGCACCGCCTGCCCGCCTGGGCCACGGGGAGAAGGTCGGGGCGCCGCCCGCGCGCTCGCTCCGCTGCCTGGCGTCCTTTGTGGGGGCGAAGGGCCGGAGGCAGGGCTCCCGAGGAGCTCAAAGGCCCGGGAAGGACACACGGGACGGTCCAGAGCCACCCTACCGCTCCAGTGGTGCAGCACCCTCTCTGAATTCCTACTGCCACCAAAACACATCCCTAAGGCCTTTGGGAAGAATCGCTAGGACCCAGGAAGGCGGCCCCCTGCTGTGGTCCAGACTTCAGCAGCTGCCGATGATCAGAGGGAGCCAGCCGGCCGGCCTTGAGCAGGAGGACAGGACACGGGGACAGGGACAGCCACAGCCGGGCTTCCCACAGCTGTGCCCACCGCCAGAACCAGCTCCAGCCAATCACAGCCCCCGAGATGCCAAACAGTGACGGGCGAGAGGCTGGCAGGAAACTGACACCCCCTCACTGGAGAGCCTGCCCGGCCGGGGTGCGGGGCACCATCCCCGTCTGAACTCACCCCACAGCTCAGCCATCTCCCAGTGACCCAGACGCGTCACCACGGCCCCAGGGCTGATCCCCGACCAAGGTCAGAACTCCCCCCAGTGTGACGGCCCCCATGCCACTCCTGTGGTGGAAGGGACGGCAGGCAGAGACCAGGAGTAGAGTCTTTTTATTAACGGCTGCGTTTTCAAAGAACCGTTTTGTTACCAGGAAAGCTCCCCAGGAAGGGATTGCATTAGTGCAACAAGGGGGAGCCTTGATGCCAGGCTCTCCAGACACTTCCAGGTGGAGACTTTTGGCCTAGGCCGGCCGCCGGGGACTCAGGGGCTGGGAGGACACGCGGCCCCTCCCCCGCCCCGACGGGGCGCTAAGGCACCCGGCCCGCCTGGGTGGGCAAAACCCCGTGCCTTCAGCAGGCCGGCGGCTTGCAGCCCTCAACCTGCAGCCCTTTGCTCAGGAGGAAGGCGTCCTGCGTGGGGTCACAACCCAGGAAGAGCTTCACCATGCCCTTGGCATCCTCGGAGCCCCCTGGCCTCAGAATGCAGCTTCTGTAGTCCATGGCAACCTGACGAGAGGGGGTGGGGCTGCAGGAGGGTGGAGCACCCCCTTCACTGAGGGTGTGGGTGTGGCCACCTCTGCTGTGACTCAAGAAAGGGCAGGGGAGCAGGGGGTCCAGGGCAGGGCCCTCAGAGCCTGGCAGGCCCAGGCGGGCGGCACAAGCATCTAGGCCCAGGCCAAGGACCTCCGTGTTGGTCTGCATGGCAGGCTGGCCTCTCACCTTGCCACTCAGGACGCCCTCCCGCTTGAAACGTGTGTGGAACGTGTCCGCGGAGTACACCTCGCTGCACAGGTAGCCATAGGACTGGGCGTCGTAGCTTCCTGCCAGGTGGCCGAAGGTCGCAAGCAGGTGGGTCCCTGGGACACACGCGGAGAAGCTCCTGCCCGGCCCCCTGGCCGCTCCGTGCCCCTTCCCCAGAGAGGGGGCCTCAAAGCAGCCCTGTCTGAGTCCCCTGCCACTAGAGGGAGTATTGGCCCAACACTTCTAGAAAACGGGGACCTTGCGGGCAACTCAGTGGAGGGACACAAATAAATTTTTGCCGACTTTCTGCTGAAGCTCACGAGGGTTCACCCCGAAGCCTCTTACAAGGTCAGCTGCCCGAGGCTCCGAGGGATGAGTCAGGGCTCACCTTCCAGCACGGGGAGAGCGCGGGTTCAAGCGCTCACGAGGGAGTGAACTGCGTCTCCGCACCGACACGCACGGGCAAACCTCGTCGACGCGTTCCGTCCGGGGTATGAAGCCCTCTCCTGCCTCTTCCAGGCTCTCCAGAAAGCACGTGCAGATACGCCCACCCCACCCTCGGACTCCGCGGGCCACAGCTGGAGGGACCAGCCCAGGAACCGAGGCAGGAAGAGGCCAGAGGTCAGCGGGCCTCGGCCAGAGCCCGTCAGTCGGTCCCCCTTCACACACCACCAGAGGATCCTCTTGACCTGGGCAGTAGCCGCCAAGCGACCGCTAAGGTGGGCCCGGCGTGCACTTGGCTACCTGGCGTGGCTGGGACCCCGAGGACCTCCTGGCAGAGGCGGGCATTCTCCTGGGCCGGGTCCGCGGGCGTCTGCGTGTGCAGGGCCTTGTCCACCTTGGCCAGGACGATCTGGCGCAGGTTGAAGAGGCCTGGAGGGCGGGAGGAAGGAGACGGGGGGCTGGCACTGTGTGCAGGCCGCGCTTTCCAGCCGGGCGGTCCGGGAGCCCCTTTCCTTTCCCTCGGCCCGACCGCACCGGGGTTGGCCAGCCGGGACTTGATGAGTTGGCCAGCAGCTCTGGGGGACGGCGCTGCCCGTGCCCCACCGAGACTGGCAGCAACGCCAGGGCTTCACAGGGCGCGGCGCTCCCGGCCCCAGAGCCTTCCCTCTGGTTCTCATCACCGGCTGTCGCCAGAGTCACAGGTAACGTGCCTTTCTTGTCGTTTGTCTTTTTTCCGGCCCTCAGCCACGCAAAGGTGTGAAGCCCTGACACTCGCTGCCACGTGGATGCACCCTGAGAACACGATGCTCAGCGAGACAAGTCAGACACAGAAGGGCACACAGGGTGTGACCCCACTGAGGGGGAACATCCAGAACAGGTAGATCCACAGAGTCAGAGTGGGTTCCTGGTTGTTAGGGGCAGGGGGCGGGGAGGGAATGATAACTAAGGGCGTGACGGACATTTTTGGGGTGAGGGAAATGTTCCAAAACAGGGCAGTAGTGACGGCTGCACAGCTCAGTAAAGTGTCCCCACGCGCTCCGGTGCAGCCTGTGAGAGCATCGCTCTCAGGACGAAGGGCTGACCGCAGGAAGACTGAAGGAGCACTGGGTCCTGGGCCCAGACGCTCAGCTGGGGACACCCCCGCCCCCCCGGTGGGGAAGTCCCTGGGACTTGCTGAGCCTCCACCGAGACTGGCAGCAGCCCCAGGGCCTCACAGGGCGCGGCGCTCCCGGCCCCAGAGCCTTCCCTCTGGTTCTCATCACCGGCTGTCGCCAGAGTCGCAGGTAACGTGCCTTTCTTGTCGTTTGTCTTTTTTCCGGCCCTCAGCCACGCAAAGGTGTGAAGCCCTGACACTCGCTGCCACGTGGATGCACCCTGAGAACACGATGCTCAGCGAGACAAGTCAGACACAGAAGGGCACACAGGGTGTGACCCCACTGAGGGGGAACATCCAGAACAGGTAGATCCACAGAGTCAGAGTGGGTTCCTGGTTGTCAGGGGCAGGGGAGGGGAGGGAATGATAACTAAAGGCGTGAGGGACATTTTTGGGGTGAGGGAAATGTTCCAAAATAGGGCAGTAGTGACGGCTGCACAGCTCAGTAAAGTGTCCCCACGCGCTCCGGTGCAGCCTGTGAGAGCATTGCTCTCAGGACGAAGGGCTGACCGCAGGAAGACTGAAGGAGCACTGGGTCCTGGGCCCAGACGCTCAGCTGGGGACACCCCCGCCCCCCCGGTGGGGAAGTCCCTGGGACTTGCTGAGCCTCCACCGAGACTGGCAGCAGCCCCAGGGCCTCACAGGGCACGGCGCTCCCGGCCCCAGAGCCTACCCTCTGGTTCTCATCACCGCCTGTCACCAGACTTGCATGCAACGTTCCTTTCTTTTCTTTTGTCTTTTTAAAGGCAACTCTTGAATACACGTATTTAACATGCAGGGAACCAGTCCTGACTCCTTGATCTGCGGCTTCCAGGCTCCAGAGTCTCGAGGACATCCACTTCCATTTTTTTACACGCCCTGTGCGTGGGGTTTGATGATGGAAACTGACACCGAGGGCGTCACCACGTGCGGGGTGACATCAGCGGAAGAATCCCGTGGCGAGGGCCTGCCTGAGAACCACGGGAGAGCCCGGGCCCTCCCCGCCCCCTGCCTGCAGCCCCGCGCCCGCACCCACCTGGGAGCGGAGCTGGTGCATCGCTTGCCAGAACTCATGGAAGTAGGTCTCCAGCTCATCATGCTGCAACAGGGAGGGCGGGTTGGGCGTAGACTTGGTGAAGTTGGCCACCATGGCCGCGATGGCAATCTGGCGCCTCCCATCCTGCTGCAGGCAGCCCGGCTGCAGGCCAAAGCAGGCCATGTGCCCAGACTTCCCTTCCCTGGGGAGGGACGCGGGTGAGGCCCCGCTTCCACAGAGGAGCCCTGGCCCACGGCCGACAGGTTCCCCCACGCATGCACCGAGGGTAGAGGTCCAGGTAGAACTTGCCGATGGATGACCTTGTCCGCGGCCGCGTCCCGGACCGTGTAGAGCCTCACATCTCCGTGACACACGTTGGCACCCTCCTCCAGGTCGAAGGTCAGCCCCAGCAGCTCCTGGGAGATGCCCAGCTACCCGCGCGTGACCACCTGCATGGGGAAGGACTCATCGAGCAGGTACTGGTCCACGTGGTAGCGCGTCTCCTCCCCCTGGTTCATGTAGCAGCACAGGTCCTAGACGTTGATGGGCCCGTCAAAGTGCAGGCCCCGCCTCTGGCACTTGGCCTTCTTTAGGTCCAGGATCACGGCCGCTCCTGCTCCCCGAGGGGCTTCAGCTTCTGGGCCAGCTCATCTGCGGGCGGAGGGGAGAGGTTCGGCTATGTCCCTGTGGCAGCCTCCCAGCCGCCACCCACCCCACGCCCCTCGAGGCAGAATGAAGGGTTGGGGAAGGCGACCCCCAAGGGCTGACACAGTCGGGTCTCAGGCAGCACCACGTCCAGTCAAGGTCCGCCTGACCCTCGGGGAGGCGGGGTTACCTAGGAAAGTGGCCACCACCTGGCTGGTCTTGGCCATGTTCATCTCCAGCACGGAGTCGGCACGCGTGCTGAACCCCAGCAGGCGGGACTTCTGAGCCTGCAGCCTTACCAGCTCCCCGAGGATCGCGCAGTTCTCCTGGAACCCAGAGACGGCCAGCGCTGGGGACCGTGGGCCACGCCCTCCCCACGGGCCCCGGGCCAGGTCTCTGAGGGCGGGCAGGGCTCTCAGGCCACTGGCGGGCACAGCCAATCCCCCTCCCTCCTCCTCCTGGCCCGGATTTCTAGACACTTTGGTGCTGTCCTAACACGTGGTCTTTATGAACACAGGTCCTTTTGGAACCAGAAACGGCGTGAACCGTGATGAGCTCTAAGGCCAAGGGCAGGAAGAAATGTGACCAGGCTCTCCAGGAGCCACCCAGGGGCCTCCCCGGGCTCAACAATACAGACTCGGCTGCCGTGCAGACAGCAGGTCATCCCCAGGGCGCCCGAACACCCAGCCCCCTGGACGGCGAGACGCCTGTTGCTGCAGGTGGCCCGGGGCTGGCTGGTGAGGCCCGGCCCCAGGCGTACGCCACCTTCTCTGGGGCCACCTCTCCGGCTCTGCCGTGGGGTTCTCCTGGGAGCCCCCAGTCACCACAGGACCAGCGTGGCCTGTCTGCAGCCCAAGAAGGTGGGGACACAGGACTGTCCCCCATGCCCCCCACATCACCCACGAGGCCGAGCAAGCACCAGTGGTGTCTGCGGGGAAGATGAAGGGCTCACGCACAGCCCCCATCTACTGAAGATGCTGAACAGGAGAAGCACAGACTGCAGCCACACGCGGTATGGACCAAACGCAAGTGTCCTTGCAGGAACCGATGTCTGAATGTCAAGGCCGTACCCGGGCCACAGTGAGAAGGCCCAGACCCCACGCAAGGCACAGAGAGGAGATGGGGGGAACATCTGCGAATCTGAGCTCATCGGGCATCACCCCAGAAGGAGAGGGAGAGGAGGAGGGAGAGGGAGAGGGAGAGGGAGGGAGGTACAGACGTCTCTCCCTTCCCTGGGGGTTCTCTAGTGCAGCCAAGGCTGAAAAGCACTGCATTTCGGGAGATGGGTCCTCGTGGAAAAGTTAAATAGTAGCTCATGGCATTATCGACACATATTAAAAAGGCCCCAAATCTTGGGGAGTCAGGGAGGGGAGCTGGCGGCTGCCTCGTAAAGGAGGAGAGATTGGGCGTCAGAGGAGGTGCCTGTGCAGCCCGCCGCCGCTGCCCAGGACCCCGCAGACTTCATCTCCCAGCTGTGGTCCCGGGCTGGAAGGCAGCGGGGAGGTCAAGCCGTCCAAGCATCAACGTTGACTTCAGGGCTGATCTAAAAGGCGCCTGGTGTTTGTTGAAGCAGAAGAAAGAGAAAGCAGTGGGGAGAGGAGGGGAGGGGGAGGGAGCCCCCATCAGCCCTTCTCCCTCTCTCCCTCTCTGTCTCCCTCTCTCCCTCCTTCCCTCCCTCCCTCTACCTCCCTGCTTCTCACTCTCACTCTCCCTCCATCTCTCCCTCTGCCTCTCTCCCTCTCCCTCTTTCCCTCTCCCTCTCTCCCTGTCCCCCTTTCCCTGTCCCTGTTTCCCTGTTCCGCTCTTCCGATACCTCATTCCCTCTCCCTCTCTCCCTCTCTCCCTCTCTCCCTCTCGTGCTCCCTCTCCCTCTCCCTCCACCTCCTTCCCTCTCCGGAGAGGGTGCCTGCTTCCTTCTCTGTCTCCCTCTCTGGAGAGGGAAGGAGGTGGAGGGAGAGGGATAGAGGGAGGGAGGGAAAGACAAAGGCGTCTCTCCCTCCCTCCCTCCCTCCCTCTCTCCCTCCCTCTCTCCATCTCCCTCACTCCCTCCCAGAGATGGAGAGACAGAGGAAGAGGCAGAGACAAGGGAGAGGGAGAGGGAGAGGGAGAGAGAGGGGGGAGGGAGGGAGAGAGAGAGAGGTGTCTTCCTCCCTCCCTTTCCCTCTCTCCCTCCCTCTCTCCCTCTCCTGCTCCCTCTCCCTCTCTGGAGAGGGAAGGAGGTGGAGGGAGAGAGAGCAGGAGAGGGAGGGGGGAGAGGGAGAGAGAGGGGGAGAGGGAGAGAGGGATAGAGGGAGGGAAGGAAAGACAAAGACGTCTCTCCCTCCCTCCCTCTATCCCTCTCTCCCTCCCTTTATCCCTCTCTCGCTCCCTCTCTCCCACTCCCTCGCTCCCTCTCCTCCCTCTCCCTCTCCCTCCGTCTCTCCATCTCCCTCACTCCCTCCCAAAGATGGAGAGACAGAGGAAGAGGCAGAGACAAGGGAGAGGGAGAGGGAGAGAGAGGGGGGAGGGAGGGAGAGAGAGAGAGGTGTCTTCCTCCCTCCCTTTCCCTCTCTCCCTCCCTCTCTCCCTCTCCTGCTCCCTCTCCCTCTCTGGAGAGGGAAGGAGGTGGAGGGAGAGAGAGCAGGAGAGGGAGGGGGGAGAGGGAGAGAGAGGGAGAGAGGGATAGAGGGAGGGAAGGAAAGACAAAGTCGTCTCTCCCTCCCTCCCTCTATCCCTCTCTCCCTCCCTTTATCCCTCTCTCGCTCCCTCTCTCCCACTCCCTCGCTCCCTCTCCTCCCTCTCCCTCCGTCTCTCCATCTCCCTCACTCCCTCCCAGAGACGGAGGAAGAGGCAGAGACAAGGGAGAGGGAGAGGGAGAGAGAGGGGGGAGGGAGGGAGGGAGAGAGAGGTGTCTTCCTCTCTCCCTTTCCCTCTCTCCCTCCCTCTCTCCCTCTCCTGCTCCCTCTCCCTCTCTGGAGAGGGAAGGAGGTGGAGGGAGAGAGAGCAGGAGAGGGAGGGGGGAGAGGGAGAGAGAGGGATAGAGGGAGGGAAGGAAAGACAAAGTCGTCTCTCCCTCCCTCCCTCTATCCCTCTCTCCCTCCCTTTATCCCTCTCTCGCTCCCTCTCTCCCACTCCCTTGCTCCCTCTCCTCCCTCTCCCTCTCCCTCCGTCTCTCCATCTCCCTCACTCCCTCCCAAAGATGGAGAGACAGAGGAAGAGGCAGAGACAAGGGAGAGGGAGAGGGAGAAGGAGAGAGAGGGGGGAGAGAGGGAGAGAGAGAGAGGTCTCTTCCTCCCTCCCTTTCCCTCTCTCCTTCTTCTCTCCCTCTCTCCCTCTCCCTCTCTCCCCCCTCCCTCTGCTCCTCTCCCTCATCTCTGCCTCTCCCTCCATCTCTCCCTGTCTGAGAGGGAATGAGGGAGCGGGAGAGACGGAGGGAGAGGGAGAGACGGAGGGAGCGGGAGAGACAGAGGGAGGGAGAGGGAGAGAGGAAGGGAAAGGGCGAGGGAGAGGGAGGGAGGGCGAGACATCTCTCCCTCTCCCTCTCCCTCTCCCTCCCTTCCTCTCCCTCTCCTAGAGGGAGGGAGGGAGAGGGAGAGACAGAGGGAGAGGAGAGGGAGGGAGCGAAGGAGAGGGGGAGTCGGAGAAGGAGGTAGGGAGAGGGAGAAGGAGAGAGGGTGCCTGCTTCCCTCTCTGTCTCCCTCCCTCCCTCTCCGTGTCCCTCTCTCCCCCCTCTCCCTCTCCCTCTGTCTCTCCCTCTCTGGGAGGGAGAGAGGGAGAGGGAGCAGGAGGGAAAATGATGGAGGGATGGAGAGGGAGAGAGGGTGAGGGAGAGAAGGAGAGGAGGAGGAGAGAGGCAGAGGGAGGGAGGAAGAGACCTCTCCCTCCCTCCCTCTGCCTCCCTCCTTCTCCTCCCTCTTCTCCCTCTCTCTCCAACTCTCCCTCTCCCTCCATCTCTCCATCTCCCTCACTCCCTCCCAGAGAGGGAGAGACAGAGGTAGAGGCAGAGCGGAACACGGAAACAAGGACAGGGAAACAGGCACAGGGAGAGAGGCAGGGACAGAGGGAGAGGAGAGGGAAGAGGGAGAGGAAAGAGGGAGAGGAAAGAGAGAGAGGGAGGGAGAGAGGGAGAGACAGATGGAGAGAGAGGGAGGGAGAGAGAGAGAGGGAGAGGGAAAGAGGTAGAGGGAGAGCAGAACAGGGAAAGAGGGACAGGGAGGGAGAGAGGGAGGAGAGGAAGCAGGGAGAAAAGAGAGAAAGAACACACCATCTACATTTCTGTCAGATGACACCGGGGATCCTTACACAACCAGGAGAAAATAACACAGGGAGGCTCTTTCTCAGCTGGAACTGGCACTGCAGAGGGGGCCAAACACCACCAGGCTGGCCACACATGTCCAGCCGCCGCTCCAGCCCCGTCAGCCGTGAGTCCGGTCACCAGGGCTCTGAGTGTCTGCTCCAGGGAGCTGGGGTTCACCCTCTCACCGGGGAGGCCGGGCCAAGACCGTGGGGCCCCGGGCTGGACACATAGGGGGAAAAGCATCCCCACAGGACAGCTTGTGCGAGCAGATTCAGCTGCCAGATTCTAGAGGCCCGGGACCACCCTGTGGCCCGTGAAAAACAGGAGGCCACGAGGGTCTTGCATCGTGATTCCTGTCCGTTGGACTGTAAAGTTTATGTAGGGAATCTTGCAAACAGTGGTAACAAGGCTGAATTGGAACGAGATTTAGGCTATTACGGACCACTCTGAAGTGTGTGGGTTGCTAAAAGCCCTCCCGGCTTCGCTCTTGTTGAATGTGAAGATCCCCGAGATGCAGCCGATGCTGTCCGAGAACTAGATGGGAGAACACTATGTGGCTGCCGAGTAAGAGTGGACCTGTCGAATGGGGAAAAGAGAAGTCCAAATCGTGACCGCCTCCTTCTTGGGGTCGTCGCCCTCGAGATGATTATCGGAGGAGGAGTCCTCCACCTCCCACACATCTCCAAGATGGAGAGCCTTCTCCGTCAGCCAGAGCAGGTCCCTTTCTAGATATAGGAGAAGAGAGAGATGACTGTCCCAGGAGAGAAATCACAAGCCGTCCCGATCTTTCTCTAGGTCTCCTAGCCGATCTAGGTCAAATGAAAGGAAATAGAAGACCACTTTGCAAGAGGAGTGGTGTACAGGCAATAACTTCATTTGACAGGAGTATGTACAGAAAATTCAAGTTTGGTTTGAGACTTCTGAAGCTTGGTGCACTTTTTAAATGTTTTAGTTGTTCACATTTGTTTGTCTCTTGGGACAGTGACCCATAAAGGTGTCATTCTCTATGGTTTGAAATGGGTCACATGAGGCATGTGATATGAAGAATTGTTACCTTCCAATGTTCCCTTAAGCAAAATTGAATTTGCTTTGAATTTTTGGTCTTGCCTAGACTGATAATAAAACTTTAACTCCTGCCCACCTAAAGTGTGATGTTTACTATTATGGAAACAACACTGGCAAACATGGAAAAGACTTTCTGTAGCTGGGATATGGTATGCAGCTGTAGTTAAGCAAGCAGTCTTTAAAAGGTGCTGTGAACACAAGCCAGCAGGTAAAAATGAAAGCCGCACCCTTACCCTAGATTAGAGGTTTAAAAATTCCACTAGTCTTCACACGGGACAAGAGGTTGTCCAGGGAGTTGAGAATCTAAGAAGTTACAAGGAAGTTAGTTTACCTTTGAGTTAGGTCATAAGTCCCCTCTGTGATTGCTGTACATGAATACATAGCTCTTTGTAATATTTTTTGGAAATCTGAGATGATCAAGATACCAATGTCCTGCCGGATTAAGAGTATTGTAGAGCTGAACTTTGAGTTACTGTGCAATTTTTTTTTTCATGCTGTCATTTGTAATATGTTTTGTGAGAATCCTTGGGATTAAAGTTTTGGTTGCAAAAGAAAAGAAGAAAAGAAAAGAATCCGCCTGCCAGTGCAGGGGACACAGGTTCAAGCCCTGGTCCGGGAAGATCCCAGGTGCCGCAGATCAACTAAGCCCGTGGGCCACAACTACTGAGCCTGCGCTCTAGATCCTGGGAGCCAGAACTACTGAGCCCCCATGCACAACTACAGAAGCCCGCACGCAACGAAGACCCAACGCAGCAAAAAAAAAAAAAAAAAAAAAAAAAGACGCTACTGGCCAGGTGATCAAGGGTAAAATCATTTGTCATAAGTCCCGTTGATGGTGTGTATCCTTGATGTGACCTGAGGAGAATGGCATTTTTATCTCTGTCTGGATCTTCCGCCCCAAACCCCATAACTCCAGACCAACCATAAGAAAACATCAGAAAACAAACAGACAAACAAATTGAGGGACAAAATACCTGACCAGTCCTCCTCAAAACTTTCAAGGTATCAAAACCCAGGGACATCTGAGAAATGTCACAGCCCAGAGGAGACTGGGACAGAAAAAGGATGTTAGGGGAAAACTAGGGAAATGCTAATGAACTGTGGACTTTAGTTAATAACAATGTATCCATCTTGGTTCCTTAGTTGGATAAACATGTCATACTAACGTACTAACGTGTTGGAGATAGGGTTACTGGGTCAGGGTCCACGGCACTCTACACTCTGTACAGATCTTTGCCACTTTTTTGTAACTCTAAGCTATTCTAAAATTAAGCGAGTACTGAACAGAGATAAGAATGTTATTTCCCTGATTTGAACATGCCTGAGTTTCTTTTCATGGTCACATTTTTGCTATCTGGATGTGTCTTGGAATCAGTAGCAAAGGAGAGTTGCCAGCCCCTGGAAAGATGTGGGTGGTTTGCAGGTGGCTTGCTCTGGAGCTGAAGACCACGGTGGGAAGTCTGCAGCCTCGGGCTGCACTTAGAACCATGGGAGGGGATGGGCCAGCTCAGTTAGGGATGGAACCTATAAGTAAAACTTTTTTCTTTTCCATTATGGCTTATCACAGGATGTTGAATATAGTTCCCTGTGCTAGACAGTAGGATGTTGTAGTTTATCCATCCTATATTTAATAGTTTGCATCTGCTAACCCCAAACTCCCAATCCAACCCTCCCTCACTCTTTCTCCCCCTTGGCAACCACAAGTCTGTTCTCTATGTCTGTGAGTCTGTTTTTGTTTCGTAGACGAGTTCATTTGTGTCGTATTTTAGATTTCACATATAAGTGAGATCATATGATATGTGTCTTTCTCTTCTGACTTACTTCACTTAGTATGGTAATCTCTAGGTCCATCCACATTGCTGCAAATAGCATTATTTCATTCTTTTTATGGCTGGATAATATCCCATTGTATATATGTACCACATCTTCTTTATCCATTCATCCATCAGTGGACATTTAGGTAGCTTCCATGTCTTGGCTATTGTAAATAGTGCTGCAATGAACATTGGGGTGCATGTATCTTGTCTTTCTTTTTTTTTTCTTTCTTCCTTTCTTCCTCCCTTTCTTTCCTCCTTTCTTTCTTTCTTCCTTTCTTCCTTTATTTCTTTCTTCCTTTCTTTCTTCCTTGCTTCCTTCCCTTCTTTCTTTCTTTCTCTCTCTCCCTCTCTCTCTTTCTTTCTTTTTCTTTCTTTCTTTCTTTTTTTTTTTTGTCACACAGCATGTGAGATCTTAGTTCCCTGACCAGAGATGGAACCCATGCCCCCCGCACTGGAAGCACGGAGTCTTAACCACTGGAGCACCAAGGAGATCCCAGGGGTGTGTGTATAGTTTTGAATTAGAGTTTTCTCCAGATCTATGCCCAGGAGTGGAATTGCGGGACCCTATGGCAGCTGTATCTGTTGCTGCACGTCTCACATCAACCACCTGCACTCCAATCCTTGCTCTCAACGTCATCTTTGGGGAACCCAACCTGCGACAGGGACCTTGACAAGAAGAAATGGCTCAGGGAAAAGCTACCTGCACAGGGAGGAGATAGAGGCCATCGCCCCTGGGGTGCGGCGCGGAGAGTGGGCACAGAGATTTGTCATTTCACCCCCGATGCTCATCTCAGCCCTCCTGGCTGCCCCACTCTAGGTCACCTCGGGATACAGAGGTGACCCGGTTAGAGTCCCTGCCTGTGCAGGAATCTGGGGGCACCAGCGGGTCTGAATAATATTAGTGCAGGGTCTCCCCTGCGGCACTGGGGTTATTCGGGGCGGGTCATCCTCTGCTGAGGGCCCCTCCTGGGCACTGTGTGGGGTTTAGCAGCAGCCCTGGCCACACCCCTTTGATTCCAGGGGCCCCTCCCCCCCAGTTGTGACAACCACAGATTTTCCCCACACATCACGGAAGAACTGGGTGAGGCGGGGGCAGGATGGCCCTGGGCGAGGACAGCTGTGTTGAAGCAACCAGCCTGGCCCAGGGCAAGGTCTGCCCCAATCCCGTCAGCGCCTGCATTTAGACCTGCCCCTTTCCTCTCCCACCTCCTCTGCCCTGCAGTGGTCTCCGAGACATCATCGCCATGTGATAAATCACACCTTCTCAGTCGACTGTTTGCTGCCCTCGCTAGAACGTGAGCTCTTTGAGGACAGGGATGCTGTTATGTCCCCAGCACCTAGAAGAGTGTCTGCTGTGTAGTAGATGCTTCATAAATACTTGCTGAATAAAGGAGTTGAATAAAGGGATGAGTGGATGGATGAATGAAGGTTACAATGGAAGGAGGGGGGAGATTCCTTTCTGGCTCTCGGGGGTTGGGAGATCAAGTGAAAGATCCGTCCTAAATAGGCTGATCAGCCTTCTGGGGTTCCCCGGGACTCAGGGTTTCCCCAGAGTTCCAGCGCTCAAACCTGAGCGGTCCTGGGCAAACTGGGGGCGGGTGTTGGTCACCCTATCTAAACACAGTAACAATTCCAGCTGCAATAGCAATGGCCAATGACCTCTATGGTCTTATTGACCATGCACAGTTCTTTACCTGGCAGGGAAGGGTGGGCCGGGATGGGAATTCTGGTGATCCAGGGCGGGTGAGGGCACACCCCGGGCTTGTGTAGGGGAGTCCAGGAAGGTTCTGGAGGAAGTGACAGTGACACAGGGGGGAGGGAGGAGTCTAAGGAAGAACATCCCACATGACAACGTGTGCCAATGGCCCTGGGCCCAAGGTCACACCTGACCAGGGCTTGCCTTTTTTTTTTTTTTTCTAATTTACTTTTTCCCCACATGGATATGCAATTGTCCTAATGCCATTTATTGAAAACTCCTTAATTTCCCCACTTTCTGTCATATCAAGTTCTCATAGATCTGTTTCTGGACCTTTATTCTATACCATAGAGCTATACGTCCCATCCTTGCACGACTAGGGCTGTTTCATCACTATAACTTTATTTTTTATTCATTTATTTTTCTTGGCCATGCCGTGCGGCATGTGGGATCTTATTTCCCCTGACCAGGGATCGAACCCGCGCCCCCTGCCAGTGGAAGCTCGGAGTCTTAATCACTGGACCTCCAGGGAAGTCCCCAGGGTTTGCTTTGACATCCATCGAATGGTGGCAGGTGGGCACGGGGAGCAGCTGTCTGTGAGCCATCCTGTGTAGAAATGCAGGCTGGAGGGGAGGACAGATGGAGCGGGAGGGGGAAGAAGCGGAGGAGGGAGGGAGGGCGGGCGAGAGACAGACAGAGCATGAAAGCTGAAAAGAGCTCCTAGTGCCGGGAGCCTTGGAGCCAGAGCCTGGGAGCCAGGGTGACTGGCTCTCCTCCCTGGTGTGTGTGTGTGTGTTGCGGGGGGTGGCTCTGGGCTTCTCAGGCTGGGAATGGGGTGCACAGAGCAGGGACGGAGCAGGGACCCTTCTCTCTGGGACCTCGTGGGCCATCCTCAGCTCACAAAGCTGAGCCACTCCTGGCCCTACGAGTGGGGGGGCTTATCCTCCCTGTCCCCTGGATCACACCCCCTCACACACAACTTCCCCGTGTGTGTTCCCAGCAACCAAGAGAATCTGTTTTTAAAAGATTTGGGGGAGGGGGGTAAACATACAAACAAGAGCAGAATGGATACTTTTTCAGAATGTGAATGGCTCTGTGTAAGCCCACCCCCCAGGGTAACCACAGTCCTGACCTCTAACACCCTTGACGAGTCAGCCTTGGTCTGGGCTTGCGGACCCACGGAAGCTTCCTCATCCCCTCCTTCAGATCCCGTCTCTCCCTTGGCGTCTTTGTGAGAAGCACCCGGGGAAGTGGGACTGCTAGGCTGTACTGCTGCTAGAACTCCACCTGGGCTCCACCAGGCTCCAGCCCCCCACCCTGTGCACCTCTCTGACCCTGAGGCACCTCAACTGGTAGCAGCCGCATCACCTTCCCTCCTGGGACTTGTGACACTTAAGGGAGACACCGCAAGGACAAGCCTTTGGCTCCCTGGCTGGCAAAGAGCAGGTGCTCAATTGTCATAAGTGTCCGTATCAGTGAGGGTTCTCCAGACAAACAGAATCCATAGGGTGTGTGTGTGTATATACACACACACGTACATATGTACACGCGTACAAAAATATACAGCAGTGTATCTATGCAGTATGCATACACACATATACACATATAGTATATACAATACACACCTACCTGTATACACACATATAAAAGGCATAGTTTGTATATCTACAGTATGTATACACACATATGCACATAACATATACAATACCCACATACATAGACACTATACATACACACATATAAAATGCATCGTTTGTATGTATACAGTATGCACACATACGTATAACGTATGCAATATACACACCTAGGTACATATATGTCATACATATAGACACATACAAAGATATTTAGGTGTGTATATAGACAGTATACATACATACACATATAATACATGCAATACGTACACGTACATACATATAGACACACATATACACCTACATATAAAAGCATATAGCATAAAAATATATATGTACTGTATATATAAATTCATCGTATGTACACGTACATATATCATATATATCAGATATATACATATATACAATGTATACACACACATACACACCTATATGTAAATATGCGCATGTACATACACATATAAATACATACGCAAGTGTGTATATAACAGTATATACATATATACATGTAACACCTAGAAACATATACACATACAGGTATACAACATATATACACACCTATATATAAATACACACTGTATACATACATACAGTGTACATAAACTGTATATCTACACACACCCATATATCAATATATGGGTGTGTGTATATACACAGCATGTTCACATTTATAAAATGTATACTATATATATGCACATACATACATGTATACAATATATACACACAAATATATAGGCTTGTATGTATACTGTATATAGTACTTACACATATACTACAAACGCACGCACATATAAACATATGTGTATACATATATATAATATGTATGCACACATATACAAATTAATAGGCTTGTATATATTCAGTATTTTTACATATATAGTTTTGTTTTAAGGAGTTGACTCATGTGACCGTGAGGCAGGCAAGTCAGGGCAGGACTCTGGGCTGGAGACACAGGGAAGAGCTGATGTCCCAAGGCCATTGGAGGAACAGTTCCCTCTTTCTTCGGAACCTCATTTTTCTCTCCAGTCCTTCAGCTGATGGACGAGGCCCACCCACGCCACGGCATTGACAATCTCCTTTACCCAAAGTGGACCAATTTCAGTGTTCATCTCTTCTGAAAAATACCTTCCTGGCCACATCTGGAATAATGTTTGTGGTTGCCGGGGCCCCACGCAGTGCGCACATGAGATTAACCATCCCCGTGGCGATGATGACACTTTATTTTCTCCCTTGACCATTGTCACTACTATTCCAATTAAAATGGCAGCGCCATGAGGGCAGGGCATTTCCTTTTTTGCCAGTACTGAGCGTCCAGGGTCTGGTGCCTAGCATAGGCTAAATACAGGGCATTTTTGTGAACAGAAGCCGGGATTCCGGCTGTCATATTTAATGAGGAATTATAGTCTTATTATTGGGTAGGGGTGTGTGTGTGTGTGTGTGTGTGTGTGTGTGTGTGTGTGTGTGTGTGTCACGGTACGTCAAGGGCGGGAGTCGAACCCGCCACCCCAAGCCCCGAGGGGGTCTCCCCGGGTCCCGACTTCGGGCCGGTGCGGGTGGCCGGGGGCAGCCGAAGACGTGCGTGCGTGCGTGCGTGCGTGCGTAGGTGGAGCGGGCGAGTCCACGGGGTGGGCGGCGCGCGCGCGCCGCGAGTGAGTGGTTCAGCCCGGCCCCGGCTCATTGTGCTCGCCTCACGCCGGCCCGAGTTGGCGGCAGCGCTGGAGGTCCCGGGCCTGTGACCACAAAGAGGGAGCCGGGGGCCAGACGGGAGCGCGGCGGCGGCGGCGGCGGCGGCGGCGGCGGCTGAGGTCCAGGCCAGGCCCCCTCCCCTCAGCCTCCCGCCCGCCCGCCTGCCCCGCCCCCGCCGGCGGGCGTCCCGCCCCTCCCCCCAACCGCCAGACTAGCCTGGTGCGGGGGCCGCGCGCGAAGACATGGGGGAGAAGTTGGAGCCCAGGCTGGAGTCGTCCGTGGGGGCCGAGCCCGCCGTCTACCCGTGGCCGCTGCCGGTCTACGTGAGTGCCACCCGTCCCCTCTTCCCGGACCCCCGCCCCTCTTCCCCCACGGCGCGCGCTGAGCCCACCGAGAAACGGAGCGACTCGAGTCGCCAGACCCTCTTTGGAGCCCCCCTTCCCGCCCCGCCGTGGTTCTCCGCGGCCGTGTCCAGCCCCCGCGCGCAGGGTGGGCAGAGGGGAGCCGGGGCCGGCCGGGGGCGCAGACTCGGCCGCGGGGACCCCGCGCTTCCGAGGGGCGCCCGAGCCGGGCTGCCGTTGGCTCTGTAGGGCTGGGGACCCCGGTCCCCCCGGGCCTGGACTGCCGGCGGGCTTGCCCTTCCGTACTTCATGATCTGACATGTAGGGTTTCTTTTTCCTGGTAGTTTATTCTTAGCGCTGTCAACGTGCTTAGCTTTTTTATTTTTGAGGACACCCTTTCCTTCCTCTCTCCAGTTTTTTGTGTTTTTGTTTTGTGGTGTTTTAGTTAGGCATTTTGTCCCTCTGATCTTGAGTGGGTGGGCTGGCTGGACCCTTGGAGAGGAGGCGTTGTCTCCCCTAATTTGAGTGGGTGGGCTGGCAGGGCCCTTGGAACGGAGGCATTGTGTCCTGTAATTTTAGTGGGTGGGCTGGCTGGACCCTTGGAGAGGAGGCATCCTGTCCCCTGATCTTGAGTGGCCTTTGGCAAATGACACGCCGAACGGAAATTTACACAGGCGTCCGGTGATTCCAGAAATGCAGGGTGTCCGGGCAGGTGGGCGCCTTGCCTCTCGTCCCCCGTGGCGGCGTGGTGCGCGTGTTGTTGTCTCAGGGTTTACGCTTGGGCCCTGCAGCCCACCTTCGGGAGGGAAAGCGCAGCGGGCGCCTTGGGCCGGCGCCTTTGGGGCGCCCTTTCGTGCGCTCGGCTTGCGGGGGACCGGCCTGCAGGGGAGCCGGCGGGGAAGCCCGCGCGACCCGCCGCCCCTCGCGCGGGCTCCGTGTGTCTCAGTTTGTGGAAACTGTGTCGCGGCCGGGTGCGGGTCGGGACGCTGGGACCGCCTGGGAGCCGTTGTTGACTCCGGTCCCCGGTTCTCCGCAGTTCTCCGAGGTCGGAGGGTTTCCAGCCCGCCACTGCGCGCTGGCGCCTTCTATTTTTTGCTCTTCCTGTGGCCAGAGGCGCGGCTGAGTTGTGCACCCATCCCTCACTCTCCGTGTCCCTCTTCCTTTATTGTCTGGTTACTCGCTGGTTACTTTCCTCCCTCCCATTTTATCATTATCTGTGAGTTTTATTAACATGACGTTTACTCCCTCTTTTAAATTAATAATGAAGGAAACTGTGAAATGGTACTTTTATCTTTAATGGCTGATGCTGTAAAAGTGACAATTGCAATGCAAGCATCTTTCCCTCACTTGACTCCTGTCATGCATCTCAGTAGTGTCTCTGTGACAGGACTTGAAATGATAGCACCCACATCTCTTGCAGCTCATTCACACTGAAGGGATATAATCCTCGGTTTGCTATCACAGCCACTTGCCCAGCTCAGACTGTGATGTCACAAACCAAAGATGATTCTCCCTCAGCAGGAAGAAGCCGGAGAGATGAATCTCCCCCATGATGCACCATCAGCCTTATTCAAATTTGGTCACTTCATGAAGAAAAATTAACCATAATAAAGATCAAAGATACCGGCTAGTTGAAATACCCTGTTGAATTAAGCTTGAAAAACTTTTCCATGATACTGGAATGAAGGAAGTTCTTTCAAAATTCTAAGGAAAAATTTGAGAGTTATAATAATGCAGATATCAGTAAATATTTATGGAATTAAAAATATTATGTAGTGCTGGTCCCTTTAAATGTTAACACTTAAAAATAACTTATAGGTATGTTTCTTATTTTCTATGCAAAATTATGTGGCTTGCTATTTCAGACAAAGATGACGTATCAATCTGAAAAGAGTCGGCAAAGACACAAAATGGATGTACTTTCTCTTGACCTATACACCTACTTTTATGTTCTCATGGTTTAAATAAAAAGTACAGCTTTTGGGTTATTTAAGAAGAGCAGAAGCTAAAAATACAGTGCTAAATATCATTGCAAGGATTTGGTAGCCAAAACATTTGCTCCATTTCTAGGAAAGAATCCATTAAGACAAAATTATATTACTTTTATAATATAATACTTTTTATATCATGTGCGCTTGAAAAACATTCTAAGTTACAGAAACAATTAGACAGTCATTGAGTACTCCCCAAGATGTTCAAAATCTCTTTAGTTGTTAAATCTATCAACACACAACACAAAAACTCTCATAAATAAACCACATCTTCAGGTATCCAACCAAATCTTCTAGCATAAAATTCCTTATCCGTTTGTACCCATGAGATGCTAAAGTTGAAGCAGTTTTCAACTTGAATCATTGATAAATGATGTGTTAAAAATTAGCTAATGTTTTTATTCTTTACTTTTTCACTTAAAATGAAGAAGAAACTGTAGATTGGGCTAATTTGGAATAAATTGCTATAGAGTTGTTTTTGGAAAGCTGTTATTTAAATCTCAATAATCATTATTCAGAATGGGTTATTATAGAGGAATAGCTTGATTTAGATAGGAAAGAGAAATGAAGGTTCACTGGGACTGATGCTAACCAGGGCTAAAGGGGAGGTGGGTTTGCTCATCCATTGTCTTTAGAAGATAAATCATAGAAGCAACGTCCCTAACCTGGTGGGACCTGGGTCTCTTTGTACATTACAATGAGTAAATAAAATCCAGAAGACTTGAGGAATGTCATTTTATACCCCCTTCAGTTCTATCTATTGGAAGCAAATTGTTTGAGTATAATATTGTTAATCTCTTCTTTTTGCCTAAGTTAAACAATTCTTTGAGTTGAAATAGTTTTGTAACTTAAAAAATATATGCCTATTTTCAAAGCATGTCAGGTTACAAAATATAATGAGGAAAAAGATGAATTCTTAAGGGTTCAGGTCCATGTCAGTACAGTTAAAAAATACTTTTAGTGAGGGCTGGTGTACAAAGTATTTTGAAATTTTTAAATAAACATTTTTCTCTGCAACAAATTGCTACACTACAGTATTACTGCTTGTATTTGAATTGCTGCTTTCCTTTACTGGAAAATGACGGGTGAATTTCTGTAATGAATTCCGACTTATGACATTTAAGGTTATTTATAGACTGTCTTGAAGAGAGTGATGGGATCATGTAATTTACTCTATTAATTAAAAGTTGAAAGAAGGAAAGAATTCAGTGAAATGGAAGAATTTCAAATTTGACTTATCAGGCAAGTACTGAATAATTACTTTAGATAGATTTCCCTATATTATCGGAAGATAATCTCCTATATCATCTCTTACCACCATCAGAAAACCACCCCCCAAAAGGGGGACCTCATTCATATTGAAAATAACTTCTTAACGTGCAGGCATTACAGTAGGGCATTCTAGACACTGGGGGAGGGAAAAACCATTGTATTTTTTTCTAACATTCATGTTCAACTTATTTCCAAAGTTCTTTAAAGTGTGGCATTCTTACAGGTGGACAATGTTGCTGAACAAGCGTTTGTTTCTTCCCTTTTCTTCCCCCAGGCTCAAAGATTTGGAAAGAGATAGTTAACAGAAAAGGTAAGGTAATCTCCACCTTAACAAAATATATGATCAAATGTGACCATTTGACAGATACTATGTAGTTCATAAAAACAAAATTAAGTGGAATTGGCTCTCTTTTCCCTAAAGTTGAGGATGACGTGGATGTTTCTGTCTAATGTGCTGTACTAATAGGCTATTATGGGTTAGCTTTTGGTAACTCATCGAGTTTCCCAGTCTGGGTTCCGTACCATCAAGTCTGGATTATAACTTGTCCTGGTCACACTGTTTTTCCAAATCAGTTTTGTTCTAGTACTCTATTATGTGTCTGTTTCACCTCTAATCTTTCCATTTGTCACCACTCTGGAGATGGTGTGTGATATGATCTTAACGGAAACATCAGGAACATGTCTTGTGAATATTTAGTTTTCTTTTTGGCCGACTCAGCATTGCCTGCCATTCAGTCATTGTTATGTGACCAGGCAGTGTAACTATTTGTGTATTAGTCCATTGGTTCCTACCTTGGGAATGTGGAGACTTGTAAACCTCTGTCCTTCCCTTAGGAATGCATGAAGGAGAAATGGAATCTCTTGCGTGAATTTCTGCAGACAGAAATAAAGAATCAGTTGTGTGACTTGAAAACCAAACTACATAGAGAAGAATTATCAGAGGTAAGTCGTCAGCATCCCGGCGGCTAGAAAACGTTTCCTCCCATGTAACTTGTCTGTGACCAGGGAGGCAGAATAATCCCACCTCTCCCTGTTCCCTGATAGTTATGAAGGAAGCGCCTGTGTTTCCTTATTCTCTCATGGCCCCTTGTTTACAGTCACTGCTACTTAAATGATCCTTTCCTGCTGTAGGAGGGCTACCTGGCTCAAGGCAGATCCCTTTTAAATAAAGATTTGTCCTTGGAGAACAGAGCTCATGCTTTCAGTTGGGAAGTGAACGGCTGTCTAGAAAACGGGAGCCAGACAAGTGGTGAGGAGCGCAGAGTGGAAATAGCAGAGAAAAACAAGTCCCCCAAACCTGTTTCCAAACTTTGCATGCCCAGGAGAAGCAAGTCCGATGGAGAAACAAACTGTAAGAGCGCTTGACTCGTTTGACCTCGTTGGAATCTGGTACCACCTAAGGGGAGGACAGACTTGGCGCCATAGGGTCTGTCTGTTCCCCCCCCACACAACCCCTCCACCGGCAGTACTTGTTTTTTGTGTATCCTTTTTTTTGGTGGGGGGATGGCTGTGTTGCTCGGCTTGTACCATCTTAGTTCTCCAACCAGGGATCGAACCCCGGCCCTTGGCAGTGAGAGTGCCGAGTCTTAACCACTGGACCGCCGTGGAATTCCCTCTTGTGTATACGTCTAACTAGCTTAGATATATACTTTAAATTTTTGTCTTCAACCAAGTTATAGAGCATTAGATCCCCAAATGCGGTTGAATTTATGAGGTATAAGATAACAGGAGCTGCTGATATCTATGACTTGTAAGTTACATGCCTGTTTAAGCTAAACATTTATTCTTAGACTCCTTCCCCACTTGTAGTCAGAGTAACTCTTCTGGAATTTTTAAAAAAAGAGCATGGGACTTGAGCTCAGGTCAGGTGCTTGGCCACTTCATCTTTTGACGAAATAAACGGAGGCTCTGTTTCCTTGTGCGTCTCAGGGTTGGGCCCCTCATACAAGAGCTTGTGTTGAAATGGCCCAGCAGACTGGCAGGTGCTAATTTGATGAGTTTATCAAGATGGTGGTTGCTGAGAATAAGAAGAGAAGGTTACTTAATCCTCAGAACCTGGTCTCTGCACCAGCTTGGTAATGCTGAAGAACTGTACCTTGGCTGTGAACTCTTTATTCATAGTGGCTTTTTTGTTTCTTTTTCTTTAAGCAGCTGAAGTCTCATCTAGCCCCAGGATTAGAAGGCAAACTGCCAGGCAGACCACCATCACATCTCATTTCACAAGGAGGTCAGTATATAATGAATGGACAGCCCCCATTTTAGGGGCCAACGGTTTTTGGTAAAACACATATAAATTAGTAGGATGTAACTTAGTAATTCTGACTTCCACATTGCTTCGGTTTTCCTTTTGATATTCTGTTATTAGACATTCGTGAACAGCATTTCTGAAGATCTCATCCATTTTTACTCTTCACATAGGCAACTTCAAATGTACATGCACAGAATTACCAAGGATAGTAAAATGAACCCCTGTGTACCTATCACCCAGTGTCAACAGTTAACATCTCCTGGCTGTTGTTTCATCTATACCCCCACATGCTCCAAGTGAAAATTGTTCCAAATGGATTACAGCTCCATACCCACCCATCTCTTCCCAGTTGGATTACTTTGAAACAAATCGGACATGTCATCTTATCCACACATACTGTATTTCTAGATGACAAGGTCTCTTTCTCTGACAAGTTTTTTATTCATATTTTGCCATAATTGCTAACATCTAGCAAACAGTCTTTTGAAGAAGACAAAACAGGCCTTATAAAGTGTAACAGTTCCTTACTAACAAATATATAGCAGTGTTCATTCTTCCCCTTGTGTAACAGAGTTTGGTTGATTTGCTCCTTAAGCCTTTCGAGTGATAGATTCCTTATCTTCTTGCCATTGATTTAAAGAAAATAGGTCTTTTTTTCTAATAGCTTCTAGGTCTGGCTGACTGCATCGTTTTGGTGGTTAATGTGTTCCCTTGCCTCCAGTTTTCTGTAAACTGGTAGTTAGGTCTAGAGTCTTGATCAGATTCCAGCTTTATTTTGTGAGACTTCATTGACAGCATGGGGCTGTCCATCAGAGGCATGTAATGTCTCTTCGGTGATTGTAGCAGCCATTGATCAAAGTCTAGATCCATTATTTCTTAAGGTTTGCAAAATGGTGGTATTCTAAACCTGTCATCCAAAGAAACATTAAGCTCGAAGCTTCTTTTAATGTCCTGGCAAAAAGGGCTTCTCAGAGGGAAGAGGGGAGCATGCCCTGAATCTTTCCAAAGAGAGGGTACTCTTGGTAGGGAGGAATATGAGTTGTTTCGTGCCCACTGGAGGTCTAGGGTCTGGTGAGCTAACAGTTGGCTTTACTGTGTGTGTGTGTGTGACAGGCCTGCCAAACGGAAACCTGAGGAAGACCCTGAAAAAGCAAAATCGGATGATTCTGTCGATGAAGAAGAAAAAGACCAGGTAGGGCTCGCATTTAAGTTTCTTAACTCTGCCTTTTTTTGGTACACTTGCTGGTAATTGTGAATTTATACTTGGTCTGTCTATGGACCGTAAGTGACTGAGAGGGTGTTAGAACACACCCCTGGACCCAGGGCAGTACGAAGTGTATTATGGTTAGCCCCGAGGACTCAGCAGGCCCGTAACTTTGGTCTGTTCTCTCCTGTCTACCTTCCTACGTCTCCAGCTGTCAAGATTTGACAGTCGAACCAGCAGATGTGATGTGTTCAAAGCATTTGCTTCTGATGTCAGATAAGCTCCTTTCCCACATCGAATTTCTCTATAAAAGCAGAATTGTCGTGTTATTATGTGTATTGTAACAATGCTGCTTAGACTTTTTAGGTTAGAAAACTGGTGGCTTGCCAGAGACCTCCAATATAGAAAATGTCAGTCTCCAGCACTGTCTCATGTGACTTGAGGGGCAAACCTAGGTACTACCAGATGGTCACACGCTCTCTATTTCATTCCTGCCACAGGATTAGCTGTGTAAGTCGGGAAGTCTGTAGGTTTACAGGTGGGTAGTAAATGCCCTGTTACCTGCTAAAGATGAGTATCCGTGGTTTGCTCTAAGGCAGGGTTTCTCAACCAAGGCATTGACTTTTGGGGCCAGATAAACCTTTGCTGTGGTGTGTGAGTCCTGTGCATCGTAGAGTGTTTAGCAAGGTCCCGACCTCTTACTCACTAGGTGCCCGTAACATTCCCTCTCTCTCCTCCCAGTCGTGACAGCGAAAATCACCTTCAGACTTCCCCAGATGTCCCCTGGGGGGCACAGTTGCACTCAGTGAGAAGCAGTGGACTCAAGGCTACCAATATCTTTGAGGTAGACTTGACGTCCTGTTGTGAAAGACATACTCATTCTCCTGTTTTTATTTTGGAAATTAGATGCCACTGTTCATGATCGTTATTCAGATGTCTGTCATTAAGCTTCGTCAGACTACCCACTCACAGGTGGGACACTGAGACAGAGGGAAACAGCTTGTCCAAGTCACATGGCCACATCCCTTGCCTCCTAAGAAAACGTGTCACAAGTGAAAGCAAGCTGGCTCTTGTAATATTGACAAGTCTTTTTCTTTAAACAAATGTGCCAGTTTTAGAGTTGTTCTTTGCCCTCTAACCTTTTGGAGGGCTTACATAGCCTTCAAGCTTCTAAAGAAACGAACTGGGGCACTCTTTCCCAAGCAGGAAGCAGTTTCACTGGCAGTGTGTGAGAGGCCTTGGGGACTTGGAGGATGAACACTTGTCGAAACGGGGTGTATCCCGATATGCTAGAGTAAGGCTCGGTGCACCACACCGGTGTTATCAGGTGGTGTTGGTCAAATAAGTAGTACTACAGAGAGAATCTTACTTTAGTCAATTTCAAGTTTTTGAGATCTCACTATGTTTTTTAAAACAGGTGTTAAATACATGCATTTGGTAAAACAGTACAAAAGGCTGTTTGGTACATAGCAGCCAAAGAAAAACAATGTGGCTATTCCGTGCTGAGCTATGCTGTGAGCATTATCAAGTAAATACTGGATTCTGAGGCCTTTGTTCAGGAACAAAAAAGAATATAAAATATCTCATTACCACAACTAAGGAGCTGGCCTGTGGCAACTAAGACCCGGCACAATTAACTAACTAACTGACTATTTCTTTCTTTTTTTTTTTTTTCTTTATGACAAAAGACTTAAAAATGACCACGGTTAAAGATTTGATGAAAGTTCATAATAATGCAGTTGACAAGAAAATTAGTTATTTCTGAGATATACATTTTAAAGTAATAACTAGGATTATTACATATAACATTATACCAGAACATATAAGATTTTTAGCAATTTCATGTAATGTCTGAAACATTTCTATTAACATATTTCCATACATATTTCCATACACATACAAATATAAGATTTTTAGAAATTTCATGTAATGTCTGAAACATTTATATTAACATATTTCCATACAAATAACCCAATGAAAGTTTAGTATTAGTTGTTTTGTTTGTTTGTTTATACTGCAGGTTCTTATTAGGCATCAATTTTATACACATCAGTGTATACATGTCAATCCCAATCGCCCAATTCAGCACACCACCATCCCCACCCCACCGCAGTTTTCCCCCCTTGGTGTCCATATGTCCATTCTCTACATCTGTGTCTCAACTTCTGCCCTGCAAACTGGCTCATCTGTACCATTTTTCTAGGTTCCACATACATGCATTAATATACGATATTTGTTTTTCTCTTTCTGACTTACTTCACTCTGTATGACAGTCTCTAGATCCATCCACGTCTCAACAAATGACTCAATTTCGTTCCTTTTTATGGCTGAGTAATATTCCATTGTATATATGTACCACAACTTCTTTATCCATTCGTCTGTCGATGGGCATTTAGGTTGCTTCCATGACCTGGCTATTGTAAATAGTGCTGCAATGAACATTCGGGTGCATGTGTCTTTTTGAATTACGGTTTTCTCTGGGTATATGCCCAGTAGTGGGATTGCTGGGTCATATGGTAATTCTATTTTTAGTTTTTTAAGGAACCTCCATATTGTTCTCCATAGTAGCTGTATCAATTTACATTCCCACCAACAGTGCAAGAGGGTTCCCTTTTCTCCACACCCTCTCCAGCATTTGTTGTTTGTAGATTTTCTGATGATGCCCATTCTAACAGGAGTGAGGTGATACCTCCTTGTAGTTTTGATTTGCATTTCTCTAATAATTAGTGATGTTGAGCATCTTTTCATGTGCTTCGTGGCCGTCTGTATGTCTTCTTTGGAGAAATGTCTGGTTAGGTCTTCTGCCCATTTTTGGATTGGGGTGTTTGTTTCTTTAATATTGAGCTGAATGAGCTGTTTATATATTTTGGAGATTAATCCTTTGTCCGTTGATTCATTTGCAAATATTTTCTCCCATTCTGAGGGTTGTCTTTTCGTCTTGTTTATGGTTTCCTTTGCTGTGCAAAAGCTTTGCAGTTTCGTTAGGTCCCACTTGTTTATTTTTGTTTTTATTTCCATTACTCTAGGAGGTGGATCAAAAAAGGTCTTGCTGTGATTTATGTCAGAGAGTGTTCTTCCTATGTTTTCCTCTAAGAGTTTTATAGTGTCCACTCTTATATTTAGGTCTCTAATCCATTTTGAGTTTATTTTTGTGTATGGTGTTAGGGAGTATTCTAATTTCATTCTTTTACATGTAGCTGTCCAGTTTTCCCAGCACCACTTATTGAAGAGACTGTCTTTTCTCCATTGTATATCTTCGCCTCCTTTGTCGTAGATTAGTTGACCATAGGTGCGTGGGTTAATCTCTGGGCTTTCTATCTTGTTCCATTGATCTATGTTTCTGTTTTTGTGCCAGTACCATATTGTCTTGATTACTGTAGCTTTGTAGTATAGTCTGAAGTCAGGGAGTCTGATTCCTCCAGCTCCATGTTTTTCCCTCAAGACTGCTTTGGCTATTCGGGGTCTTTTGTGTCTCCATACAAATTTTAAGAGGATTTGTTCTAGCTCCGTAAACAATGCCATTGGTAATTTGATGGGGATTGCATTGAATCTGTAGATTGCTTTGGGTAGTATACTCATTTTCACAATGTTGATTCTTCCAATCCAAGAACATGGTATATCTCTCCATCTGTTGGTATCATCTTTAATTTCTTTCATCAGTGTCTTATAGTTTTCTGCATACAGGTCTTTTGTCTCCCTAGGTCGGTTTATTCCTAGGTATTTTATTCTTTTTGTTGCAATGGTAAATGGGAGTGTTTCCTTAATTTCTCTTTCAGATTTTTCATCATTAGTGTATAGGAATGCAAGAGATTTCTGTGCATTAATTTTGTATCCTGCAACTTTACCATATTCATTGATTAGCTCTAGCAGTTTTCTGGTGGCAGCTTTAGGATTCTCTATGTATAGTATCATGTCATCCGCAACCAGTGACAGTTTTACTTCTTCTTTTCCAATTTGTAGTCCTTTTATTTCTTTTTCTTCTCTGATTGCCGTGGCTAGGACTTCCAGAACTATGTTGAATAATAGTGGTGAGAGTGGACATCCTTGTCTCGTTCCTGATCTTAGAGGAAATGCTTTCAGTTTTTCACCATTGAGAATGATGTTTGCTGTGGGTTTGTCATATATGGCCTTTATTATGTTGAGGTAGGTTCCCTCTATGCCCACTTTCTGGAGAGTTTTTATCAGAAATGGGTGTTGAATTTTGTCAAAAGCTTTTTCTGCATCTATTGAGATGATCATATGGTTTTTATTCTTCAATTTGGTAATATGGTGTATCACATTGATTGATTTGCGTATGTTGAAGAATCCTTGCATCCCTGGGATAAATCCCACTTGATCGTGGTGTATGATCCTTTTAATGTGTGGTTGGATTCTGTTTGCTAGTATTTTGTTGAGGATTTTTGCATCTATATTCATCAGTGATATTGGTCTGTAATTTTCTTTTTTTGTAGTGTCTTTGTCTGGTTTTGGTATCAGGGTGATGGTGGCCTCACAGAATGAGTTTGGGAGTGTTCCTTCCTCTGCAATTTTTTGGAAGAGTTTGAGAAGGATGGGTGTTAGCTCTTCTCTAAATGTTTGATAGAATTCACCTGTGAAGCCATCTGGTCCTGGACTTTTGTTTGTTGGAAGATTTTTAATCACAGTTTCCATTTCATGACTTGTGATTGGTCTGTTCATATTTTCTGTTTCTTCCTGGTTCAGTCTTGGAAGGTTATACCTTTCTAAGAATTTGTCGATTTCTTCCAGGTTGTCCATTTTATTGGCATAAAGTTGCTTGTAGTAGTCTCTTAGGATGCTTTGTATTTCTGCGGTGTCTGTTGTAACTTCTCCTTTTTCATTTCTGATTTTATTGATTTGAGTCCTCTCCCTCTTTTTCTTGATGAGTCTGGCTAATGGCTTATCCATTTTGTTTATCTTCTCAAAGAACCAACTTTTAGTTTTATTGATCTTTGCTATTGTTGTCTTTGTTTCTATTTCGTTTATTTCTGCTCTGATCTTTAAGATTTCTTTCCTTCTGCTAACTTTGGGTTTTGTTTGTTCTTCTTTCTCTAGTTTCTTTAGGTGTAAGTTTAGATTGTTTACTTGAGATTTTTCTTGTTTCTTTAGGTAGGCTTGCATAGCTATAAACTTCCCTCTTAGAACTGCTTTTGCTGCATCCCATAGGTTTTGGGTCGTCGTGTTTTCATTGTCATTTGTCTCTAGGTATTTTTTTGTTTCCTCTTTGATTTCTTCAGTGATCTCTTGGTTATTTAGTAACGTATTGTTTAGCCTCCATGTGTTTGTCTTTTTTACGTTTTTTTCCCTGTAATTCATTTCTAATCTCATAGCGTTGTGGTCAGAAAAGATGCTTGATATGATTTCAATTTTCTTAAATTTACTGAGGCTTGATTTGTGACCCAAGATGTGATCTATCCTGGAGAACGTTCCGTGCGCACTTGAGAAGAACGTGTAATCTGCTGTTTTTGGGTGGAATGTCCTATATATATCAATTAAATCTATCTGGTCTATTGTGTCATTTAAAGCTTCTGTTTCCTTATTTATTTTCATTTTGGATGATCTGTCCATTGGTGGAAGTGAGGTGTTAAAGTCCCCCACTATTACTGTGTTACTGTCGATTTCCTCTTTTATAGCTGTTAGCAGTTGCCTTATGTATTGAGGTGCTCCTATGTTGGGTGCATATATATTTATAATTGTTATATCTTCTTCTTGGATTGATCCCTGGATCATTATGTAGTGTCCTTCCTTGTCTCTTGTAACATTCTTTATTTTAAAGTCTATTTTATCTGATACGAGTATAGCTACTCCAGCTTTCTTTTGATTTCCATTTGCATGGAATATCTTTTTCCATCCCCTTACTTTCAGTCTGTATGTGTCCCTAGGTCTAAAGTGGGTCTCTTGTAGACAGCATATATATGGGTCTTGTTTTTGTATCCATTCAGCCAGTCTATGTCTTTTGGTTGGGGCATTTAATCCATTCACGTTTAAGGTAATTATCGATATGTATGTTCCTATGACCATTTTCTTAATTGTTTTGGGTTTGTTTTTGTAGGTCCTTTTCTTCTCTTGTGTTTCCCACTTAGAGAAGTTCCTTTAGCATTTGTTGTAGAGCTGGTTTGGTGGTGCTGAATTCTCTTAGCTTTTGCTTGTCTGTAAAGCTTTTGATTTCTCCATCAAAGCTAAATGAGATCCTTGCTGGGTAGAGTAATCTTGGTGGTAGGTTCTTCCCTTTCATCACTTTAAGTATGTCATGCCACTCCCTTCTGGCTTGCAGAGTTTCTGCTGAGAAATCAGCTGTTAACCTTATGGGAGTTCCCTTGTATGTTATTTGTCGTTTTTCCCTTGCTGCTTTCAATAATTTTTCTTGGTCTTTAATTTTTGCCACTTTGATTACTATGTGTCTCGGCGTGTTTCTCCTTGGGTTTATTCTGTATGGGACTCTCTGCGCTTCCTGGACTTGGGTGGCTATTTCCTTTCCCATGTTAGGGAAGTTTTCGACTATAATCTCTTCAAATATTTTCCCTGGTCCTTTCTCTCTCTCTTCTCCTTCTGGGACCCCTATAATGCGAATGTTGTTGCGTTTAATGTTGTCCCAGAGGTCTCTTAGGCTGTCTTCATTTCGTTTCATTCTTTTTTCTTTAGTCTGTTCCGCAGCAGTGAATTCCACCATTCTGTCTTCCAGGTCACTTATCCGTTCTTCTGCCTCAGTTATTCTGCTATTGATTCCTTCTAGTGTAGTTTTCATTTCGGTTATTGTATTGGTCATCTCTGTTTGTTTGTTCTTTAATTCTTCTAGGTCTTTGTTAACCATTTCTTGCATCTTCTCAATCTTTGCCTCCATTCTTATTCCGAGGTCCTGGATCGTCTTCACTATCATTATTCTGAATTCTTTTTCTGGAAGGTTGCCTATCTCCACTTCATTTAGTTGTTTTTCTGGGGTTTTTTCTTGTTCCTTCATCTGGTACATGGCCCTCTGCCTTTTCATCTTCTCTATCTTTCTGTCACTGTGGTTTTTGGTCCACAGGCTGCAGGATTGTAGTTTCTCTTGCTTCTGCTGTCTGCCCTCTGGTGGTTGAGGCTATCTAAGAGGCTTGATGGGAGGCTCTGGTCCTGACTATTTCTTAAAATCTCATTGATAGGTATTTAATATGATTTTTAAATATTTATTTATTTATTTAATTTATTTATTTTTGGCTGCGTTGGGTCTTCCTTGCTGCGTGTGTGCTTTCTCCAGTTGCGGTGAGCGGGGGCTACTCTTCGTTGCGGTGCGTGGGCTTCTCATTGCGGTGGCTTCTCTTGTTGCGGAGCACGGGCTCTAGGCGCGCGGGCTTCAGTAGTTGGGGCACGAGGACTCAGTAGTTGTGGCTTTTGGGCTCTAGAGCGCAGGCTCAGTAGTTGTGGCGCACGGGCTTCATTGCTCCGCGGCGTGTGGGAACTTCCCGGACCAGGGCTTGAACCCTTGTCCCCTGCATTGGCAGGCGGATTCTTAACCACTGCGCCAGCAGGGAAGCCCAGGCTCCAGCGTTTTTAAAAATGTGTTCCTTCCACCTTCGTGGAGCCGGCGTAGGGGATGGGGAGGAGTGAGAACCCGATTGGCAGGGGTCCGGTCGCAACCCCGGAAGGGGACGGGGGACGATCTAAGAGGTGGCACCGGGCCACAGTCGACCCCCAGTGACAGCTAACAGCTGCAGTGCTGCCCCTTCCTGCCCCAGGACCTGAGCTCAGGTCCCGGGGCGGCTGGAGAAACGCACTGTTTTTTGGTGAGGTGCTCTTACTTACTGTGTGGAGCTGCTCCGGCTGCCCCGGCGACCACACCCCTGCAGGGCCCTGTGCCCGTCCTCCCTGCCCCCTGCCCAGGGCTCGGAGAACAGCAGTCTCTGTGGGGCAACCCGCTTCCAAGCCCTTCAGTGACCACGGAGGACTGGGAACGGGCTGGGCTACCGGGGAGCCTGGGCATCCAACACCTGAGCTCAGCCCTGGGGGCTCACGTGAGGGCAGGGGCTGGGGGTTGCGGGCGGTGAGCGGAGGGGCCTCCAGCCGGCATCAGCCTGGGCCCTGGACCCGGGGAAAGGCCTCACCCTCTCAGTCCTGACCTGCCGCTCAGGAACCCTGTGGCCCACCAGCCCGAGGCTTGTGTCGCCCGCCATGGACTGCCCGGCACACGGCTGGGGTGCCAACGCCACACCTGGATTTTGCACGGGGACCACCTGGGGGCTCGGTGCACAGGAAGACGAGCAGCCCCCAGGCCCCGACACGCCCCTTCCATATCCATCGAGAGGTGCCTGATGGAAGGCCGGCTGTGCTCCTTTTCAAGCCCCAGGGAATTCACACGAACAGCCCTCCCGGCCACGGGGTGCCTGCCCACCGGCTCTGGGCCTGCGACCAGCCCAGAACACAGAAGGCACCGAAGTGGGTGCAGGGAGCTGAGCCGGGGCTGCAGAAGGGCAGACACCACAGCCTGGTCCACAACCGACTGCCCTAGGGCGGGTGAGAACGGGCGGGCAGGCTGAGGGGAGGACAGAGCGTGGCACCGCCTGCCCGCCTGGGCCACGGGGAGAAGGTCGGGGCGCCGCCCGCGCGCTCGCTCCGCTGCCTGGCGTCCTTTGTGGGGGCGAAGGGCCGGAGGCAGGGCTCCCGAGGAGCTCAAAGGCCCGGGAAGGACACACGGGACGGTCCAGAGCCACCCTACCGCTCCAGTGGTGCAGCACCCTCTCTGAATTCCTACTGCCACCAAAACACATCCCTAAGGCCTTTGGGAAGAATCGCTAGGACCCAGGAAGGCAGCCCCCTGCTGTGGTCCAGACTTCAGCAGCTGCCGATGATCAGAGGGAGCCAGCCGGCCGGCCTTGAGCAGGAGGACAGGACACGGGGACAGGGACAGCCACAGCCGGGCTTCCCACAGCTGTGCCCACCGCCAGAACCAGCTCCAGCCAATCACAGCCCCCGAGATGCCAAACAGTGACGGGCGAGAGGCTGGCAGGAAACTGACACCCCCTCACTGGAGAGCCTGCCCGGCCGGGGTGCGGGGCACCATCCCCGTCTGAACTCACCACCCCACAGCTCAGCCATCTCCCAGTGACCCAGACGCGTCACCACGGCCCCAGGGCTGATCCCCGACCAAGGTCAGAACTCCCCCCAGTGTGACGGCCCCCATGCCACTCCTGTGGTGGAAGGGACGGCAGGCAGAGACCAGGAGTAGAGTCTTTTTATTAACGGCTGCGTTTTCAAAGAACCGTTTTGTTACCAGGAAAGCTCCCCAGGAAGGGATTGCATTAGTGCAACAAGGGGGAGCCTTGATGCCAGGCTCTCCAGACACTTCCAGGTGGAGACTTTTGGCCTAGGCCGGCCGCCGGGGACTCAGGGGCTGGGAGGACACGCGGCCCCTCCCCCGCCCCGACGGGGCGCTAAGGCACCCGGCCCGCCTGGGTGGGCAAAACCCCGTGCCTTCAGCAGGCCGGCGGCTTGCAGCCCTCAACCTGCAGCCCTTTGCTCAGGAGGAAGGCGTCCTGCGTGGGGTCACAACCCAGGAAGAGCTTCACCATGCCCTTGGCATCCTCGGAGCCCCCTGGCCTCAGAATGCAGCTTCTGTAGTCCATGGCAACCTGACGAGAGGGGGTGGGGCTGCAGGAGGGTGGAGCACCCCCTTCACTGAGGGTGTGGGTGTGGCCACCTCTGCTGTGACTCAAGAAAGGGCAGGGGAGCAGGGGGTCCAGGGCAGGGCCCTCAGAGCCTGGCAGGCCCAGGCGGGCGGCACAGGCATCTAGGCCCAGGCCAAGGACCTCCGTGTTGGTCTGCATGGCAGGCTGGCCTCTCACCTTGCCACTCAGGACGCCCTCCCGCTTGAAACGTGTGTGGAACGTGTCCGCGGAGTACACCTCGCTGCACAGGTAGCCATAGGACTGGGCGTCGTAGCTTCCTGCCAGGTGGCCAAAGGTCGCAAGCAGGTGGGTCCCTGGGACACACGCGGAGAAGCTCCTGCCCGGCCCCCTGGCCGCTCCGTGCCCCTTCCCCAGAGAGGGGGCCTCAAAGCAGCCCTGTCTGAGTCCCCTGCCACTAGAGGGAGTATTGGCCCAACACTTCTAGAAAACGGGGACCTTGCGGGCAACTCAGTGGAGGGACACAAATAAATTTTTGCCGACTTTCTGCTGAAGCTCACGAGGGTTCACCCCGAAGCCTCTTACAAGGTCAGCTGCCCGAGGCTCCGAGGGATGAGTCAGGGCTCACCTTCCAGCACGGGGAGAGCGCGGGTTCAAGCGCTCACGAGGGAGTGAACTGCGTCTCCGCACCGACACGCACGGGCAAACCTCGTCGACGCGTTCCGTCCGGGGTATGAAGCCCTCTCCTGCCTCTTCCAGGCTCTCCAGAAAGCACGTGCAGATACGCCCACCCCACCCTCGGACTCCGCGGGCCACAGCTGGAGGGACCAGCCCAGGAACCGAGGCAGGAAGAGGCCAGAGGTCAGCGGGCCTCGGCCAGAGCCCGTCAGTCGGTCCCCCTTCACACACCACCAGAGGATCCTCTTGACCTGGGCAGTAGCCGCCAAGCGACCGCTAAGGTGGGCCCGGCGTGCACTTGGCTACCTGGCGTGGCTGGGACCCCGAGGACCTCCTGGCAGAGGCGGGCATTCTCCTGGGCCGGGTCCGCGGGCGTCTGCGTGTGCAGGGCCTTGTCCACCTTGGCCAGGACGATCTGGCGCAGGTTGAAGAGGCCTGGAGGGCGGGAGGAAGGAGACGGGGGGCTGGCACTGTGTGCAGGCCGCGCTTTCCAGCCGGGCGGTCCGGGAGCCCCTTTCCTTTCCCTCGGCCCGACCGCACCGGGGTTGGCCAGCCGGGACTTGATGAGTTGGCCAGCAGCTCTGGGGGACGGCGCTGCCCGTGCCCCACCGAGACTGGCAGCAACGCCAGGGCTTCACAGGGCGCGGCGCTCCCGGCCCCAGAGCCTTCCCTCTGGTTCTCATCACCGGCTGTCGCCAGAGTCGCAGGTAACGTGCCTTTCTTGTCGTTTGTCTTTTTTCCGGCCCTCAGCCACGCAAAGGTGTGAAGCCCTGACACTCGCTGCCACGTGGATGCACCCTGAGAACACGATGCTCAGCGAGACAAGTCAGACACAGAAGGGCACACAGGGTGTGACCCCACTGAGGGGGAACATCCAGAACAGGTAGATCCACAGAGTCAGAGTGGGTTCCTGGTTGTTAGGGGCAGGGGGCGGGGAGGGAATGATAACTAAGGGCGTGACGGACATTTTTGGGGTGAGGGAAATGTTCCAAAACAGGGCAGTAGTGACGGCTGCACAGCTCAGTAAAGTGTCCCCACGCGCTCCGGTGCAGCCTGTGAGAGCATCGCTCTCAGGACGAAGGGCTGACCGCAGGAAGACTGAAGGAGCACTGGGTCCTGGGCCCAGACGCTCAGCTGGGGACACCCCCGCCCCCCCGGTGGGGAAGTCCCTGGGACTTGCTGAGCCTCCACCGAGACTGGCAGCAGCCCCAGGGCCTCACAGGGCGCGGCGCTCCCGGCCCCAGAGCCTTCCCTCTGGTTCTCATCACCGGCTGTCGCCAGAGTCGCAGGTAACGTGCCTTTCTTGTCGTTTGTCTTTTTTCCGGCCCTCAGCCACGCAAAGGTGTGAAGCCCTGACACTCGCTGCCACGTGGATGCACCCTGAGAACACGATGCTCAGCGAGACAAGTCAGACACAGAAGGGCACACAGGGTGTGACCCCACTGAGGGGGAACATCCAGAACAGGTAGATCCACAGAGTCAGAGTGGGTTCCTGGTTGTTAGGGGCAGGGGGCGGGGAGGGAATGATAACTAAGGGCATGACGGACATTTTTGGGGTGAGGGAAATGTTCCAAAACAGGGCAGTAGTGACGGCTGCACAGCTCAGTAAAGTGTCCCCACGCGCTCCGGTGCAGCCTGTGAGAGCATCGCTCTCAGGACGAAGGGCTGACCGCAGGAAGACTGAAGGAGCACTGGGTCCTGGGCCCAGACGCTCAGCTGGGGACACCCCCGCCCCCCCGGTGGGGAAGTCCCTGGGACTTGCTGAGCCTCCACCGAGACTGGCAGCAGCCCCAGGGCCTCACAGGGCACGGCGCTCCCGGCCCCAGAGCCTACCCTCTGGTTCTCATCACCGCCTGTCACCAGACTTGCATGCAACGTTCCTTTCTTTTCTTTTGTCTTTTTAAAGGCAACTCTTGAATACACGTATTTAACATGCAGGGAACCAGTCCTGACTCCTTGATCTGCGGCTTCCAGGCTCCAGAGTCTCGAGGACATCCACTTCCATTTTTTTACACGCCCTGTGTGTGGGGTTTGATGATGGAAACTGACACCGAGGGCGTCACCACGTGCGGGGTGACATCAGCGGAAGAATCCCGTGGCGAGGGCCTGCCTGAGAACCACGGGAGAGCCCGGGCCCTCCCCGCCCCCTGCCTGCAGCCCCGCGCCCGCACCCACCTGGGAGCGGAGCTGGTGCATCGCTTGCCAGAACTCATGGAAGTAGGTCTCCAGCTCATCATGCTGCAACAGGGAGGGCGGGTTGGGCGTAGACTTGGTGAAGTTGGCCACCATGGCCGCGATGGCAATCTGGCGCCTCCCATCCTGCTGCAGGCAGCCCGGCTGCAGGCCAAAGCAGGCCATGTGCCCAGACTTCCCTTCCCTGGGGAGGGACGCGGGTGAGGCCCCGCTTCCACAGAGGAGCCCTGGCCCACGGCCGACAGGTTCCCCCACGCATGCACCGAGGGTAGAGGTCCAGGTAGAACTTGCCGATGGATGACCTTGTCCGCGGCCGCGTCCCGGACCGTGTAGAGCCTCACATCTCCGTGACACACGTTGGCACCCTCCTCCAGGTCGAAGGTCAGCCCCAGCAGCTCCTGGGAGATGCCCAGCTACCCGCGCGTGACCACCTGCATGGGGAAGGACTCATCGAGCAGGTACTGGTCCACGTGGTAGCGCGTCTCCTCCCCCTGGTTCATGTAGCAGCACAGGTCCTAGACGTTGATGGGCCCGTCAAAGTGCAGGCCCCGCCTCTGGCACTTGGCCTTCTTTAGGTCCAGGATCACGGCCGCTCCTGCTCCCCGAGGGGCTTCAGCTTCTGGGCCAGCTCATCTGCGGGCGGAGGGGAGAGGTTCGGCTATGTCCCTGTGGCAGCCTCCCAGCCGCCACCCACCCCACGCCCCTCGAGGCAGAATGAAGGGTTGGGGAAGGCGACCCCCAAGGGCTGACACAGTCGGGTCTCAGGCAGCACCACGTCCAGTCAAGGTCCGCCTGACCCTCGGGGAGGCGGGGTTACCTAGGAAAGTGGCCACCACCTGGCTGGTCTTGGCCATGTTCATCTCCAGCACGGAGTCGGCACGCGTGCTGAACCCCAGCAGGCGGGACTTCTGAGCCTGCAGCCTTACCAGCTCCCCGAGGATCGCGCAGTTCTCCTGGAACCCAGAGACGGCCAGCGCTGGGGACCGTGGGCCACGCCCTCCCCACGGGCCCCGGGCCAGGTCTCTGAGGGCGGGCAGGGCTCTCAGGCCACTGGCGGGCACAGCCAATCCCCCTCCCTCCTCCTCCTGGCCCGGATTTCTAGACACTTTGGTGCTGTCCTAACACGTGGTCTTTATGAACACAGGTCCTTTTGGAACCAGAAACGGCGTGAACCGTGATGAGCTCTAAGGCCAAGGGCAGGAAGAAATGTGACCAGGCTCTCCAGGAGCCACCCAGGGGCCTCCCCGGGCTCAACAATACAGACTCGGCTGCCGTGCAGACAGCAGGTCATCCCCACGGCGCCCGAACACCCAGCCCCCTGGACGGCGAGACGCCTGTTGCTGCAGGTGGCCCGGGGCTGGCTGGTGAGGCCCGGCCCCAGGCGTACGCCACCTTCTCTGGGGCCACCTCTCCGGCTCTGCCGTGGGGTTCTCCTGGGAGCCCCCAGTCACCACAGGACCAGCGTGGCCTGTCTGCAGCCCAAGAAGGTGGGGACACAGGACTGTCCCCCATGCCCCCCACATCACCCACGAGGCCGAGCAAGCACCAGTGGTGTCTGCGGGGAAGATGAAGGGCTCACGCACAGCCCCCATCTACTGAAGATGCTGAACAGGAGAAGCACAGACTGCAGCCACACGCGGTATGGACCAAACGCAAGTGTCCTTGCAGGAACCGATGTCTGAATGTCAAGGCCGTACCCGGGCCACAGTGAGAAGGCCCAGACCCCACGCAAGGCACAGAGAGGAGATGGGGGGAACATCTGCGAATCTGAGCTCATCGGGCATCACCCCAGAAGGAGAGGGAGAGGAGGAGGGAGAGGGAGAGGGAGAGGGAGGGAGGTACAGACGTCTCTCCCTTCCCTGGGGGTTCTCTAGTGCAGCCAAGGCTGAAAAGCACTGCATTTCGGGAGATGGGTCCTCGTGGAAAAGTTAAATAGTAGCTCATGGCATTATCGACACATATTAAAAAGGCCCCAAATCTTGGGGAGTCAGGGAGGGGAGCTGGCGGCTGCCTCGTAAAGGAGGAGAGATTGGGCGTCAGAGGAGGTGCCTGTGCAGCCCGCCGCCGCTGCCCAGGACCCCGCAGACTTCATCTCCCAGCTGTGGTCCCGGGCTGGAAGGCAGCGGGGAGGTCAAGCCGTCCAAGCATCAACGTTGACTTCAGGGCTGATCTAAAAGGCGCCTGGTGTTTGTTGAAGCAGAAGAAAGAGAAAGCAGTGGGGAGAGGAGGGGAGGGGGAGGGAGCCCCCATCAGCCCTTCTCCCTCTCTCCCTCTCTGTCTCCCTCTCTCCCTCCTTCCCTCCCTCCCTCTACCTCCCTGCTTCTCACTCTCACTCTCCCTCCATCTCTCCCTCTGCCTCTCTCCCTCTCCCTCTTTCCCTCTCCCTCTCTCCCTGTCCCCCTTTCCCTGTCCCTGTTTCCCTGTTCCGCTCTTCCGATACCTCATTCCCTCTCCCTCTCTCCCTCTCTCCCTCTCTCCCTCTCGTGCTCCCTCTCCCTCTCCCTCCACCTCCTTCCCTCTCCGGAGAGGGTGCCTGCTTCCTTCTCTGTCTCCCTCTCTGGAGAGGGAAGGAGGTGGAGGGAGAGGGATAGAGGGAGGGAGGGAAAGACAAAGGCGTCTCTCCCTCCCTCCCTCCCTCCCTCTCTCCCTCCCTCTCTCCATCTCCCTCACTCCCTCCCAGAGATGGAGAGACAGAGGAAGAGGCAGAGACAAGGGAGAGGGAGAGGGAGAGGGAGAGAGAGGGGGGAGGGAGGGAGAGAGAGAGAGGTGTCTTCCTCCCTCCCTTTCCCTCTCTCCCTCCCTCTCTCCCTCTCCTGCTCCCTCTCCCTCTCTGGAGAGGGAAGGAGGTGGAGGGAGAGAGAGCAGGAGAGGGAGGGGGGAGAGGGAGAGAGAGGGGGAGAGGGAGAGAGGGATAGAGGGAGGGAAGGAAAGACAAAGACGTCTCTCCCTCCCTCCCTCTATCCCTCTCTCCCTCCCTTTATCCCTCTCTCGCTCCCTCTCTCCCACCCCCTCGCTCCCTCTCCTCCCTCTCCCTCTCCCTCCGTCTCTCCATCTCCCTCACTCCCTCCCAAAGATGGAGAGACAGAGGAAGAGGCAGAGACAAGGGAGAGGGAGAGGGAGAGAGAGGGGGGAGGGAGGGAGAGAGAGAGAGGTGTCTTCCTCCCTCCCTTTCCCTCTCTCCCTCCCTCTCTCCCTCTCCTGCTCCCTCTCCCTCTCTGGAGAGGGAAGGAGGTGGAGGGAGAGAGAGCAGGAGAGGGAGGGGGGAGAGGGAGAGAGAGGGATAGAGGGAGGGAAGGAAAGACAAAGTCGTCTCTCCCTCCCTCCCTCTATCCCTCTCTCCCTCCCTTTATCCCTCTCTCGCTCCCTCTCTCCCACTCCCTCGCTCCCTCTCCTCCCTCTCCCTCCGTCTCTCCATCTCCCTCACTCCCTCCCAGAGACGGAGGAAGAGGCAGAGACAAGGGAGAGGGAGAGGGAGAGAGAGGGGGGAGGGAGGGAGGGAGAGAGAGGTGTCTTCCTCTCTCCCTTTCCCTCTCTCCCTCCCTCTCTCCCTCTCCTGCTCCCTCTCCCTCTCTGGAGAGGGAAGGAGGTGGAGGGAGAGAGAGCAGGAGAGGGAGGGGGGAGAGGGAGAGAGAGGGATAGAGGGAGGGAAGGAAAGACAAAGTCGTCTCTCCCTCCCTCCCTCTATCCCTCTCTCCCTCCCTTTATCCCTCTCTCGCTCCCTCTCTCCCACTCCCTTGCTCCCTCTCCTCCCTCTCCCTCTCCCTCCGTCTCTCCATCTCCCTCACTCCCTCCCAAAGATGGAGAGACAGAGGAAGAGGCAGAGACAAGGGAGAGGGAGAGGGAGAAGGAGAGAGAGGGGGGAGAGAGGGAGAGAGAGAGAGGTCTCTTCCTCCCTCCCTTTCCCTCTCTCCTTCTTCTCTCCCTCTCTCCCTCTCCCTCTCTCCCCCCTCCCTCTGCTCCTCTCCCTCATCTCTGCCTCTCCCTCCATCTCTCCCTGTCTGAGAGGGAATGAGGGAGCGGGAGAGACGGAGGGAGAGGGAGAGACGGAGGGAGCGGGAGAGACAGAGGGAGGGAGAGGGAGAGAGGAAGGGAAAGGGCGAGGGAGAGGGAGGGAGGGCGAGACATCTCTCCCTCTCCCTCTCCCTCTCCCTCCCTTCCTCTCCCTCTCCTAGAGGGAGGGAGGGAGAGGGAGAGACAGAGGGAGAGGAGAGGGAGGGAGCGAAGGAGAGGGGGAGTCGGAGAAGGAGGTAGGGAGAGGGAGAAGGAGAGAGGGTGCCTGCTTCCCTCTCTGTCTCCCTCCCTCCCTCTCCGTGTCCCTCTCTCCCCCCTCTCCCTCTCCCTCTGTCTCTCCCTCTCTGGGAGGGAGAGAGGGAGAGGGAGCAGGAGGGAAAATGATGGAGGGATGGAGAGGGAGAGAGGGTGAGGGAGAGAAGGAGAGGAGGAGGAGAGAGGCAGAGGGAGGGAGGAAGAGACCTCTCCCTCCCTCCCTCTGCCTCCCTCCTTCTCCTCCCTCTTCTCCCTCTCTCTCCAACTCTCCCTCTCCCTCCATCTCTCCATCTCCCTCACTCCCTCCCAGAGAGGGAGAGACAGAGGTAGAGGCAGAGCGGAACACGGAAACAAGGACAGGGAAACAGGCACAGGGAGAGAGGCAGGGACAGAGGGAGAGGAGAGGGAAGAGGGAGAGGAAAGAGGGAGAGGAAAGAGAGAGAGGGAGGGAGAGAGGGAGAGACAGATGGAGAGAGAGGGAGGGAGAGAGAGAGAGGGAGAGGGAAAGAGGTAGAGGGAGAGCAGAACAGGGAAAGAGGGACAGGGAGGGAGAGAGGGAGGAGAGGAAGCAGGGAGAAAAGAGAGAAAGAACACACCATCTACATTTCTGTCAGATGACACCGGGGATCCTTACACAACCAGGAGAAAATAACACAGGGAGGCTCTTTCTCAGCTGGAACTGGCACTGCAGAGGGGGCCAAACACCACCAGGCTGGCCACACATGTCCAGCCGCCGCTCCAGCCCCGTCAGCCGTGAGTCCGGTCACCAGGGCTCTGAGTGTCTGCTCCAGGGAGCTGGGGTTCACCCTCTCACCGGGGAGGCCGGGCCAAGACCGCGGGGCCCCGGGCTGGACACATAGGGGGAAAAGCATCCCCACAGGACAGCTTGTGCGAGCAGATTCAGCTGCCAGATTCTAGAGGCCCGGGACCACCCTGTGGCCCGTGAAAAACAGGAGGCCACGAGGGTCTTGCATCGTGATTCCTGTCCGTTGGACTGTAAAGTTTATGTAGGGAATCTTGCAAACAGTGGTAACAAGGCTGAATTGGAACGAGATTTAGGCTATTACGGACCACTCTGAAGTGTGTGGGTTGCTAAAAGCCCTCCCGGCTTCGCTCTTGTTGAATGTGAAGATCCCCGAGATGCAGCCGATGCTGTCCGAGAACTAGATGGGAGAACACTATGTGGCTGCCGAGTAAGAGTGGACCTGTCGAATGGGGAAAAGAGAAGTCGAAATCGTGACCGCCTCCTTCTTGGGGTCGTCGCCCTCGAGATGATTATCGGAGGAGGAGTCCTCCACCTCCCACACATCTCCAAGATGGAGAGCCTTCTCCGTCAGCCAGAGCAGGTCCCTTTCTAGATATAGGAGAAGAGAGAGATGACTGTCCCAGGAGAGAAATCACAAGCCGTCCCGATCTTTCTCTAGGTCTCCTAGCCGATCTAGGTCAAATGAAAGGAAATAGAAGACCACTTTGCAAGAGGAGTGGTGTACAGGCAATAACTTCATTTGACAGGAGTATG
This sequence comes from Eschrichtius robustus, assembly GCF_028021215.1. Taxonomy (NCBI): domain Eukaryota; kingdom Metazoa; phylum Chordata; class Mammalia; order Artiodactyla; family Eschrichtiidae; genus Eschrichtius; species Eschrichtius robustus. The sequence goes on from NC_090824.1 coordinate 80,539,857, forward strand.
TACAGAAAATTCAAGTTTGGTTTGAGACTTCTGAAGCTTGGTGCACTTTTTAAATGTTTTAGTTGTTCACATTTGTTTGTCTCTTGGGACAGTGACCCATAAAGGTGTCATTCTCTATGGTTTGAAATGGGTCACATGAGGCATGTGATATGAAGAATTGTTACCTTCCAATGTTCCCTTAAGCAAAATTGAATTTGCTTTGAATTTTTGGTCTTGCCTAGACTGATAATAAAACTTTAACTCCTGCCCACCTAAAGTGTGATGTTTACTATTATGGAAACAACACTGGCAAACGTGTAAAAGACTTTCTGTAGCTGGGATATGGTATGCAGCTGTAGTTAAGCAAGCAGTCTTTAAAAGGTGCTGTGAACACAAGCCAGCAGGTAAAAATGAAAGCCGCACCCTTACCCTAGATTAGAGGTTTAAAAATTCCACTAGTCTTCACACGGGACAAGAGGTTGTCCAGGGAGTTGAGAATCTAAGAAGTTACAAGGAAGTTAGTTTACCTTTGAGTTAGGTCATAAGTCCCCTCTGTGATTGCTGTACATGAATACATAGCTCTTTGTAATATTTTTTGGAAATCTGAGATGATCAAGATACCAATGTCCTGCCGGATTAAGAGTATTGTAGAGCTGAACTTTGAGTTACTGTGCAATTTTTTTTTTCATGCTGTCATTTGTAATATGTTTTGTGAGAATCCTTGGGATTAAAGTTTTGGTTGCAAAAGAAAAGAAGAAAAGAAAAGAATCCGCCTGCCAGTGCAGGGGACACAGGTTCAAGCCCTGGTCCGGGAAGATCCCAGGTGCCGCAGATCAACTAAGCCCGTGGGCCACAACTACTGAGCCTGCGCTCTAGATCCTGGGAGCCAGAACTACTGAGCCCCCATGCACAACTACAGAAGCCCGCACGCAACGAAGACCCAACGCAGCAAAAAAAAAAAAAAAAAAAAAAAAAGACGCTACTGGCCAGGTGATCAAGGGTAAAATCATTTGTCATAAGTCCCGTTGATGGTGTGTATCCTTGATGTGACCTGAGGAGAATGGCATTTTTATCTCTGTCTGGATCTTCCGCCCCAAACCCCATAACTCCAGACCAACCATAAGAAAACATCAGAAAACAAACAGACAAACAAATTGAGGGACAAAATACCTGACCAGTCCTCCTCAAAACTTTCAAGGTATCAAAACCCAGGGACATCTGAGAAATGTCACAGCCCAGAGGAGACTGGGACAGAAAAAGGATGTTAGGGGAAAACTAGGGAAATGCTAATGAACTGTGGACTTTAGTTAATAACAATGTATCCATCTTGGTTCCTTAGTTGGATAAACATGTCATACTAACGTACTAACGTGTTGGAGATAGGGTTACTGGGTCAGGGTCCACGGCACTCTACACTCTGTACAGATCTTTGCCACTTTTTTGTAACTCTAAGCTATTCTAAAATTAAGCGAGTACTGAACAGAGATAAGAATGTTATTTCCCTGATTTGAACATGCCTGAGTTTCTTTTCATGGTCACATTTTTGCTATCTGGATGTGTCTTGGAATCAGTAGCAAAGGAGAGTTGCCAGCCCCTGGAAAGATGTGGGTGGTTTGCAGGTGGCTTGCTCTGGAGCTGAAGACCACGGTGGGAAGTCTGCAGCCTCGGGCTGCACTTAGAACCATGGGAGGGGATGGGCCAGCTCAGTTAGGGATGGAACCTATAAGTAAAACTTTTTTCTTTTCCATTATGGCTTATCACAGGATGTTGAATATAGTTCCCTGTGCTAGACAGTAGGATGTTGTAGTTTATCCATCCTATATTTAATAGTTTGCATCTGCTAACCCCAAACTCCCAATCCAACCCTCCCTCACTCTTTCTCCCCCTTGGCAACCACAAGTCTGTTCTCTATGTCTGTGAGTCTGTTTTTGTTTCGTAGACGAGTTCATTTGTGTCGTATTTTAGATTTCACATATAAGTGAGATCATATGATATGTGTCTTTCTCTTCTGACTTACTTCACTTAGTATGGTAATCTCTAGGTCCATCCACATTGCTGCAAATAGCATTATTTCATTCTTTTTATGGCTGGATAATATCCCATTGTATATATGTACCACATCTTCTTTATCCATTCATCCATCAGTGGACATTTAGGTAGCTTCCATGTCTTGGCTATTGTAAATAGTGCTGCAATGAACATTGGGGTGCATGTATCTTGTCTTTCTTTTTTTTTTCTTTCTTCCTTTCTTCCTCCCTTTCTTTCCTCCTTTCTTTCTTTCTTCCTTTCTTCCTTTATTTCTTTCTTCCTTTCTTTCTTCCTTGCTTCCTTCCCTTCTTTCTTTCTTTCTCTCTCTCCCTCTCTCTCTTTCTTTCTTTTTCTTTCTTTCTTTCTTTTTTTTTTTTGTCACACAGCATGTGAGATCTTAGTTCCCTGACCAGAGATGGAACCCATGCCCCCCGCACTGGAAGCACGGAGTCTTAACCACTGGAGCACCAAGGAGATCCCAGGGGTGTGTGTATAGTTTTGAATTAGAGTTTTCTCCAGATCTATGCCCAGGAGTGGAATTGCGGGACCCTATGGCAGCTGTATCTGTTGCTGCACGTCTCACATCAACCACCTGCACTCCAATCCTTGCTCTCAACGTCATCTTTGGGGAACCCAACCTGCGACAGGGACCTTGACAAGAAGAAATGGCTCAGGGAAAAGCTACCTGCACAGGGAGGAGATAGAGGCCATCGCCCCTGGGGTGCGGCGCGGAGAGTGGGCACAGAGATTTGTCATTTCACCCCCGATGCTCATCTCAGCCCTCCTGGCTGCCCCACTCTAGGTCACCTCGGGATACAGAGGTGACCCGGTTAGAGTCCCTGCCTGTGCAGGAATCTGGGGGCACCAGCGGGTCTGAATAATATTAGTGCAGGGTCTCCCCTGCGGCACTGGGGTTATTCGGGGCGGGTCATCCTCTGCTGAGGGCCCCTCCTGGGCACTGTGTGGGGTTTAGCAGCGGCCCTGGCCACACCCCTTTGATTCCAGGGGCCCCTCCCCCCCAGTTGTGACAACCACAGATTTTCCCCACACATCACGGAAGAACTGGGTGAGGCGGGGGCAGGATGGCCCTGGGCGAGGACAGCTGTGTTGAAGCAACCAGCCTGGCCCAGGGCAAGGTCTGCCCCAATCCCGTCAGCGCCTGCATTTAGACCTGCCCCTTTCCTCTCCCACCTCCTCTGCCCTGCAGTGGTCTCCGAGACATCATCGCCATGTGATAAATCACACCTTCTCAGTCGACTGTTTGCTGCCCTCGCTAGAACGTGAGCTCTTTGAGGACAGGGATGCTGTTATGTCCCCAGCACCTAGAAGAGTGTCTGCTGTGTAGTAGATGCTTCATAAATACTTGCTGAATAAAGGAGTTGAATAAAGGGATGAGTGGATGGATGAATGAAGGTTACAATGGAAGGAGGGGGGAGATTCCCTTTCTGGCTCTCGGGGGTTGGGAGATCAAGTGAAAGATCCGTCCTAAATAGGCTGATCAGCCTTCTGGGGTTCCCCGGGACTGAGGGTTTCCCCAGAGTTCCAGCGCTCAAACCTGAGCGGTCCTGGGCAAACTGGGGGCGGGTGTTGGTCACCCTATCTAAACACAGTAACAATTCCAGCTGCAATAGCAATGGCCAATGACCTCTATGGTCTTATTGACCATGCACAGTTCTTTACCTGGCAGGGAAGGGTGGGCCGGGATGGGAATTCTGGTGATCCAGGGCGGGTGAGGGCACACCCCGGGCTTGTGTAGGGGAGTCCAGGAAGGTTCTGGAGGAAGTGACAGTGACACAGGGGGGAGGGAGGAGTCTAAGGAAGAACATCCCACATGACAACGTGTGCCAATGGCCCTGGGCCCAAGGTCACACCTGACCAGGGCTTGCCTTTTTTTTTTTTTTTCTAATTTACTTTTTCCCACATGGATATGCAATTGTCCTAATGCCATTTATTGAAAACTCCTTAATTTCCCCACTTTCTGTCATATCAAGTTCTCATAGATCTGTTTCTGGACCTTTATTCTATACCATAGAGCTATACGTCCCATCCTTGCACGACTAGGGCTGTTTCATCACTATAACTTTATTTTTTATTCATTTATTTTTCTTGGCCATGCCGTGCGGCATGTGGGATCTTATTTCCCTGACCAGGGATCGAACCCGCGCCCCCTGCCAGTGGAAGCTCGGAGTCTTAATCACTGGACCTCCAGGGAAGTCCCCAGGGTTTGCTTTGACATCCATCGAATGGTGGCAGGTGGGCACGGGGAGCAGCTGTCTGTGAGCCATCCTGTGTAGAAATGCAGGCTGGAGGGGAGGACAGATGGAGCGGGAGGGGAAGAAGCGGAGGAGGGAGGGAGGGCGGGCGAGAGACAGACAGAGCATGAAAGCTGAAAAGAGCTCCTAGTGCCGGGAGCCTTGGAGCCAGAGCCTGGGAGCCAGGGTGACTGGCTCTCCTCCCTGGTGTGTGTGTGTGTGTTGCGGGGGGTGGCTCTGGGCTTCTCAGGCTGGGAATGGGGTGCACAGAGCAGGGACGGAGCAGGGACCCTTCTCTCTGGGACCTCGTGGGCCATCCTCAGCTCACAAAGCTGAGCCACTCCTGGCCCTACGAGTGGGGGGGCTTATCCTCCCTGTCCCCTGGATCACACCCCCTCACACACAACTTCCCCGTGTGTGTTCCCAGCAACCAAGAGAATCTGTTTTTAAAAGATTTGGGGGAGGGGGGTAAACATACAAACAAGAGCAGAATGGATACTTTTTCAGAATGTGAATGGCTCTGTGTAAGCCCACCCCCAGGGTAACCACAGTCCTGACCTCTAACACCCTTGACGAGTCAGCCTTGGTCTGGGCTTGCGGACCCACGGAAGCTTCCTCATCCCCTCCTTCAGATCCCGTCTCTCCCTTGGCGTCTTTGTGAGAAGCACCCGGGGAAGTGGGACTGCTAGGCTGTACTGCTGCTAGAACTCCACCTGGGCTCCACCAGGCTCCAGCCCCCCACCCTGTGCACCTCTCTGACCCTGAGGCACCTCAACTGGTAGCAGCCGCATCACCTTCCCTCCTGGGACTTGTGACACTTAAGGGAGACACCGCAAGGACAAGCCTTTGGCTCCCTGGCTGGCAAAGAGCAGGTGCTCAATTGTCATAAGTGTCCGTATCAGTGAGGGTTCTCCAGACAAACAGAATCCATAGGGTGTGTGTGTGTATATACACACACACGTACATATGTACACGCGTACAAAAATATACAGCAGTGTATCTATGCAGTATGCATACACACATATACACATATAGTATATACAATACACACCTACCTGTATACACACATATAAAAGGCATAGTTTGTATATCTACAGTATGTATACACACATATGCACATAACATATACAATACCCACATACATAGACACTATAGATACACACATATAAAATGCATCGTTTGTATGTATACAGTATGCACACATACGTATAACGTATGCAATATACACACCTAGGTACATATATGTCATACATATAGACACATACAAAGATATTTAGTTGTGTATATAGACAGTATACGTACATACACATATAATACATGCAATACGTACACGTACATACATATAGACACACATATACACCTACATATAAAAGCATATAGCATAAAAATATATATGTACTGTATATATAAATTCATCGTATGTACACGTACATATATCATATATATCAGATATATACATATATACAATGTATACACACACATACACACCTATATGTAAATATGCGCATGTACATACACATATAAATACATACGCAAGTGTGTATATAACAGTATATACATATATACATGTAACACCTAGAAACATATACACATACAGGTATACAACATATATACACACCTATATATAAATACACACTGTATACATACATACAGTGTACATAAACTGTATATCTACACACACCCATATATCAATATATGGGTGTGTGTATATACACAGCATGTTCACATTTATAAAATGTATACTATATATATGCACATACATACATGTATACAATATATACACACAAATATATAGGCTTGTATGTATACTGTATATAGTACTTACACATATACTACAAACGCACGCACATATAAACATATGTGTATACATATATATAATATGTATGCACACATATACAAATTAATAGGCTTGTATATATTCAGTATTTTTACATATATAGTTTTGTTTTAAGGAGTTGACTCATGTGACCGTGAGGCAGGCAAGTCAGGGCAGGACTCTGGGCTGGAGACACAGGGAAGAGCTGATGTCCCAAGGCCATTGGAGGAACAGTTCCCTCTTTCTTCGGAACCTCATTTTTCTCTCCAGTCCTTCAGCTGATGGACGAGGCCCACCCACGCCACGGCATTGACAATCTCCTTTACCCAAAGTGGACCAATTTCAGTGTTCATCTCTTCTGAAAAATACCTTCCTGGCCACATCTGGAATAATGTTTGTGGTTGCCGGGGCCCCACGCAGTGCGCACATGAGATTAACCATCCCCGTGGCGATGATGACACTTTATTTTCTCCCTTGACCATTGTCACTACTATTCCAATTAAAATGGCAGCGCCATGAGGGCAGGGCATTTCCTTTTTTGCCAGTACTGAGCGTCCAGGGTCTGGTGCCTAGCATAGGCTAAATACAGGGCATTTTTGTGAACAGAAGCCGGGATTCCGGCTGTCATATTTAATGAGGAATTATAGTCTTATTATTGGGTAGGGGTGTGTGTGTGTGTGTGTGTGTGTGTGTGTGTGTGTGTGTGTGTGTGTCACGGTACGTCAAGGGCGGGAGTCGAACCCGCCACCCCAAGCCCCGAGGGGGTCTCCCCGGGTCCCGACTTCGGGCCGGTGCGGGTGGCCGGGGGCAGCCGAAGACGTGCGTGCGTGCGTGCGTGCGTGCGTAGGTGGAGCGGGCGAGTCCACGGGGTGGGCGGCGCGCGCGCGCCGCGAGTGAGTGGTTCAGCCCGGCCCCGGCTCATTGTGCTCGCCTCACGCCGGCCCGAGTTGGCGGCAGCGCTGGAGGTCCCGGGCCTGTGACCACAAAGAGGGAGCCGGGGGCCAGACGGGAGCGCGGCGGCGGCGGCGGCGGCGGCGGCGGCGGCGGTGGCTGAGGTCCAGGCCAGGCCCCCTCCCCTCAGCCTCCCGCCCGCCCGCCCGCCTGCCCGCCTGCCCCGCCCCCGCCGGCGGGCGTCCCGCCCCTCCCCCCAACCGCCAGACTAGCCTGGTGCGGGGGCCGCGCGCGAAGACATGGGGGAGAAGTTGGAGCCCAGGCTGGAGTCGTCCGTGGGGGCCGAGCCCGCCGTCTACCCGTGGCCGCTGCCGGTCTACGTGAGTGCCACCCGTCCCCTCTTCCCGGACCCCCGCCCCTCTTCCCCCACGGCGCGCGCTGAGCCCACCGAGAAACGGAGCGACTCGAGTCGCCAGACCCTCTTTGGAGCCCCCCTTCCCGCCCCGCCGTGGTTCTCCGCGGCCGTGTCCAGCCCCCGCGCGCAGGGTGGGCAGAGGGGAGCCGGGGCCGGCCGGGGGCGCAGACTCGGCCGCGGGGACCCCGCGCTTCCGAGGGGCGCCCGAGCCGGGCTGCCGTTGGCTCTGTAGGGCTGGGGACCCCGGTCCCCCCGGGCCTGGACTGCCGGCGGGCTTGCCCTTCCGTACTTCATGATCTGACATGTAGGGTTTCTTTTTCCTGGTAGTTTATTCTTAGCGCTGTCAACGTGCTTAGCTTTTTTATTTTTGAGGACACCCTTTCCTTCCTCTCTCCAGTTTTTTGTGTTTTTGTTTTGTGGTGTTTTAGTTAGGCATTTTGTCCCTCTGATCTTGAGTGGGTGGGCTGGCTGGACCCTTGGAGAGGAGGCGTTGTCTCCCCTAATTTGAGTGGGTGGGCTGGCAGGGCCCTTGGAACGGAGGCATTGTGTCCTGTAATTTTAGTGGGTGGGCTGGCTGGACCCTTGGAGAGGAGGCATCCTGTCCCCTGATCTTGAGTGGCCTTTGGCAAATGACACGCCGAACGGAAATTTACACAGGCGTCCGGTGATTCCAGAAATGCAGGGTGTCCGGGCAGGTGGGCGCCTTGCCTCTCGTCCCCCGTGGCGGCGTGGTGCGCGTGTTGTTGTCTCAGGGTTTACGCTTGGGCCCTGCAGCCCACCTTCGGGAGGGAAAGCGCAGCGGGCGCCTTGGGCCGGCGCCTTTGGGGCGCCCTTTCGTGCGCTCGGCTTGCGGGGGACCGGCCTGCAGGGGAGCCGGCGGGGAAGCCCGCGCGACCCGCCGCCCCTCGCGCGGGCTCCGTGTGTCTCAGTTTGTGGAAACTGTGTCGCGGCCGGGTGCGGGTCGGGACGCTGGGACCGCCTGGGAGCCGTTGTTGACTCCGGTCCCCGGTTCTCCGCAGTTCTCCGAGGTCGGAGGGTTTCCAGCCCGCCACTGCGCGCTGGCGCCTTCTATTTTTTGCTCTTCCTGTGGCCAGAGGCGCGGCTGAGTTGTGCACCCATCCCTCACTCTCCGTGTCCCTCTTCCTTTATTGTCTGCTTACTCGCTGGTTACTTTCCTCCCTCCCATTTTATCATTATCTGTGAGTTTTATTAACATGACGTTTACTCCCTCTTTTAAATTAATAATGAAGGAAACTGTGAAATGGTACTTTTATCTTTAATGGCTGATGCTGTAAAAGTGACAATTGCAATGCAAGCATCTTTCCCTCACTTGACTCCTGTCATGCATCTCAGTAGTGTCTCTGTGACAGGACTTGAAATGATAGCACCCACATCTCTTGCAGCTCATTCACACTGAAGGGATATAATCCTCGGTTTGCTATCACAGCCACTTGCCCAGCTCAGACTGTGATGTCACAAACCAAAGATGATTCTCCCTCAGCAGGAAGAAGCCGGAGAGATGAATCTCCCCCATGATGGACCATCAGCCTTATTCAAATTTGGTCACTTCATGAAGAAAAATTAACCATAATAAAGATCAAAGATACCGGCTAGTTGAAATACCCTGTTGAATTAAGCTTGAAAAACTTTTCCATGATACTGGAATGAAGGAAGTTCTTTCAAAATTCTAAGGAAAAATTTGAGAGTTATAATAATGCAGATATCAGTAAATATTTATGGAATTAAAAATATTATGTAGTGCTGGTCCCTTTAAATGTTAACACTTAAAAATAACTTATAGGTATGTTTCTTATTTTCTATGCAAAATTATGTGGCTTGCTATTTCAGACAAAGATGACGTATCAATCTGAAAAGAGTCGGCAAAGACACAAAATGGATGTACTTTCTCTTGACCTATACACCTACTTTTATGTTCTCATGGTTTAAATAAAAAGTACAGCTTTTGGGTTATTTAAGAAGAGCAGAAGCTAAAAATACAGTGCTAAATATCATTGCAAGGATTTGGTAGCCAAAACATTTGCTCCATTTCTAGGAAAGAATCCATTAAGACAAAATTATATTACTTTTATAATATAATACTTTTTATATCATGTGCGCTTGAAAAACATTCTAAGTTACAGAAACAATTAGACAGTCATTGAGTACTCCCCAAGATGTTCAAAATCTCTTTAGTTGTTAAATCTATCAACACACAACACAAAAACTCTCATAAATAAACCACATCTTCAGGTATCCAACCAAATCTTCTAGCATAAAATTCCTTATCCGTTTGTACCCATGAGATGCTAAAGTTGAAGCAGTTTTCAACTTGAATCATTGATAAATGATGTGTTAAAAATTAGCTAATGTTTTTATTCTTTACTTTTTCACTTAAAATGAAGAAGAAACTGTAGATTGGGCTAATTTGGAATAAATTGCTATAGAGTTGTTTTTGGAAAGCTGTTATTTAAATCTCAATAATCATTATTCAGAATGGGTTATTATAGAGGAATAGCTTGATTTAGATAGGAAAGAGAAATGAAGGTTCACTGGGACTGATGCTAACCAGGGCTAAAGGGGAGGTGGGTTTGCTCATCCATTGTCTTTAGAAGATAAATCATAGAAGCAACGTCCCTAACCTGGTGGGACCTGGGTCTCTTTGTACATTACAATGAGTAAATAAAATCCAGAAGACTTGAGGAATGTCATTTTATACCCCCTTCAGTTCTATCTATTGGAAGCAAATTGTTTGAGTATAATATTGTTAATCTCTTCTTTTTGCCTAAGTTAAACAATTCTTTGAGTTGAAATAGTTTTGTAACTTAAAAAATATATGCCTATTTTCAAAGCATGTCAGGTTACAAAATATAATGAGGAAAAAGATGAATTCTTAAGGGTTCAGGTCCATGTCAGTACAGTTAAAAAATACTTTTAGTGAGGGCTGGTGTACAAAGTATTTTGAAATTTTTAAATAAACATTTTTCTCTGCAACAAATTGATACACTACAGTATTACTGCTTGTATTTGAATTGCTGCTTTCCTTTACTGGAAAATGACGGGTGAATTTCTGTAATGAATTCCGACTTATGACATTTAAGGTTATTTATAGACTGTCTTGAAGAGAGTGATGGGATCATGTAATTTACTCTATTAATTAAAAGTTGAAAGAAGGAAAGAATTCAGTGAAATGGAAGAATTTCAAATTTGACTTATCAGGCAAGTACTGAATAATTACTTTAGATAGATTTCCCTATATTATCGGAAGATAATCTCCTATATCATCTCTTACCACCATCAGAAAACCACCCCCCAAAAGGGGGACCTCATTCATATTGAAAATAACTTCTTAACGTGCAGGCATTACAGTAGGGCATTCTAGACACTGGGGGAGGGAAAAACCATTGTATTTTTTTCTAACATTCATGTTCAACTTATTTCCAAAGTTCTTTAAAGTGTGGCATTCTTACAGGTGGACAATGTTGCTGAACAAGCGTTTGTTTCTTCCCTTTTCTTCCCCCAGGCTCAAAGATTTGGAAAGAGATAGTTAACAGAAAAGGTAAGGTAATCTCCACCTTAACAAAATATATGATCAAATGTGACCATTTGACAGATACTATGTAGTTCATAAAAACAAAATTAAGTGGAATTGGCTCTCTTTTCCCTAAAGTTGAGGATGACGTGGATGTTTCTGTCTAATGTGCTGTACTAATAGGCTATTATGGGTTAGCTTTTGGTAACTCATCGAGTTTCCCAGTCTGGGTTCCGTACCATCAAGTCTGGATTATAACTTGTCCTGGTCACACTGTTTTTCCAAATCAGTTTTGTTCTAGTACTCTATTATGTGTCTGTTTCACCTCTAATCTTTCCATTTGTCACCACTCTGGAGATGGTGTGTGATATGATCTTAACGGAAACATCAGGAACATGTCTTGTGAATATTTAGTTTTCTTTTTGGCCGACTCAGCATTGCCTGCCATTCAGTCATTGTTATGTGACCAGGCAGTGTAACTATTTGTGTATTAGTCCATTGGTTCCTACCTTGGGAATGTGGAGACTTGTAAACCTCTGTCCTTCCCTTAGGAATGCATGAAGGAGAAATGGAATCTCTTGCGTGAATTTCTGCAGACAGAAATAAAGAATCAGTTGTGTGACTTGAAAACCAAACTACATAGAGAAGAATTATCAGAGGTAAGTCGTCAGCATCCCGGCGGCTAGAAAACGTTTCCTCCCATGTAACTTGTCTGTGACCAGGGAGGCAGAATAATCCCACCTCTCCCTGTTCCCTGATAGTTATGAAGGAAGCGCCTGTGTTTCCTTATTCTCTCATGGCCCCTTGTTTACAGTCACTGCTACTTAAATGATCCTTTCCTGCTGTAGGAGGGCTACCTGGCTCAAGGCAGATCCCTTTTAAATAAAGATTTGTCCTTGGAGAACAGAGCTCATGCTTTCAGTTGGGAAGTGAACGGCTGTCTAGAAAACGGGAGCCAGACAAGTGGTGAGGAGCGCAGAGTGGAAATAGCAGAGAAAAACAAGTCCCCCAAACCTGTTTCCAAACTTTGCATGCCCAGGAGAAGCAAGTCCGATGGAGAAACAAACTGTAAGAGCGCTTGACTCGTTTGACCTCGTTGGAATCTGGTACCACCTAAGGGGAGGACAGACTTGGCGCCATAGGGTCTGTCTGTTCCCCCCCCACACAACCCCTCCACCGGCAGTACTTGTTTTTTGTGTATCCTTTTTTTTGGTGGGGGGATGGCTGTGTTGCTCGGCTTGTACCATCTTAGTTCTCCAACCAGGGATCGAACCCCGGCCCTTGGCAGTGAGAGTGCCGAGTCTTAACCACTGGACCGCCGTGGAATTCCCTCTTGTGTATACGTCTAACTAGCTTAGATATATACTTTAAATTTTTGTCTTCAACCAAGTTATAGAGCATTAGATCCCCAAATGCGGTTGAATTTATGAGGTATAAGATAACAGGAGCTGCTGATATCTATGACTTGTAAGTTACATGCCTGTTTAAGCTAAACATTTATTCTTAGACTCCTTCCCCACTTGTAGTCAGAGTAACTCTTCTGGAATTTTTAAAAAAAGAGCATGGGACTTGAGCTCAGGTCAGGTGCTTGGCCACTTCATCTTTTGACGAAATAAACGGAGGCTCTGTTTCCTTGTGCGTCTCAGGGTTGGGCCCCTCATACAAGAGCTTGTGTTGAAATGGCCCAGCAGACTGGCAGGTGCTAATTTGATGAGTTTATCAAGATGGTGGTTGCTGAGAATAAGAAGAGAAGGTTACTTAATCCTCAGAACCTGGTCTCTGCACCAGCTTGGTAATGCTGAAGAACTGTACCTTGGCTGTGAACTCTTTATTCATAGTGGCTTTTTTGTTTCTTTTTCTTTAAGCAGCTGAAGTCTCATCTAGCCCCAGGATTAGAAGGCAAACTGCCAGGCAGACCACCATCACATCTCATTTCACAAGGAGGTCAGTATATAATGAATGGACAGCCCCCATTTTAGGGGCCAACGGTTTTTGGTAAAACACATATAAATTAGTAGGATGTAACTTAGTAATTCTGACTTCCACATTGCTTCGGTTTTCCTTTTGATATTCTGTTATTAGACATTCGTGAACAGCATTTCTGAAGATCTCATCCATTTTTACTCTTCACATAGGCAACTTCAAATGTACATGCACAGAATTACCAAGGATAGTAAAATGAACCCCTGTGTACCTATCACCCAGTGTCAACAGTTAACATCTCCTGGCTGTTGTTTCATCTATACCCCCACATGCTCCAAGTGAAAATTGTTCCAAATGGATTACAGCTCCATACCCACCCATCTCTTCCCAGTTGGATTACTTTGAAACAAATCGGACATGTCATCTTATCCACACATACTGTATTTCTAGATGACAAGGTCTCTTTCTCTGACAAGTTTTTTATTCATATTTTGCCATAATTGCTAACATCTAGCAAACAGTCTTTTGAAGAAGACAAAACAGGCCTTATAAAGTGTAACAGTTCCTTACTAACAAATATATAGCAGTGTTCATTCTTCCCCTTGTGTAACAGAGTTTGGTTGATTTGCTCCTTAAGCCTTTCGAGTGATAGATTCCTTATCTTCTTGCCATTGATTTAAAGAAAATAGGTCTTTTTTTCTAATAGCTTCTAGGTCTGGCTGACTGCATCGTTTTGGTGGTTAATGTGTTCCCTTGCCTCCAGTTTTCTGTAAACTGGTAGTTAGGTCTAGAGTCTTGATCAGATTCCAGCTTTATTTTGTGAGACTTCATTGACAGCATGGGGCTGTCCATCAGAGGCATGTAATGTCTCTTCGGTGATTGTAGCAGCCATTGATCAAAGTCTAGATCCATTATTTCTTAAGGTTTGCAAAATGGTGGTATTCTAAACCTGTCATCCAAAGAAACATTAAGCTCGAAGCTTCTTTTAATGTCCTGGCAAAAAGGGCTTCTCAGAGGGAAGAGGGGACCATGCCCTGAATCTTTCCAAAGAGAGGGTACTCTTGGTAGGGAGGAATATGAGTTGTTTCGTGCCCACTGGAGGTCTAGGGTCTGGTGAGCTAACAGTTGGCTTTACTGTGTGTGTGTGTGTGACAGGCCTGCCAAACGGAAACCTGAGGAAGACCCTGAAAAAGCAAAATCGGATGATTCTGTCGATGAAGAAGAAAAAGACCAGGTAGGGCTCGCATTTAAGTTTCTTAACTCTGCCTTTTTTTGGTACACTTGCTGGTAATTGTGAATTTATACTTGGTCTGTCTATGGACCGTAAGTGACCGAGAGGGTGTTAGAACACACCCCTGGACCCAGGGCAGTACGAAGTGTATTATGGTTAGCCCCGAGGACTCAGCAGGCCCGTAACTTTGGTCTGTTCTCTCCTGTCTACCTTCCTACGTCTCCAGCTGTCAAGATTTGACAGTCGAACCAGCAGATGTGATGTGTTCAAAGCATTTGCTTCTGATGTCAGATAAGCTCCTTTCCCACATCGAATTTCTCTATAAAAGCAGAATTGTCGTGTTATTATGTGTATTGTAACAATGCTGCTTAGCCTTTTTAGGTTAGAAAACTGGTGGCTTGCCAGAGACCTCCAATATAGAAAATGTCAGTCTCCAGCACTGTCTCATGTGACTTGAGGGGCAAACCTAGGTACTACCAGATGGTCACACGCTCTCTATTTCATTCCTGCCACAGGATTAGCTGTGTAAGTCGGGAAGTCTGTAGGTTTACAGGTGGGTAGTAAATGCCCTGTTACCTGCTAAAGATGAGTATCCGTGGTTTGCTCTAAGGCAGGGTTTCTCAACCAAGGCATTGACTTTTGGGGCCAGATAAACCTTTGCTGTGGTGTGTGAGTCCTGTGCATCGTAGAGTGTTTAGCAAGGTCCCGACCTCTTACTCACTAGGTGCCCGTAACATTCCCTCTCTCTCCTCCCAGTCGTGACAGCCAAAATCACCTTCAGACTTCCCCAGATGTCCCCTGGGGGGCACAGTTGCACTCAGTGAGAAGCAGTGGACTCAAGGCTACCAATATCTTTGAGGTAGACTTGACGTCCTGTTGTGAAAGACATACTCATTCTCCTGTTTTTATTTTGGAAATTAGATGCCACTGTTCATGATCGTTATTCAGATGTCTGTCATTAAGCTTCGTCAGACTACCCACTCACAGGTGGGACACTGAGACAGAGGGAAACAGCTTGTCCAAGTCACATGGCCACATCCCTTGCCTCCTAAGAAAACGTGTCACAAGTGAAAGCAAGCTGGCTCTTGTAATATTGACAAGTCTTTTTCTTTAAACAAATGTGCCAGTTTTAGAGTTGTTCTTTGCCCTCTAACCTTTTGGAGGGCTTACATAGCCTTCAAGCTTCTAAAGAAACGAACTGGGGCACTCTTTCCCAAGCAGGAAGCAGTTTCACTGGCAGTGTGTGAGAGGCCTTGGGGACTTGGAGGATGAACACTTGTCGAAACGGGGTGTATCCCGATATGCTAGAGTAAGGCTCGGTGCACCACACCGGTGTTATCAGGTGGTGTTGGTCAAATAAGTAGTACTACAGAGAGAATCTTACTTTAGTCAATTTCAAGTTTTTGAGATCTCACTATGTTTTTTAAAACAGGTGTTAAATACATGCATTTGGTAAAACAGTACAAAAGGCTGTTTGGTACATAGCAGCCAAAGAAAAACAATGTGGCTATTCCGTGCTGAGCTATGCTGTGAGCATTATCAAGTAAATACTGGATTCTGAGGCCTTTGTTCAGGAACAAAAAAGAATATAAAATATCTCATTACCACAACTAAGGAGCTGGCCTGTGGCAACTAAGACCCGGCACAATTAACTAACTAACTGACTATTTCTTTCTTTTTTTTTTTTTTCTTTATGACAAAAGACTTAAAAATGACCACGGTTAAAGATTTGATGAAAGTTCATAATAATGCAGTTGACAAGAAAATTAGTTATTTCTGAGATATACATTTTAAAGTAATAACTAGGATTATTACATATAACATTATACCAGAACATATAAGATTTTTAGCAATTTCATGTAATGTCTGAAACATTTCTATTAACATATTTCCATACATATTTCCATACACATACAAATATAAGATTTTTAGAAATTTCATGTAATGTCTGAAACATTTATATTAACATATTTCCATACAAATAACCCAATGAAAGTTTAGTATTAGTTGTTTTGTTTGTTTGTTTATACTGCAGGTTCTTATTAGGCATCAATTTTATACACATCAGTGTATACATGTCAATCCCAATCGCCCAATTCAGCACACCACCATCCCCACCCCACCGCAGTTTTCCCCCCTTGGTGTCCATATGTCCATTCTCTACATCTGTGTCTCAACTTCTGCCCTGCAAACTGGCTCATCTGTACCATTTTTCTAGGTTCCACATACATGCATTAATATACGATATTTGTTTTTCTCTTTCTGACTTACTTCACTCTGTATGACAGTCTCTAGATCCATCCACGTCTCAACAAATGACTCAATTTCGTTCCTTTTTATGGCTGAGTAATATTCCATTGTATATATGTACCACAACTTCTTTATCCATTCGTCTGTCGATGGGCATTTAGGTTGCTTCCATGACCTGGCTATTGTAAATAGTGCTGCAATGAACATTCGGGTGCATGTGTCTTTTTGAATTACGGTTTTCTCTGGGTATATGCCCAGTAGTGGGATTGCTGGGTCATATGGTAATTCTATTTTTAGTTTTTTAAGGAACCTCCATATTGTTCTCCATAGTAGCTGTATCAATTTACATTCCCACCAACAGTGCAAGAGGGTTCCCTTTTCTCCACACCCTCTCCAGCATTTGTTGTTTGTAGATTTTCTGATGATGCCCATTCTAACAGGAGTGAGGTGATACCTCCTTGTAGTTTTGATTTGCATTTCTCTAATAATTAGTGATGTTGAGCATCTTTTCATGTGCTTCGTGGCCGTCTGTATGTCTTCTTTGGAGAAATGTCTGGTTAGGTCTTCTGCCCATTTTTGGATTGGGGTGTTTGTTTCTTTAATATTGAGCTGAATGAGCTGTTTATATATTTTGGAGATTAATCCTTTGTCCGTTGATTCATTTGCAAATATTTTCTCCCATTCTGAGGGTTGTCTTTTCGTCTTGTTTATGGTTTCCTTTGCTGTGCAAAAGCTTTGCAGTTTCGTTAGGTCCCACTTGTTTATTTTTGTTTTTATTTCCATTACTCTAGGAGGTGGATCAAAAAAGGTCTTGCTGTGATTTATGTCAGAGAGTGTTCTTCCTATGTTTTCCTCTAAGAGTTTTATAGTGTCCACTCTTATATTTAGGTCTCTAATCCATTTTGAGTTTATTTTTGTGTATGGTGTTAGGGAGTATTCTAATTTCATTCTTTTACATGTAGCTGTCCAGTTTTCCCAGCACCACTTATTGAAGAGACTGTCTTTTCTCCATTGTATATCTTCGCCTCCTTTGTCGTAGATTAGTTGACCATAGGTGCGTGGGTTAATCTCTGGGCTTTCTATCTTGTTCCATTGATCTATGTTTCTGTTTTTGTGCCAGTACCATATTGTCTTGATTACTGTAGCTTTGTAGTATAGTCTGAAGTCAGGGAGTCTGATTCCTCCAGCTCCATGTTTTTCCCTCAAGACTGCTTTGGCTATTCGGGGTCTTTTGTGTCTCCATACAAATTTTAAGAGGATTTGTTCTAGCTCCGTAAACAATGCCATTGGTAATTTGATGGGGATTGCATTGAATCTGTAGATTGCTTTGGGTAGTATACTCATTTTCACAATGTTGATTCTTCCAATCCAAGAACATGGTATATCTCTCCATCTGTTGGTATCATCTTTAATTTCTTTCATCAGTGTCTTATAGTTTTCTGCATACAGGTCTTTTGTCTCCCTAGGTCGGTTTATTCCTAGGTATTTTATTCTTTTTGTTGCAATGGTAAATGGGAGTGTTTCCTTAATTTCTCTTTCAGATTTTTCATCATTAGTGTATAGGAATGCAAGAGATTTCTGTGCATTAATTTTGTATCCTGCAACTTTACCATATTCATTGATTAGCTCTAGCAGTTTTCTGGTGGCAGCTTTAGGATTCTCTATGTATAGTATCATGTCATCCGCAACCAGTGACAGTTTTACTTCTTCTTTTCCAATTTGTAGTCCTTTTATTTCTTTTTCTTCTCTGATTGCCGTGGCTAGGACTTCCAGAACTATGTTGAATAATAGTGGTGAGAGTGGACATCCTTGTCTCGTTCCTGATCTTAGAGGAAATGCTTTCAGTTTTTCACCATTGAGAATGATGTTTGCTGTGGGTTTGTCATATATGGCCTTTATTATGTTGAGGTAGGTTCCCTCTATGCCCACTTTCTGGAGAGTTTTTATCAGAAATGGGTGTTGAATTTTGTCAAAAGCTTTTTCTGCATCTATTGAGATGATCATATGGTTTTTATTCTTCAATTTGGTAATATGGTGTATCACATTGATTGATTTGCGTATGTTGAAGAATCCTTGCATCCCTGGGATAAATCCCACTTGATCGTGGTGTATGATCCTTTTAATGTGTGGTTGGATTCTGTTTGCTAGTATTTTGTTGAGGATTTTTGCATCTATATTCATCAGTGATATTGGTCTGTAATTTTCTTTTTTTGTAGTGTCTTTGTCTGGTTTTGGTATCAGGGTGATGGTGGCCTCACAGAATGAGTTTGGGAGTGTTCCTTCCTCTGCAATTTTTTGGAAGAGTTTGAGAAGGATGGGTGTTAGCTCTTCTCTAAATGTTTGATAGAATTCACCTGTGAAGCCATCTGGTCCTGGACTTTTGTTTGTTGGAAGATTTTTAATCACAGTTTCCATTTCATGACTTGTGATTGGTCTGTTCATATTTTCTGTTTCTTCCTGGTTCAGTCTTGGAAGGTTATACCTTTCTAAGAATTTGTCGATTTCTTCCAGGTTGTCCATTTTATTGGCATAAAGTTGCTTGTAGTAGTCTCTTAGGATGCTTTGTATTTCTGCGGTGTCTGTTGTAACTTCTCCTTTTTCATTTCTGATTTTATTGATTTGAGTCCTCTCCCTCTTTTTCTTGATGAGTCTGGCTAATGGCTTATCCATTTTGTTTATCTTCTCAAAGAACCAACTTTTAGTTTTATTGATCTTTGCTATTGTTGTCTTTGTTTCTATTTCGTTTATTTCTGCTCTGATCTTTAAGATTTCTTTCCTTCTGCTAACTTTGGGTTTTGTTTGTTCTTCTTTCTCTAGTTTCTTTAGGTGTAAGGTTAGATTGTTTACTTGAGATTTTTCTTGTTTCTTTAGGTAGGCTTGCATAGCTATAAACTTCCCTCTTAGAACTGCTTTTGCTGCATCCCATAGGTTTTGGGTCGTCGTGTTTTCATTGTCATTTGTCTCTAGGTATTTTTTTGTTTCCTCTTTGATTTCTTCAGTGATCTCTTGGTTATTTAGTAACGTATTGTTTAGCCTCCATGTGTTTGTCTTTTTTACGTTTTTTTCCCTGTAATTCATTTCTAATCTCATAGCGTTGTGGTCAGAAAAGATGCTTGATATGATTTCAATTTTCTTAAATTTACTGAGGCTTGATTTGTGACCCAAGATGTGATCTATCCTGGAGAACGTTCCATGCGCACTTGAGAAGAACGTGTAATCTGCTGTTTTTGGGTGGAATGTCCTATATATATCAATTAAATCTATCTGGTCTATTGTGTCATTTAAAGCTTCTGTTTCCTTATTTATTTTCATTTTGGATGATCTGTCCATTGGTGTAAGTGAGGTGTTAAAGTCCCCCACTATTACTGTGTTACTGTCGATTTCCTCTTTTATAGCTGTTAGCAGTTGCCTTATGTATTGAGGTGCTCCTATGTTGGGTGCATATATATTTATAATTGTTATATCTTCTTCTTGGATTGATCCCTGGATCATTATGTAGTGTCCTTCCTTGTCTCTTGTAACATTCTTTATTTTAAAGTCTATTTTATCTGATACGAGTATAGCTACTCCAGCTTTCTTTTGATTTCCATTTGCATGGAATATCTTTTTCCATCCCCTTACTTTCAGTCTGTATGTGTCCCTAGGTCTAAAGTGGGTCTCTTGTAGACAGCATATATATGGGTCTTGTTTTTGTATCCATTCAGCCAGTCTATGTCTTTTGGTTGGGGCATTTAATCCATTCACGTTTAAGGTAATTATCGATATGTATGTTCCTATGACCATTTTCTTAATTGTTTTGGGTTTGTTTTTGTAGGTCCTTTTCTTCTCTTGTGTTTCCCACTTAGAGAAGTTCCTTTAGCATTTGTTGTAGAGCTGGTTTGGTGGTGCTGAATTCTCTTAGCTTTTGCTTGTCTGTAAAGCTTTTGATTTCTCCATCAAAGCTAAATGAGATCCTTGCTGGGTAGAGTAATCTTGGTGGTAGGTTCTTCCCTTTCATCACTTTAAGTATGTCATGCCACTCCCTTCTGGCTTGCAGAGTTTCTGCTGAGAAATCAGCTGTTAACCTTATGGGAGTTCCCTTGTATGTTATTTGTCGTTTTTCCCTTGCTGCTTTCAATAATTTTTCTTGGTCTTTAATTTTTGCCACTTTGATTACTATGTGTCTCGGCGTGTTTCTCCTTGGGTTTATTCTGTATGGGACTCTCTGCGCTTCCTGGACTTGGGTGGCTATTTCCTTTCCCATGTTAGGGAAGTTTTCGACTATAATCTCTTCAAATATTTTCTCTGGTCCTTTCTCTCTCTCTTCTCCTTCTGGGACCCCTATAATGCGAATGTTGTTGCGTTTAATGTTGTCCCAGAGGTCTCTTAGGCTGTCTTCATTTCGTTTCATTCTTTTTTCTTTAGTCTGTTCCGCAGCAGTGAATTCCACCATTCTGTCTTCCAGGTCACTTATCCGTTCTTCTGCCTCAGTTATTCTGCTATTGATTCCTTCTAGTGTAGTTTTCATTTCGGTTATTGTATTGGTCATCTCTGTTTGTTTGTTCTTTAATTCTTCTAGGTCTTTGTTAACCATTTCTTGCATCTTCTCAATCTTTGCCTCCATTCTTATTCCGAGGTCCTGGATCGTCTTCACTATCATTATTCTGAATTCTTTTTCTGGAAGGTTGCCTATCTCCACTTCATTTAGTTGTTTTTCTGGGGTTTTTTCTTGTTCCTTCATCTGGTACATGGCCCTCTGCCTTTTCATCTTCTCTATCTTTCTGTCACTGTGGTTTTTGGTCCACAGGCTGCAGGATTGTAGTTTCTCTTGCTTCTGCTGTCTGCCCTCTGGTGGTTGAGGCTATCTAAGAGGCTTGATGGGAGGCTCTGGTCCTGACTATTTCTTAAAATCTCATTGATAGGTATTTAATATGATTTTTAAATATTTATTTATTTATTTAATTTATTTATTTTTGGCTGCGTTGGGTCTTCCTTGCTGCGTGTGTGCTTTCTCCAGTTGCGGTGAGCGGGGGCTACTCTTCGTTGCGGTGCGTGGGCTTCTCATTGCGGTGGCTTCTCTTGTTGCGGAGCACGGGCTCTAGGCGCGCGGGCTTCAGTAGTTGGGGCACGAGGACTCAGTAGTTGTGGCTTTTGGGCTCTAGAGCGCAGGCTCAGTAGTTGTGGCGCACGGGCTTCATTGCTCCGCGGCGTGTGGGAACTTCCCGGACCAGGGCTTGAACCCTTGTCCCCTGCATTGGCAGGCGGATTCTTAACCACTGCGCCAGCAGGGAAGCCCAGGCTCCAGCCTTTTTAAAAATGTGTTCCTTCCACCTTCGTGGAGCCGGCGTAGGGGATGGGGAGGAGTGAGAACCCGATTGGCAGGGGTCCGGTCGCAACCCCGGAAGGGGACGGGGGACGATCTAAGAGGTGGCACCGGGCCACAGTCGACCCCCAGTGACAGCTAACAGCTGCAGTGCTGCCCCTTCCTGCCCCAGGACCTGAGCTCAGGTCCCGGGGCGGCTGGAGAAACGCACTGTTTTTTGGTGAGGTGCTCTTACTTACTGTGTGGAGCTGCTCCGGCTGCCCCGGCGACCACACCCCTGCAGGGCCCTGTGCCCGTCCTCCCTGCCCCCTGCCCAGGGCTCGGAGAACAGCAGTCTCTGTGGGGCAACCCGCTTCCAAGCCCTTCAGTGACCACGGAGGACTGGGAACGGGCTGGGCTACCGGGGAGCCTGGGCATCCAACACCTGAGCTCAGCCCTGGGGGCTCACGTGAGGGCAGGGGCTGGGGGTTGCGGGCGGTGAGCGGAGGGGCCTCCAGCCGGCATCAGCCTGGGCCCTGGACCCGGGGAAAGGCCTCACCCTCTCAGTCCTGACCTGCCGCTCAGGAACCCTGTGGCCCACCAGCCCGAGGCTTGTGTCGCCCGCCATGGACTGCCCGGCACACGGCTGGGGTGCCAACGCCACACCTGGATTTTGCACGGGGACCACCTGGGGGCTCGGTGCACAGGAAGACGAGCAGCCCCCAGGCCCCGACACGCCCCTTCCATATCCATCGAGAGGTGCCTGATGGAAGGCCGGCTGTGCTCCTTTTCAAGCCCCAGGGAATTCACACGAACAGCCCTCCCGGCCACGGGGTGCCTGCCCACCGGCTCTGGGCCTGCGACCAGCCCAGAACACAGAAGGCACCGAAGTGGGTGCAGGGAGCTGAGCCGGGGCTGCAGAAGGGCAGACACCACAGCCTGGTCCACAACCGACTGCCCTAGGGCGGGTGAGAACGGGCGGGCAGGCTGAGGGGAGGACAGAGCGTGGCACCGCCTGCCCGCCTGGGCCACGGGGAGAAGGTCGGGGCGCCGCCCGCGCGCTCGCTCCGCTGCCTGGCGTCCTTTGTGGGGGCGAAGGGCCGGAGGCAGGGCTCCCGAGGAGCTCAAAGGCCCGGGAAGGACACACGGGACGGTCCAGAGCCACCCTACCGCTCCAGTGGTGCAGCACCCTCTCTGAATTCCTACTGCCACCAAAACACATCCCTAAGGCCTTTGGGAAGAATCGCTAGGACCCAGGAAGGCAGCCCCCTGCTGTGGTCCAGACTTCAGCAGCTGCCGATGATCAGAGGGAGCCAGCCGGCCGGCCTTGAGCAGGAGGACAGGACACGGGGACAGGGACAGCCACAGCCGGGCTTCCCACAGCTGTGCCCACCGCCAGAACCAGCTCCAGCCAATCACAGCCCCCGAGATGCCAAACAGTGACGGGCGAGAGGCTGGCAGGAAACTGACACCCCCTCACTGGAGAGCCTGCCCGGCCGGGGTGCGGGGCACCATCCCCGTCTGAACTCACCCCACAGCTCAGCCATCTCCCAGTGACCCAGACGCGTCACCACGGCCCCAGGGCTGATCCCCGACCAAGGTCAGAACTCCCCCCAGTGTGACGGCCCCCATGCCACTCCTGTGGTGGAAGGGACGGCAGGCAGAGACCAGGAGTAGAGTCTTTTTATTAACGGCTGCGTTTTCAAAGAACCGTTTTGTTACCAGGAAAGCTCCCCAGGAAGGGATTGCATTAGTGCAACAAGGGGGAGCCTTGATGCCAGGCTCTCCAGACACTTCCAGGTGGAGACTTTTGGCCTAGGCCGGCCGCCGGGGACTCAGGGGCTGGGAGGACACGCGGCCCCTCCCCCGCCCCGACGGGGCGCTAAGGCACCCGGCCCGCCTGGGTGGGCAAAACCCCGTGCCTTCAGCAGGCCGGCGGCTTGCAGCCCTCAACCTGCAGCCCTTTGCTCAGGAGGAAGGCGTCCTGCGTGGGGTCACAACCCAGGAAGAGCTTCACCATGCCCTTGGCATCCTCGGAGCCCCCTGGCCTCAGAATGCAGCTTCTGTAGTCCATGGCAACCTGACGAGAGGGGGTGGGGCTGCAGGAGGGTGGAGCACCCCCTTCACTGAGGGTGTGGGTGTGGCCACCTCTGCTGTGACTCAAGAAAGGGCAGGGGAGCAGGGGGTCCAGGGCAGGGCCCTCAGAGCCTGGCAGGCCCAGGCGGGCGGCACAGGCATCTAGGCCCAGGCCAAGGACCTCCGTGTTGGTCTGCATGGCAGGCTGGCCTCTCACCTTGCCACTCAGGACGCCCTCCCGCTTGAAACGTGTGTGGAACGTGTCCGCGGAGTACACCTCGCTGCACAGGTAGCCATAGGACTGGGCGTCGTAGCTTCCTGCCAGGTGGCCGAAGGTCGCAAGCAGGTGGGTCCCTGGGACACACGCGGAGAAGCTCCTGCCCGGCCCCCTGGCCGCTCCGTGCCCCTTCCCCAGAGAGGGGGCCTCAAAGCAGCCCTGTCTGAGTCCCCTGCCACTAGAGGGAGTATTGGCCCAACACTTCTAGAAAACGGGGACCTTGCGGGCAACTCAGTGGAGGGACACAAATAAATTTTTGCCGACTTTCTGCTGAAGCTCACGAGGGTTCACCCCGAAGCCTCTTACAAGGTCAGCTGCCCGAGGCTCCGAGGGATGAGTCAGGGCTCACCTTCCAGCACGGGGAGAGCGCGGGTTCAAGCGCTCACGAGGGAGTGAACTGCGTCTCCGCACCGACACGCACGGGCAAACCTCGTCGACGCGTTCCGTCCGGGGTATGAAGCCCTCTCCTGCCTCTTCCAGGCTCTCCAGAAAGCACGTGCAGATACGCCCACCCCACCCTCGGACTCCGCGGGCCACAGCTGGAGGGACCAGCCCAGGAACCGAGGCAGGAAGAGGCCAGAGGTCAGCGGGCCTCGGCCAGAGCCCGTCAGTCGGTCCCCCTTCACACACCACCAGAGGATCCTCTTGACCTGGGCAGTAGCCGCCAAGCGACCGCTAAGGTGGGCCCGGCGTGCACTTGGCTACCTGGCGTGGCTGGGACCCCGAGGACCTCCTGGCAGAGGCGGGCATTCTCCTGGGCCGGGTCCGCGGGCGTCTGCGTGTGCAGGGCCTTGTCCACCTTGGCCAGGACGATCTGGCGCAGGTTGAAGAGGCCTGGAGGGCGGGAGGAAGGAGACGGGGGGCTGGCACTGTGTGCAGGCCGCGCTTTCCAGCCGGGCGGTCCGGGAGCCCCTTTCCTTTCCCTCGGCCCGACCGCACCGGGGTTGGCCAGCCGGGACTTGATGAGTTGGCCAGCAGCTCTGGGGGACGGCGCTGCCCGTGCCCCACCGAGACTGGCAGCAACGCCAGGGCTTCACAGGGCGCGGCGCTCCCGGCCCCAGAGCCTTCCCTCTGGTTCTCATCACCGGCTGTCGCCAGAGTCGCAGGTAACGTGCCTTTCTTGTCGTTTGTCTTTTTTCCGGCCCTCAGCCACGCAAAGGTGTGAAGCCCTGACACTCGCTGCCACGTGGATGCACCCTGAGAACACGATGCTCAGCGAGACAAGTCAGACACAGAAGGGCACACGGTGTGACCCCACTGAGGGGGAACATCCAGAACAGGTAGATCCACAGAGTCAGAGTGGGTTCCTGGTTGTCAGGGGCAGGGGAGGGGAGGGAATGATAACTAAAGGCGTGAGGGACATTTTTGGGGTGAGGGAAATGTTCCAAAACAGGGCAGTAGTGACGGCTGCACAGCTCAGTAAAGTGTCCCCACGCGCTCCGGTGCAGCCTGTGAGAGCATCGCTCTCAGGACGAAGGGCTGACCGCAGGAAGACTGAAGGAGCACTGGGTCCTGGGCCCAGACGCTCAGCTGGGGACACCCCCGCCCCCCCAGTGGGGAAGTCCCTGGGACTTGCTGAGCCTCCACCGAGACTGGCAGCAGCCCCAGGGCCTCACAGGGCACGGCGCTCCCGGCCCCAGAGCCTACCCTCTGGTTCTCATCACCGCCTGTCACCAGACTTGCATGCAACGTTCCTTTCTTTTCTTTTGTCTTTTTAAAGGCAACTCTTGAATACACGTATTTAACATGCAGGGAACCAGTCCTGACTCCTTGATCTGCGGCTTCCAGGCTCCAGAGTCTCGAGGACATCCACTTCCATTTTTTTACACGCCCTGTGTGTGGGGTTTGATGATGGAAACTGACACCGAGGGCGTCACCACGTGCGGGGTGACATCAGCGGAAGAATCCCGTGGCGAGGGCCTGCCTGAGAACCACGGGAGAGCCCGGGCCCTCCCCGCCCCCTGCCTGCAGCCCCGCGCCCGCACCCACCTGGGAGCGGAGCTGGTGCATCGCTTGCCAGAACTCATGGAAGTAGGTCTCCAGCTCATCATGCTGCAACAGGGAGGGCGGGTTGGGCGTAGACTTGGTGAAGTTGGCCACCATGGCCGCGATGGCAATCTGGCGCCTCCCATCCTGCTGCAGGCAGCCCGGCTGCAGGCCAAAGCAGGCCATGTGCCCAGACTTCCCTTCCCTGGGGAGGGACGCGGGTGAGGCCCCGCTTCCACAGAGGAGCCCTGGCCCACGGCCGACAGGTTCCCCCACGCATGCACCGAGGGTAGAGGTCCAGGTAGAACTTGCCGATGGATGACCTTGTCCGCGGCCGCGTCCCGGACCGTGTAGAGCCTCACATCTCCGTGACACACGTTGGCACCCTCCTCCAGGTCGAAGGTCAGCCCCAGCAGCTCCTGGGAGATGCCCAGCTACCCGCGCGTGACCACCTGCATGGGGAAGGACTCATCGAGCAGGTACTGGTCCACGTGGTAGCGCGTCTCCTCCCCCTGGTTCATGTAGCAGCACAGGTCCTAGACGTTGATGGGCCCGTCAAAGTGCAGGCCCCGCCTCTGGCACTTGGCCTTCTTTAGGTCCAGGATCACGGCCGCTCCTGCTCCCCGAGGGGCTTCAGCTTCTGGGCCAGCTCATCTGCGGGCGGAGGGGAGAGGTTCGGCTATGTCCCTGTGGCAGCCTCCCAGCCGCCACCCACCCCACGCCCCTCGAGGCAGAATGAAGGGTTGGGGAAGGCGACCCCCAAGGGCTGACACAGTCGGGTCTCAGGCAGCACCACGTCCAGTCAAGGTCCGCCTGACCCTCGGGGAGGCGGGGTTACCTAGGAAAGTGGCCACCACCTGGCTGGTCTTGGCCATGTTCATCTCCAGCACGGAGTCGGCACGCGTGCTGAACCCCAGCAGGCGGGACTTCTGAGCCTGCAGCCTTACCAGCTCCCCGAGGATCGCGCAGTTCTCCTGGAACCCAGAGACGGCCAGCGCTGGGGACCGTGGGCCACGCCCTCCCCACGGGCCCCGGGCCAGGTCTCTGAGGGCGGGCAGGGCTCTCAGGCCACTGGCGGGCACAGCCAATCCCCCTCCCTCCTCCTCCTGGCCCGGATTTCTAGACACTTTGGTGCTGTCCTAACACGTGGTCTTTATGAACACAGGTCCTTTTGGAACCAGAAACGGCGTGAACCGTGATGAGCTCTAAGGCCAAGGGCAGGAAGAAATGTGACCAGGCTCTCCAGGAGCCACCCAGGGGCCTCCCCGGGCTCAACAATACAGACTCGGCTGCCGTGCAGACAGCAGGTCATCCCCACGGCGCCCGAACACCCAGCCCCCTGGACGGCGAGACGCCTGTTGCTGCAGGTGGCCCGGGGCTGGCTGGTGAGGCCCGGCCCCAGGCGTACGCCACCTTCTCTGGGGCCACCTCTCCGGCTCTGCGGTGGGGTTCTCCTGGGAGCCCCCAGTCACCACAGGACCAACGTGGCCTGTCTGCAGCCCAAGAAGGTGGGGACACAGGACTGTCCCCCATGCCCCCCACATCACCCACGAGGCCGAGCAAGCACCAGTGGTGTCTGCGGGGAAGATGAAGGGCTCACGCACAGCCCCCATCTACTGAAGATGCTGAACAGGAGAAGCACAGACTGCAGCCACACGCGGTATGGACCAAACGCAAGTGTCCTTGCAGGAACCGATGTCTGAATGTCAAGGCCGTACCCGGGCCACAGTGAGAAGGCCCAGACCCCACGCAAGGCACAGAGAGGAGATGGGGGGAACATCTGCGAATCTGAGCTCATCGGGCATCACCCCAGAAGGAGAGGGAGAGGAGGAGGGAGAGGGAGAGGGAGGGAGGTACAGACGTCTCTCCCTTCCCTGGGGGTTCTCTAGTGCAGCCAAGGCTGAAAAGCACTGCATTTCGGGAGATGGGTCCTCGTGGAAAAGTTAAATAGTAGCTCATGGCATTATCGACACATATTAAAAAGGCCCCAAATCTTGGGGAGTCAGGGAGGGGAGCTGGCGGCTGCCTCGTAAAGGAGGAGAGATTGGGCGTCAGAGGAGGTGCCTGTGCAGCCCGCCGCCGCTGCCCAGGACCCCGCAGACTTCATCTCCCAGCTGTGGTCCCGGGCTGGAAGGCAGCGGGGAGGTCAAGCCGTCCAAGCATCAACGTTGACTTCAGGGCTGATCTAAAAGGCGCCTGGTGTTTGTTGAAGCAGAAGAAAGAGAAAGCAGTGGGGAGAGGAGGGGAGGGGGAGGGAGCCCCCATCAGCCCTTCTCCCTCTCTCCCTCTCTGTCTCCCTCTCTCCCTCCTTCCCTCCCTCCCTCTACCTCCCTGCTTCTCACTCTCACTCTCCCTCCATCTCTCCCTCTGCCTCTCTCCCTCTCCCTCTTTCCCTCTCCCTCTCTCCCTGTCCCCCTTTCCCTGTCCCTGTTTCCCTGTTCCGCTCTTCCGATACCTCATTCCCTCTCCCTCTCTCCCTCTCTCCCTCTCTCCCTCTCGTGCTCCCTCTCCCTCCACCTCCTTCCCTCTCCGGAGAGGGTGCCTGCTTCCTTCTCTGTCTCCCTCTCTGGAGAGGGAAGGAGGTGGAGGGAGAGGGATAGAGGGAGGGAGGGAAAGACAAAGGCGTCTCTCCCTCCCTCCCTCCCTCCCTCTCTCCCTCCCTCTCTCCATCTCCCTCACTCCCTCCCAGAGATGGAGAGACAGAGGAAGAGGCAGAGACAAGGGAGAGGGAGAGGGAGAGAGAGGGGGGAGGGAGGGAGAGAGAGAGAGGTGTCTTCCTCCCTCCCTTTCCCTCTCTCCCTCCCTCTCTCCCTCTCCTGCTCCCTCTCCCTCTCTGGAGAGGGAAGGAGGTGGAGGGAGAGAGAGCAGGAGAGGGAGGGGGGAGAGGGAGAGAGGGATAGAGGGAGGGAAGGAAAGACAAAGTCGTCTCTCCCTCCCTCCCTCTATCCCTCTCTCCCTCCCTTTATCCCTCTCTCGCTCCCTCTCTCCCACTCCCTCGCTCCCTCTCCTCCCTCTCCCTCTCCCTCCGTCTCTCCATCTCCCTCACTCCCTCCCAAAGATGGAGAGACGGAGGAAGAGGCAGAGACAAGGGAGAGGGAGAGGGAGAGAGAGGGGGGAGGGAGGGAGGGAGAGAGAGGTGTCTTCCTCTCTCCCTTTCCCTCTCTCCCTCCCTCTCTCCCTCTCCTGCTCCCTCTCCCTCTCTGGAGAGGGAAGGAGGTGGAGGGAGAGAGAGCAGGAGAGGGAGGGGGGAGAGGGAGAGAGAGGGAGAGAGGGAGGGAAGGAAAGACAAAGACGTCTCTCCCTCCCTCCCTCTATCCCTCTCTCCCTCCCTTTATCCCTCTCTCGCTCCCTCTCTCCCACTCCCTCGCTCCCTCTCCTCCCTCTCCCTCTCCCTCCGTCTCTCCATCTCCCTCACTCCCTCCCAGAGACGGAGGAAGAGGCAGAGACAAGGGAGAGGGAGAGGGAGAGAGAGGGGGGAAGGAGGGAGGGAGAGAGAGGTGTCTTCCTCTCTCCCTTTCCCTCTCTCCCTCCCTCTCTCCCTCTCCTGCTCCCTCTCCCTCTCTGGAGAGGGAAGGAGGTGGAGGGAGAGAGAGCAGGAGAGGGAGGGGGGAGAGGGAGAGAGAGGGAGAGAGGGAGGGAAGGAAAGACAAAGACGTCTCTCCCTCCCTCCCTCTATCCCTCTCTCCCTCCCTTTATCCCTCTCTCGCTCCCTCTCTCCCACTCCCTTGCTCCCTCTCCTCCCTCTCCCTCTCCCTCTGTCTCTCCATCTCCCTCACTCCCTCCCAGAGACGGAGGAAGAGGCAGAGACAAGGGAGAGGGAGAGGGAGAAGGAGAGAGAGGGGGGAGAGAGGGAGAGAGAGAGAGGTCTCTTCCTCCCTCCCTTTCCCTCTCTCCTTCTTCTCTCCCTCTCTCCCTCTCCCTCTCTCCCCCCTCCCTCTGCTCCTCTCCCTCATCTCTGCCTCTCCCTCCATCTCTCCCTGTCTGAGAGGGAATGAGGGAGCGGGAGAGACGGAGGGAGAGGGAGAGACGGAGGGAGCGGGAGAGACAGAGGGAGGGAGAGGGAGAAGGAGGGAGGGAGAGGGAGAGAGGAAGGGAAAGGGCGAGGGAGAGGGAGGGAGGGCGAGACATCTCTCCCTCTCCCTCTCCCTCTCCCTCCCTTCCTCTCCCTCTCCTAGAGGGAGGGAGGGAGAGGGAGAGACAGAGGGAGAGGAGAGGGAGGGAGCGAAGGAGAGGGGGAGTCGGAGAAGGAGGTAGGGAGAGGGAGAAGGAGAGAGGGTGCCTGCTTCCCTCTCTGTCTCCCTCCCTCCCTCTCCGTGTCCCTCTCTCCCCCCTCTCCCTCTCCCTCTGTCTCTCCCTCTCTGGGAGGGAGAGAGGGAGAGGGAGCAGGAGGGAAAATGATGGAGGGATGGAGAGGGAGAGAGGGTGAGGGAGAGAAGGAGAGGAGGAGGAGAGAGGCAGAGGGAGGGAGGAAGAGACCTCTCCCTCCCTCCCTCTGCCTCCCTCCTTCTCCTCCCTCTTCTCCCTCTCTCTCCAACTCTCCCTCTCCCTCCGTCTCTCCATCTCCCTCACTCCCTCCCAGAGAGGGAGAGACAGAGGTAGAGGCAGAGCAGAACACGGAAACAAGGACAGGGAAACAGGCACAGGGAGAGAGGCAGGGACAGAGGGAGAGGAGAGGGAAGAGGGAGAGGAAAGAGAGGGAGGGAGAGAGGGAGAGACAGATGGAGAGAGAGGGAGGGAGAGAGAGAGAGGGAGAGGGAAAGAGGTAGAGGGAGAGCAGAACAGGGAAAGAGGGACAGGGAGGGAGAGAGGGAGGAGAGGAAGCAGGGAGAAAAGAGAGAAAGAACACACCATCTACATTTCTGTCAGATGACACCGGGGATCCTTACACAACCAGGAGAAAATAACACAGGGAGGCTCTTTCTCAGCTGGAACTGGCACTGCAGAGGGGGCCAAACACCACCAGGCTGGCCACACATGTCCAGCCGCCGCTCCAGCCCCGTCAGCCGTGAGTCCGGTCACCAGGGCTCTGAGTGTCTGCTCCAGGGAGCTGGGGTTCACCCTCTCACCGGGGAGGCCGGGCCAAGACCGCGGGGCCCCGGGCTGGACACATAGGGGGAAAAGCATCCCCACAGGACAGCTTGTGCGAGCAGATTCAGCTGCCAGATTCTAGAGGCCCGGGACCACCCTGTGGCCCGTGAAAAACAGGAGGCCACGAGGGTCTTGCATCGTGATTCCTGTCCGTTGGACTGTAAAGTTTATGTAGGGAATCTTGCAAACAGTGGTAACAAGGCTGAATTGGAACGAGATTTAGGCTATTACGGACCACTCTGAAGTGTGTGGGTTGCTAAAAGCCCTCCCGGCTTCGCTCTTGTTGAATGTGAAGATCCCCGAGATGCAGCCGATGCTGTCCGAGAACTAGATGGGAGAACACTATGTGGCTGCCGAGTAAGAGTGGACCTGTCGAATGGGGAAAAGAGAAGTCGAAATCGTGACCGCCTCCTTCTTGGGGTCGTCGCCCTCGAGATGATTATCGGAGGAGGAGTCCTCCACCTCCCACACATCTCCAAGATGGAGAGCCTTCTCCGTCAGCCAGAGCAGGTCCCTTTCTAGATATAGGAGAAGAGAGAGATGACTGTCCCAGGAGAGAAATCACAAGCCGTCCCGATCTTTCTCTAGGTCTCCTAGCCGATCTAGGTCAAATGAAAGGAAATAGAAGACCACTTTGCAAGAGGAGTGGTGTACAGGCAATAACTTCATTTGACAGGAGTATGTACAGAAAATTCAAGTTTGGTTTGAGACTTCTGAAGCTTGGTGCACTTTTTAAATGTTTTAGTTGTTCACATTTGTTTGTCTCTTGGGACAGTGACCCATAAAGGTGTCATTCTCTATGGTTTGAAATGGGTCACATGAGGCATGTGATATGAAGAATTGTTACCTTCCAATGTTCCCTTAAGCAAAATTGAATTTGCTTTGAATTTTTGGTCTTGCCTAGACTGATAATAAAACTTTAACTCCTGCCCACCTAAAGTGTGATGTTTACTATTATGGAAACAACACTGGCAAACGTGTAAAAGACTTTCTGTAGCTGGGATATGGTATGCAGCTGTAGTTAAGCAAGCAGTCTTTAAAAGGTGCTGTGAACACAAGCCAGCAGGTAAAAATGAAAGCCGCACCCTTACCCTAGATTAGAGGTTTAAAAATTCCACTAGTCTTCACACGGGACAAGAGGTTGTCCAGGGAGTTGAGAATCTAAGAAGTTACAAGGAAGTTAGTTTACCTTTGAGTTAGGTCATAAGTCCCCTCTGTGATTGCTGTACATGAATACATAGCTCTTTGTAATATTTTTTGGAAATCTGAGATGATCAAGATACCAATGTCCTGCCGGATTAAGAGTATTGTAGAGCTGAACTTTGAGTTACTGTGCAATTTTTTTTTTCATGCTGTCATTTGTAATATGTTTTGTGAGAATCCTTGGGATTAAAGTTTTGGTTGCAAAAGAAAAGAAGAAAAGAAAAGAATCCGCCTGCCAGTGCAGGGGACACAGGTTCAAGCCCTGGTCCGGGAAGATCCCAGGTGCCGCAGATCAACTAAGCCCGTGGGCCACAACTACTGAGCCTGCGCTCTAGATCCTGGGAGCCAGAACTACTGAGCCCCCACGCACAACTACAGAAGCCCGCACGCAACGAAGACCCAATGCAGCAAAAAAAAAAAAAAAAAAGACGCTACTGGCCAGGTGATCAAGGGTAAAATCATTTGTCATAAGTCCCGTTGATGGTGTGTATCCTTGATGTGACCTGAGGAGAATGGCATTTTTATCTCTGTCTGGATCTTCCGCCCCAAACCCCATAACTCCAGACCAACCATAAGAAAACATCAGAAAACAAACAGACAAACAAATTGAGGGACAAAATACCTGACCAGTCCTCCTCAAAACTTTCAAGGTATCAAAACCCAGGGACATCTGAGAAATGTCACAGCCCAGAGGAGACTGGGACAGAAAAAGGATGTTAGGGGAAAACTAGGGAAATGCTAATGAAGTGTGGACTTTAGTTAATAACAATGTATCCATCTTGGTTCCTTAGTTGGATAAACATGTCATACTAACGTACTAACGTGTTGGAGATAGGGTTACTGGGTCAGGGTCCACGGCACTCTACACTCTGTACAGATCTTTGCCACTTTTTTGTAACTCTAAGCTATTCTAAAATTAAGCGAGTACTGAACAGAGATAAGAATGTTATTTCCCTGATTTGAACATGCCTGAGTTTCTTTTCATGGTCACATTTTTGCTATCTGGATGTGTCTTGGAATCAGTAGCAAAGGAGAGTTGCCAGCCCCTGGAAAGATGTGGGTGGTTTGCAGGTGGCTTGCTCTGGAGCTGAAGACCACGGTGGGAAGTCTGCAGCCTCGGGCTGCACTTAGAACCATGGGAGGGGATGGGCCAGCTCAGTTAGGGATGGAACCTATAAGTAAAACTTTTTTCTTTTCCATTATGGCTTATCACAGGATGTTGAATATAGTTCCCTGTGCTAGACAGTAGGATGTTGTAGTTTATCCATCCTATATTTAATAGTTTGCATCTGCTAACCCCAAACTCCCAATCCAACCCTCCCTCACTCTTTCTCCCCCTTGGCAACCACAAGTCTGTTCTCTATGTCTGTGAGTCTGTTTTTGTTTCGTAGACGAGTTCATTTGTGTCGTATTTTAGATTTCACATATAAGTGAGATCATATGATATGTGTCTTTCTCTTCTGACTTACTTCACTTAGTATGGTAATCTCTAGGTCCATCCACATTGCTGCAAATAGCATTATTTCATTCTTTTTATGGCTGGATAATATCCCATTGTATATATGTACCACATCTTCTTTATCCATTCATCCATCAGTGGACATTTAGGTAGCTTCCATGTCTTGGCTATTGTAAATAGTGCTGCAATGAACATTGGGGTGCATGTATCTTGTCTTTCTTTTTTTTTTCTTTCTTCCTTTCTTCCTCCCTTTCTTTCCTCCTTTCTTTCTTTCTTCCTTTCTTCCTTTATTTCTTTCTTCCTTTCTTTCTTCCTTGCTTCCTTCCCTTCTTTCTTTCTTTCTCTCTCTCCCTCTCTCTCTTTCTTTCTTTTTCTTTCTTTCTTTCTTTTTTTTTTTTGTCACACAGCATGTGAGATCTTAGTTCCCTGACCAGAGATGGAACCCATGCCCCCCGCACTGGAAGCACGGAGTCTTAACCACTGGAGCACCAAGGAGATCCCAGGGGTGTGTGTATAGTTTTGAATTAGAGTTTTCTCCAGATCTATGCCCAGGAGTGGAATTGCGGGACCCTATGGCAGCTGTATCTGTTGCTGCACGTCTCACATCAACCACCTGCACTCCAATCCTTGCTCTCAACGTCATCTTTGGGGAACCCAACCTGCGACAGGGACCTTGACAAGAAGAAATGGCTCAGGGAAAAGCTACCTGCACAGGGAGGAGATAGAGGCCATCGCCCCTGGGGTGCGGCGCGGAGAGTGGGCACAGAGATTTGTCATTTCACCCCCGATGCTCATCTCAGCCCTCCTGGCTGCCCCACTCTAGGTCACCTCGGGATACAGAGGTGACCCGGTTAGAGTCCCTGCCTGTGCAGGAATCTGGGGGCACCAGCGGGTCTGAATAATATTAGTGCAGGGTCTCCCCTGCGGCACTGGGGTTATTCGGGGCGGGTCATCCTCTGCTGAGGGCCCCTCCTGGGCACTGTGTGGGGTTTAGCAGCAGCCCTGGCCACACCCCTTTGATTCCAGGGGCCCCTCCCCCCCAGTTGTGACAACCACAGATTTTCCCCACACATCACGGAAGAACTGGGTGAGGCGGGGGCAGGATGGCCCTGGGCGAGGACAGCTGTGTTGAAGCAACCAGCCTGGCCCAGGGCAAGGTCTGCCCCAATCCCGTCAGCGCCTGCATTTAGACCTGCCCCTTTCCTCTCCCACCTCCTCTGCCCTGCAGTGGTCTCCGAGACATCATCGCCATGTGATAAATCACACCTTCTCAGTCGACTGTTTGCTGCCCTCGCTAGAACGTGAGCTCTTTGAGGACAGGGATGCTGTTATGTCCCCAGCACCTAGAAGAGTGTCTGCTGTGTAGTAGATGCTTCATAAATACTTGCTGAATAAAGGAGTTGAATAAAGGGATGAGTGGATGGATGAATGAAGGTTACAATGGAAGGAGGGGGGAGATTCCCTTTCTGGCTCTCGGGGGTTGGGAGATCAAGTGAAAGATCCGTCCTAAATAGGCTGATCAGCCTTCTGGGGTTCCCCGGGACTGAGGGTTTCCCCAGAGTTCCAGCGCTCAAACCTGAGCGGTCCTGGGCAAACTGGGGGCGGGTGTTGGTCACCCTATCTAAACACAGTAACAATTCCAGCTGCAATAGCAATGGCCAATGACCTCTATGGTCTTATTGACCATGCACAGTTCTTTACCTGGCAGGGAAGGGTGGGCCGGGATTGGAATTCTGGTGATCCAGGGCGGGTGAGGGCACACCCCGGGCTTGTGTAGGGGAGTCCAGGAAGGTTCTGGAGGAAGTGACAGTGACACAGGGGGGAGGGAGGAGTCTAAGGAAGAACATCCCACATGACAACGTGTGCCAATGGCCCTGGGCCCAAGGTCACACCTGACCAGGGCTTGCCTTTTTTTTTTTTTTTTCTAATTTACTTTTTCCCACATGGATATGCAATTGTCCTAATGCCATTTATTGAAAACTCCTTAATTTCCCCACTTTCTGTCATATCAAGTTCTCATAGATCTGTTTCTGGACCTTTATTCTATACCATAGAGCTATACGTCCCATCCTTGCACGACTAGGGCTGTTTCATCACTATAACTTTATTTTTTATTCATTTATTTTTCTTGGCCATGCCGTGCGGCATGTGGGATCTTATTTCCCTGACCAGGGATCGAACCCGCGCCCCCTGCCAGTGGAAGCTCGGAGTCTTAATCACTGGACCTCCAGGGAAGTCCCCAGGGTTTGCTTTGACATCCATCGAATGGTGGCAGGTGGGCACGGGGAGCAGCTGTCTGTGAGCCATCCTGTGTAGAAATGCAGGCTGGAGGGGAGGACAGATGGAGCGGGAGGGGAAGAAGCGGAGGAGGGAGGGAGGGCGGGCGAGAGACAGACAGAGCATGAAAGCTGAAAAGAGCTCCTAGTGCCGGGAGCCTTGGAGCCAGAGCCTGGGAGCCAGGGTGACTGGCTCTCCTCCCTGGTGTGTGTGTGTGTGTGTTGCGGGGGGTGGCTCTGGGCTTCTCAGGCTGGGAATGGGGTGCACAGAGCAGGGACGGAGCAGGGACCCTTCTCTCTGGGACCTCGTGGGCCATCCTCAGCTCACAAAGCTGAGCCACTCCTGGCCCTACGAGTGGGGGGGCTTATCCTCCCTGTCCCCTGGATCACACCCCCTCACACACAACTTCCCCGTGTGTGTTCCCAGCAACCAAGAGAATCTGTTTTTAAAAGATTTGGGGGAGGGGGGTAAACATACAAACAAGAGCAGAATGGATACTTTTTCAGAATGTGAATGGCTCTGTGTAAGCCCACCCCCAGGGTAACCACAGTCCTGACCTCTAACACCCTTGACGAGTCAGCCTTGGTCTGGGCTTGCGGACCCACGGAAGCTTCCTCATCCCCTCCTTCAGATCCCGTCTCTCCCTTGGCGTCTTTGTGAGAAGCACCCGGGGAAGTGGGACTGCTAGGCTGTACTGCTGCTAGAACTCCACCTGGGCTCCACCAGGCTCCAGCCCCCCACCCTGTGCACCTCTCTGACCCTGAGGCACCTCAACTGGTAGCAGCCGCATCACCTTCCCTCCTGGGACTTGTGACACTTAAGGGAGACACCGCAAGGACAAGCCTTTGGCTCCCTGGCTGGCAAAGAGCAGGTGCTCAATTGTCATAAGTGTCCGTATCAGTGAGGGTTCTCCAGACAAACAGAAGCCATAGGGTGTGTGTGTGTATATACACACACACGTACATATGTACACGCGTACAAAAATATACAGCAGTGTATCTATGCAGTATGCATACACACATATACACACATAGTATATACAATACACACCTACCTGTATACACACATATAAAAGGCATAGTTTGTATATCTACAGTATGTATACACACATATGCACATAACATATACAATACCCACATACATAGACACTATACATACACACATATAAAATGCATCGTTTGTATGTATACAGTATGCACACATACGTATAACGTATGCAATATACACACCTAGGTACATATATGTCATACATATAGACACATACAAAGATATTTAGGTGTGTATATAGACAGTATACATACATACACATATAATACATGCAATACGTACACGTACATACATATAGACACACATATACACCTACATATAAAAGCATATAGCATAAAAATATATATGTACTGTATATATAAATTCATCATATGTACACGTACATATATCATATATATCAGATATATACATATATACAATGTATACACACACATACACACCTATATGTAAATATGCGCATGTACATACACATATAAATACATACGCAAGTGTGTATATAACAGTATATACATATATACATGTAACACCTAGAAACATATACACATACAGGTATACAACATATATACACACCTATATATAAATACACACTGTATACATACATACAGTGTACATAAACTGTATATCTACACACACCCATATATCAATATATGGGTGTGTGTATATACACAGCATGTTCACATTTATAAAATGTATACTATATATATGCACATACATACATGTATACAATATATACACACAAATATATAGGCTTGTATGTATACTGTATATAGTACTTACACATATACTACAAACGCACGCACATATAAACATACGTGTATACATATATATAATATGTATGCACACATATAGAAATTAATAGGCTTGTATATATTCAGTATTTTTACATATATAGTTTTGTTTTAAGGAGTTGACTCATGTGACCGTGAGGCAGGCAAGTCAGGGCAGGACTCTGGGCTGGAGACACAGGGAAGAGCTGATGTCCCAAGGCCATTGGAGGAACAGTTCCCTCTTTCTTCGGAACCTCATTTTTCTCTCCAGTCCTTCAGCTGATGGACGAGGCCCACCCACGCCACGGCATTGACAATCTCCTTTACCCAAAGTGGACCAATTTCAGTGTTCATCTCTTCTGAAAAATACCTTCCTGGCCACATCTGGAATAATGTTTGTGGTTGCCAGGGCCCCACGCAGTGCGCACATGAGATTAACCATCCCCGTGGCGATGATGACACTTTATTTTCTCCCTTGACCATTGTCACTACTATTCCAATTAAAATGGCAGCGCCATGAGGGCAGGGCATTTCCTTTTTTGCCAGTACTGAGCGTCCAGGGTCTGGTGCCTAGCATAGGCTAAATACAGGGCATTTTTGTGAACAGAAGCCGGGATTCCGGCTGTCATATTTAATGAGGAATTATAGTCTTATTATTGGGTAGGGGTGTGTGTGTGTGTGTGTGTGTGTGTGTGTGTGTGTGTGTGTGTGTGTGTGTGTGTGTCACGGTACGTCAAGGGCGGGAGTCGAACCCGCCACCCCAAGCCCCGAGGGGGTCTCCCCGGGTCCCGACTTCGGGCCGGTGCGGGTGGCCGGGGGCAGCCGAAGACGTGCGTGCGTGCGTGCGTGCGTGCGTGCGTAGGTGGAGCGGGCGAGTCCACGGGGTGGGCGGCGCGCGCGCGCCGCGAGTGAGTGGTTCAGCCCGGCCCCGGCTCATTGTGCTCGCCTCACGCCGGCCCGAGTTGGCGGCAGCGCTGGAGGTCCCGGGCCTGTGACCACAAAGAGGGAGCCGGGGGCCAGACGGGAGCGCGGCGGCGGCGGCGGCGGCGGCGGCGGCGGTGGCTGAGGTCCAGGCCAGGCCCCCTCCCCTCAGCCGCCCGCCCGCCTGCCCCGCCCCCGCCGGCCTGCCCCGCCCCCGCCGGCGGGCGTCCCGCCCCTCCCCCCAACCGCCAGACTAGCCTGGTGCGGGGGCCGCGCGCGAAGACATGGGGGAGAAGTTGGAGCCCAGGCTGGAGTCGTCCGTGGGGGCCGAGCCCGCCGTCTACCCGTGGCCGCTGCCGGTCTACGTGAGTGCCACCCGTCCCCTCTTCCCGGACCCCCGCCCCTCTTCCCCCACGGCGCGCGCTGAGCCCACCGAGAAACGGAGCGACTCGAGTCGCCAGACCCTCTTTGGAGCCCCCCTTCCCGCCCCGCCGTGGTTCTCCGCGGCCGTGTCCAGCCCCCGCGCGCAGGGTGGGCAGAGGGGAGCCGGGGCCGGCCGGGGGCGCAGACTCGGCCGCGGGGACCCCGCGCTTCCGAGGGGCGCCCGAGGCGGGCTGCCGTTGGCTCTGTAGGGCTGGGGACCCCGGTCCCCCCGGGCCTGGACTGCCGGCGGGCTTGCCCTTCCGTACTTCATGATCTGACATGTAAGGTTTCTTTTTCCTGGTAGTTTATTCTTAGCGCTGTCAACGTGCTTAGCTTTTTTATTTTTGAGGACACCCTTTCCTTCCTCTCTCCAGTTTTTTGTGTTTTTGTTTTGTGGTGTTTTAGTTAGGCATTTTGTCCCTCTGATCTTGAGTGGGTGGGCTGGCTGGACCCTTGGAGAGGAGGCGTTGTCTCCCCTAATTTGAGTGGGTGGGCTGGCAGGGCCCTTGGAACGGAGGCATTGTGTCCTGTAATTTTAGTGGGTGGGCTGGCTGGACCCTTGGAGAGGAGGCATCCTGTCCCCTGATCTTGAGTGGCCTTTGGCAAATGACACGCCGAACGGAAATTTACACAGGCGTCCGGTGATTCCAGAAATGCAGGGTGTCCGGGCAGGTGGGCGCCCGGCCTCTCGTCCCCCGTGGCGGCGTGGTGCGCGTGTTGTTGTCTCAGGGTTTACGCTTGGGCCCTGCAGCCCACCTTCGGGAGGGAAAGCGCAGCGGGCGCCTTGGGCCGGCGCCTTTGGGGCGCCCTTTCGTGCGCTCGGCTTGCGGGGGACCGGCCTGCAGGGGAGCCGGCGGGGAAGCCCGCGCGACCCGCCGCCCCTCGCGCGGGCTCCGTGTGTCTCAGTTTGTGGAAACTGTGTCGCGGCCGGGTGCGGGTCGGGACGCTGGGACCGCCTGGGAGCCGTTGTTGACTCCGGTCCCCGGTTCTCCGCAGTTCTCCGAGGTCGGAGGGTTTCCAGCCCGCCACTGCGCGCTGGCGCCTTCTATTTTTTGCTCTTCCTGTGGCCAGAGGCGCGGCTGAGTTGTGCACCCATCCCTCACTCTCCGTGTCCCTCTTCCTTTATTGTCTGGTTACTCGCTGGTTACTTTCCTCCCTCCCATTTTATCATTATCTGTGAGTTTTATTAACATGACGTTTACTCCCTCTTTTAAATTAATAATGAAGGAAACTGTGAAATGGTACTTTTATCTTTAATGGCTGATGCTGTAAAAGTGACAATTGCAATGCAAGCATCTTTCCCTCACTTGACTCCTGTCATGCATCTCAGTAGTGTCTCTGTGACAGGACTTGAAATGATAGCACCCACATCTCTTGCAGCTCATTCACACTGAAGGGATATAATCCTCGGTTTGCTATCACAGCCACTTGCCCAGCTCAGACTGTGATGTCACAAACCAAAGATGATTCTCCCTCAGCAGGAAGAAGCCGGAGAGATGAATCTCCCCCATGATGGACCATCAGCCTTATTCAAATTTGGTCACTTCATGAAGAAAAATTAACCATAATAAAGATCAAAGATACCGGCTAGTTGAAATACCCTGTTGAATTAAGCTTGAAAAACTTTTCCATGATACTGGAATGAAGGAAGTTCTTTCAAAATTCTAAGGAAAAATTTGAGAGTTATAATAATGCAGATATCAGTAAATATTTATGGAATTAAAAATATTATGTAGTGCTGGTCCCTTTAAATGTTAACACTTAAAAATAACTTCTAGGTATGTTTCTTATTTTCTATGCAAAATTATGTGGCTTGCTATTTCAGACAAAGATGACATATCAATCTGAAAAGAGTCGGCAAAGACACAAAATGGATGTACTTTCTCTTGACCTATACACCTACTTTTATGTTCTCATGGTTTAAATAAAAAGTACAGCTTTTGGGTTATTTAAGAAGAGCAGAAGCTAAAAATACAGTACTAAATATCATTGCAAGGATTTGGTAGCCAAAACATTTGCTCCATTTCTAGGAAAGAATCCATTAAGACAAAATTATATTACTTTTATAATATAATACTTTTTATATCGTGTGCGCTTGAAAAACATTCTAAGTTACAGAAACAATTAGACAGTCATTGAGTACTCCCCAAGATGTTCAAAATCTCTTTAGTTGTTAAATCTATCAACACACAACACAAAAACTCTCATAAATAAACCACATCTTCAGGTATCCAACCAAATCTTCTAGCATAAAATTCCTTATCCGTTTGTACCCATGAGATGCTAAAGTTGAAGCAGTTTTCAACTTGAATCATTGATAAATGATGTGTTAAAAATTAGCTAATGTTTTTATTCTTTACTTTTTCACTTAAAATGAAGAAGAAACTGTAGATTGGGCTAATTTGGAATAAATTGCTATAGAGTTGTTTTTGGAAAGCTGTTATTTAAATCTCAATAATCATTATTCAGAATGGGTTATTATAGAGGAATAGCTTGATTTAGATAGGAAAGAGAAATGAAGGTTCACTGGGACTGATGCTAACCAGGGCTAAAGGGGAGGTGGGTTTGCTCATCCATTGTCTTTAGAAGATAAATCATAGAAGCAACGTCCCTAACCTGGTGGGACCTGGGTCTCTTTGTACATTACAATGAGTAAATAAAATCCAGAAGACTTGAGGAATGTCATTTTATACCCCCTTCAGTTCTATCTATTGGAAGCAAATTGTTTGAGTATAATATTGTTAATCTCTTCTTTTTGCCTAAGTTAAACAACTCTTTGAGTTGAAATAGTTTTGTAACTTAAAAAATATATGCCTATTTTCAAAGCATGTCAGGTTACAAAATATAATGAGGAAAAAGATGAATTCTTAAGGGTTCAGGTCCATGTCAGTACAGTTAAAAAATACTTTTAGTGAGGGCTGGTGTACAAAGTATTTTGAAATTTTTAAATAAACATTTTTCTCTGCAACAAATTGCTACACTACAGTATTACTGCTTGTATTTGAATTGCTGCTTTCCTTTACTGGAAAATGACGGGTGAATTTCTGTAATGAATTCCGACTTATGACATTTAAGGTTATTTATAGACTGTCTTGAAGAGAGTGATGGGATCATGTAATTTACTCTATTAATTAAAAGTTGAAAGAAGGAAAGAATTCAGTGAAATGGAAGAATTTCAAATTTGACTTATCAGGCAAGTACTGAATAATTACTTTAGATAGATTTCCCTATATTATCGGAAGATAATCTCCTATATCATCTCTTAACCACCATCAGAAAACCACCCCCCAAAAGGGGGACCTCATTCATATTGAAAATAACTTCTTAACGTGCAGGCATTACAGTAGGGCATTCTAGACACTGGGGGAGGGAAAAACCATTGTATTTTTTCTAACATTCATGTTCAACTTATTTCCAAAGTTCTTTAAAGTGTGGCATTCTTACAGGTGGACAATGTTGCTGAACAAGCGTTTGTTTCTTCCCTTTTCTTCCCCCAGGCTCAAAGATTTGGAAAGAGATAGTTAACAGAAAAGGTAAGGTAATCTCCACCTTAACAAAATATATGATCAAATGTGACCATTTGACAGATACTATGTAGTTCATAAAAACAAAATTAAGTGGAATTGGCTCTCTTTTCCCTAAAGTTGAGGATGACGTGGATGTTTCTGTCTAATGTGCTGTACTAATAGG
This sequence comes from Eschrichtius robustus, assembly GCF_028021215.1. Taxonomy (NCBI): domain Eukaryota; kingdom Metazoa; phylum Chordata; class Mammalia; order Artiodactyla; family Eschrichtiidae; genus Eschrichtius; species Eschrichtius robustus. The sequence goes on from NC_090824.1 coordinate 80,582,666, forward strand.
CTATTATGGGTTAGCTTTTGGTAACTCATCGAGTTTCCCAGTCTGGGTTCCGTACCATCAAGTCTGGATTATAACTTGTCCTGGTCACACTGTTTTTCCAAATCAGTTTTGTTCTAGTACTCTATTATGTGTCTGTTTCACCTCTAATCTTTCCATTTGTCACCACTCTGGAGATGGTGTGTGATATGATCTTAACGGAAACATCAGGAACATGTCTTGTGAATATTTAGTTTTCTTTTTGGCCGACTCAGCATTGCCTGCCATTCAGTCATTGTTATGTGACCAGGCAGTGTAACTATTTGTGTATTAGTCCATTGGTTCCTACCTTGGGAATGTGGAGACTTGTAAACCTCTGTCCTTCCCTTAGGAATGCATGAAGGAGAAATGGAATCTCTTGCGTGAATTTCTGCAGACAGAAATAAAGAATCAGTTGTGTGACTTGAAAACCAAACTACATAGAGAAGAATTATCAGAGGTAAGTCGTCAGCATCCCGGCGGCTAGAAAACGTTTCCTCCCATGTAACTTGTCTGTGACCAGGGAGGCAGAATAATCCCACCTCTCCCTGTTCCCTGATAGTTATGAAGGAAGCGCCTGTGTTTCCTTATTCTCTCATGGCCCCTTGTTTACAGTCACTGCTACTTAAATGATCCTTTCCTGCTGTAGGAGGGCTACCTGGCTCAAGGCAGATCCCTTTTAAATAAAGATTTGTCCTTGGAGAACAGAGCTCATGCTTTCAGTTGGGAAGTGAACGGCTGTCTAGAAAACGGGAGCCAGACAAGTGGTGAGGAGCGCAGAGTGGAAATAGCAGAGAAAAACAAGTCCCCCAAACCTGTTTCCAAACTTTGCATGCCCAGGAGAAGCAAGTCCGATGGAGAAACAAACTGTAAGAGCGCTTGACTCGTTTGACCTCGTTGGAATCTGGTACCACCTAAGGGGAGGACAGACTTGGCGCCATAGGGTCTGTCTGTTCCCCCCCCACACAACCCCTCCACCGGCAGTACTTGTTTTTTGTGTATCCTTTTTTTTGGTGGGGGGATGGCTGTGTTGCTCGGCTTGTACCATCTTAGTTCTCCAACCAGGGATCGAACCCCGGCCCTTGGCAGTGAGAGTGCCGAGTCTTAACCACTGGACCGCCGTGGAATTCCCTCTTGTGTATACGTCTAACTAGCTTAGATATATACTTTAAATTTTTGTCTTCAACCAAGTTATAGAGCATTAGATCCCCAAATGCGGTTGAATTTATGAGGTATAAGATAACAGGAGCTGCTGATATCTATGACTTGTAAGTTACATGCCTGTTTAAGCTAAACATTTATTCTTAGACTCCTTCCCCACTTGTAGTCAGAGTAACTCTTCTGGAATTTTTAAAAAAAGAGCATGGGACTTGAGCTCAGGTCAGGTGCTTGGCCACTTCATCTTTTGACGAAATAAACGGAGGCTCTGTTTCCTTGTGCGTCTCAGGGTTGGGCCCCTCATACAAGAGCTTGTGTTGAAATGGCCCAGCAGACTGGCAGGTGCTAATTTGATGAGTTTATCAAGATGGTGGTTGCTGAGAATAAGAAGAGAAGGTTACTTAATCCTCAGAACCTGGTCTCTGCACCAGCTTGGTAATGCTGAAGAACTGTACCTTGGCTGTGAACTCTTTATTCCTAGTGGCTTTTTTGTTTCTTTTTCTTTAAGCAGCTGAAGTCTCATCTAGCCCCAGGATTAGAAGGCAAACTGCCAGGCAGACCACCATCACATCTCATTTCACAAGGAGGTCAGTATATAATGAATGGACAGCCCCCATTTTAGGGGCCAACGGTTTTTGGTAAAACACATATAAATTAGTAGGATGTAACTTAGTAATTCTGACTTCCACATTGCTTCGGTTTTCCTTTTGATATTCTGTTATTAGACATTCGTGAACAGCATTTCTGAAGATCTCATCCATTTTTACTCTTCACATAGGCAACTTCAAATGTACATGCACAGAATTACCAAGGATAGTAAAATGAACCCCTGTGTACCTATCACCCAGTGTCAACAGTTAACATCTCCTGGCTGTTGTTTCATCTATACCCCCACATGCTCCAAGTGAAAATTGTTCCAAATGGATTACAGCTCCATACCCACCCATCTCCTCCCAGTTGGATTACTTTGAAACAAATCGGACAGGTCATCTTATCCACACATACTGTATTTCTAGATGACAAGGTCTCTTTCTCTGACAAGTTTTTTATTCATATTTTGCCATAATTGCTAACATCTAGCAAACAGTCTTTTGAAGAAGACAAAACAGGCCTTATAAAGTGTAACAGTTCCTTACTAACAAATATATAGCAGTGTTCATTCTTCCCCTTGTGTAACAGAGTTTGGTTGATTTGCTCCTTAAGCCTTTCGAGTGATAGATTCCTTATCTTCTTGCCATTGATTTAAAGAAAATAGGTCTTTTTTTCTAATAGCGTCTAGGTCTGGCTGACTGCATCGTTTTGGTGGTTAATGTGTTCCCTTGCCTCCAGTTTTCTGTAAACTGGTAGTTAGGTCTAGAGTCTTGATCAGATTCCAGCTTTATTTTGTGAGACTTCATTGACAGCATGGGGCTGTCCATCAGAGGCATGTAATGTCTCTTCGGTGATTGTAGCAGCCATTGATCAAAGTCTAGATCCATTATTTCTTAAGGTTTGCAAAATGGTGGTATTCTAAACCTGTCATCCAAAGAAACATTAAGCTCGAAGCTTCTTTTAATGTCCTGGCAAAAAGGGCTTCTCAGAGGGAAGAGGGGACCATGCCCTGAATCTTTCCAAAGAGAGGGTACTCTTGGTAGGGAGGAATATGAGTTGTTTCGTGCCCACTGGAGGTCTAGGGTCTGGTGAGCTAACAGTTGGCTTTACTGTGTGTGTGTGTGTGACAGGCCTGCCAAACGGAAACCTGAGGAAGACCCTGAAAAAGCAAAATCGGATGATTCTGTCGATGAAGAAGAAAAAGACCAGGTAGGGCTCGCATTTAAGTTTCTTAACTCTGCCTTTTTTTGGTACACTTGCTGGTAATTGTGAATTTATACTTGGTCTGTCTATGGACCGTAAGTGACCGAGAGGGTGTTAGAACACACCCCTGGACCCAGGGCAGTACGAAGTGTATTATGGTTAGCCCCGAGGACTCAGCAGGCCCGTAACTTTGGTCTGTTCTCTCCTGTCTACCTTCCTACGTCTCCAGCTGTCAAGATTTGACAGTCGAACCAGCAGATGTGATGTGTTCAAAGCATTTGCTTCTGATGTCAGATAAGCTCCTTTCCCACATCGAATTTCTCTATAAAAGCAGAATTGTCGTGTTATTATGTGTATTGTAACAATGCTGCTTAGCCTTTTTAGGTTAGAAAACTGGTGGCTTGCCAGAGACCTCCAATATAGAAAATGTCAGTCTCCAGCACTGTCTCATGTGACTTGAGGGGCAAACCTAGGTACTACCAGATGGTCACACGCTCTCTATTTCATTCCTGCCACAGGATTAGCTGTGTAAGTCGGGAAGTCTGTAGGTTTACAGGTGGGTAGTAAATGCCCTGTTACCTGCTAAAGATGAGTATCCGTGGTTTGCTCTAAGGCAGGGTTTCTCAACCAAGGCATTGACTTTTGGGGCCAGATAAACCTTTGCTGTGGTGTGTGAGTCCTGTGCATCGTAGAGTGTTTAGCAAGGTCCCGACCTCTTACTCACTAGGTGCCCGTAACATTCCCTCTCTCTCCTCCCAGTCGTGACAGCCAAAATCACCTTCAGACTTCCCCAGATGTCCCCTGGGGGGCACAGTTGCACTCAGTGAGAAGCAGTGGACTCAAGGCTACCAATATCTTTGAGGTAGACTTGACGGACGTCCTGTTGTGAAAGACATACTCATTCTCCTGTTTTTATTTTGGAAATTAGATGCCACTGTTCATGATCGTTATTCAGATGTCTGTCATTAAGCTTCGTCAGACTACCCACTCACAGGTGGGACACTGAGACAGAGGGAAACAGCTTGTCCAAGTCACATGGCCACATCCCTTGCCTCCTAAGAAAACGTGTCACAAGTGAAAGCAAGCTGGCTCTTGTAATATTGACAAGTCTTTTTCTTTAAACAAATGTGCCAGTTTTAGAGTTGTTCTTTGCCCTCTAACCTTTTGGAGGGCTTACATAGCCTTCAAGCTTCTAAAGAAACGAACTGGGGCACTCTTTCCCAAGCAGGAAGCAGTTTCACTGGCAGTGTGTGAGAGGCCTTGGGGACTTGGAGGATGAACACTTGTCGAAACGGGGTGTATCCCGATATGCTAGAGTAAGGCTCGGTGCACCACACCGGTGTTATCAGGTGGTGTTGGTCAAATAAGTAGTACTACAGAGAGAATCTTACTTTAGTCAATTTCAAGTTTTTGAGATCTCACTATGTTTTTTAAAACAGGTGTTAAATACATGCATTTGGTAAAACAGTACAAAAGGCTGTTTGGTACATAGCAGCCAAAGGAAAACAATGTGGCTATTCCGTGCTGAGCTATGCTGCGAGCATTATCAAATAAATACTGGATTCTGAGGCCTTTGTTCAGGAACAAAAAAGAATATAAAATATCTCATTACCACAACTAAGGAGCTGGCCTGTGGCAACTAAGACCCGGCACAATTAACTAACTAACTGACTATTTCTTTCTTTTTTTTTTTTTTCTTTATGACAAAAGACTTAAAAATGACCACGGTTAAAGATTTGATGAAAGTTCATAATAATGCAGTTGACAAGAAAATTAGTTATTTCTGAGATATACATTTTAAAGTAATAACTAGGATTATTACATATAACATTATACCAGAACATATAAGATTTTTAGCAATTTCATGTAATGTCTGAAACATTTCTATTAACATATTTCCATACATATTTCCATACACATACAAATATAAGATTTTTAGAAATTTCATGTAATGTCTGAAACATTTATATTAACATATTTCCATACAAATAACCCAATGAAAGTTTAGTATTAGTTGTTTTGTTTGTTTGTTTATACTGCAGGTTCTTATTAGGCATCAATTTTATACACATCAGTGTATACATGTCAATCCCAATCGCCCAATTCAGCACCCCACCATCCCCACCCCACCGCAGTTTTCCCCCCTTGGTGTCCATATGTCCATTCTCTACATCTGTGTCTCAACTTCTGCCCTGCAAACTGGCTCATCTGTACCATTTTTCTAGGTTCCACATACATGCATTAATATACGATATTTGTTTTTCTCTTTCTGACTTACTTCACTCTGTATGACAGTCTCTAGATCCATCCACGTCTCAACAAATGACTCAATTTCGTTCCTTTTTATGGCTGAGTAATATTCCATTGTATATATGTACCACAACTTCTTTATCCATTCGTCTGTCGATGGGCATTTAGGTTGCTTCCATGACCTGGCTATTGTAAATAGTGCTGCAATGAACATTCGGGTGCATGTGTCTTTTTGAATTACGGTTTTCTCTGGGTATATGCCCAGTAGTGGGATTGCTGGGTCATATGGTAATTCTATTTTTAGTTTTTTAAGGAACCTCCATATTGTTCTCCATAGTAGCTGTATCAATTTACATTCCCACCAACAGTGCAAGAGGGTTCCCTTTTCTCCACACCCTCTCCAGCATTTGTTGTTTGTAGATTTTCTGATGATGCCCATTCTAACAGGAGTGAGGTGATACCTCATTGTAGTTTTGATTTGCATTTCTCTAATAATTAGTGATGTTGAGCATCTTTTCATGTGCTTCGTGGCCGTCTGTATGTCTTCTTTGGAGAAATGTCTGTTTAGGTCTTCTGCCCATTTTTGGATTGGGGTGTTTGTTTCTTTAATATTGAGCTGAATGAGCTGTTTATATATTTTGGAGATTAATCCTTTGTCCGTTGATTCATTTGCAAATATTTTCTCCCATTCTGAGGGTTGTCTTTTCGTCTTGTTTATGGTTTCCTTTGCTGTGCAAAAGCTTTGCAGTTTCGTTAGGTCCCACTTGTTTATTTTTGTTTTTATTTCCATTACTCTAGGAGGTGGATCAAAAAAGGTCTTGCTGTGATTTATGTCAGAGAGTGTTCTTCCTATGTTTTCCTCTAAGAGTTTTATAGTGTCCACTCTTATATTTAGGTCTCTAATCCATTTTGAGTTTATTTTTGTGTATGGTGTTAGGGAGTATTCTAATTTCATTCTTTTACATGTAGCTGTCCAGTTTTCCCAGCACCACTTATTGAAGAGACTGTCTTTTCTCCATTGTATATCTTTGCCTCCTTTGTCGTAGATTAGTTGACCATAGGTGCGTGGGTTAATCTCTGGGCTTTCTATCTTGTTCCATTGATCTGTGTTTCTGTTTTTGTGCCAGTACCATATTGTCTTGATTACTGTAGCTTTGTAGTATAGTCTGAAGTCAGGGAGTCTGATTCCTCCAGCTCCATGTTTTTCCCTCAAGACTGCTTTGGCTATTCGGGGTCTTTTGTGTCTCCATACAAATTTTAAGAGGATTTGTCCTAGCTCTGTAAACAATGCCATTGGTAATTTGATAGGGATTGCATTGAATCTGTAGATTGCTTTGGGTAGTATACTCATTTTCACAATGTTGATTCTTCCAATCCAAGAACATGGTATATCTCTCCATCTGTTGGTATCATCTTTAATTTCTTTCATCAGTGTCTTATAGTTTTCTGCATACAGGTCTTTTGTCTCCCTAGGTCGGTTTATTCCTAGGTATTTTATTCTTTTTGTTGCAATGGTAAATGGGAGTGTTTCCTTAATTTCTCTTTCAGATTTTTCATCATTAGTGTATAGGAATGCAAGAGATTTCTGTGCATTAATTTTGTATCCTGCAACTTTACCATATTCATTGATTAGCTCTAGCAGTTTTCTGGTGGCAGTTTTAGGATTCTCTATGTATAGTATCATGTCATCCGCAACCAGTGACAGTTTTACTTCTTCTTTTCCAATTTGTAGTCCTTTTATTTCTTTTTCTTCTCTGATTGCCGTGGCTAGGACTTCCAGAACTATGTTGAATAATAGTGGTGAGAGTGGACATCCTTGTCTCGTTCCTGATCTTAGAGGAAATGCTTTCAGTTTTTCACCATTGAGAATGATGTTTGCTGTGGGTTTGTCATATATGGCCTTTATTATGTTGAGGTAGGTTCCCTCTATGCCCACTTTCTGGAGAGTTTTTATCAGAAATGGGTGTTGAATTTTGTCAAAAGCTTTTTCTGCATCTATTGAGATGATCATATGGTTTTTATTCTTCAATTTGGTAATATGGTGTATCACATTGATTGATTTGCGTATGTTGAAGAATCCTTGCATCCCTGGGATAAATCCCACTTGATCGTGGTGTATGATCCTTTTAATGTGTGGTTGGATTCTGTTTGCTAGTATTTTGTTGAGGATTTTTGCATCTATATTCATCAGTGATATTGGTCTGTAATTTTCTTTTTTTGTAGTGTCTTTGTCTGGTTTTGGTATCAGGGTGATGGTGGCCTCACAGAATGAGTTTGGGAGTGTTCCTTCCTCTGCAATTTTTTGGAAGAGTTTGAGAAGGATGGGTGTTAGCTCTTCTCTAAATGTTTGATAGAATTCACCTGTGAAGCCATCTGGTCCTGGACTTTTGTTTGTTGGAAGATTTTTAATCACAGTTTCAATTTCATGACTTGTGATTGGTCTGTTCCTATTTTCTGTTTCTTCCTGGTTCAGTCTTGGAAGGTTATACCTTTCTAAGAATTTGTCCATTTCTTCCAGGTTGTCCATTTTATTGGCATAAAGTTGCTTGTAGTAGTCTCTTAGGATGCTTTGTATTTCTGCGGTGTCTGTTGTAACTTCTCCTTTTTCATTTCTGATTTTATTGATTTGAGTCCTCTCCCTCTTTTTCTTGATGAGTCTGGCTAATGGCTTATCCATTTTGTTTATCTTCTCAAAGAACCAACTTTTAGTTTTATTGATCTTTGCTATTGTTGTCTTTGTTTCTATTTCGTTTATTTCTGCTCTGATCTTTAAGATTTCTTTCCTTCTGCTAACTTTGGGTTTTGTTTGTTCTTCTTTCTCTAGTTTCTTTAGGTGTAAGGTTAGATTGTTTACTTGAGATTTTTCTTGTTTCTTTAGGTAGGCTTGTATAGCTATAAACTTCCCTCTTAGAACTGCTTTTGCTGCATCCCATAGGTTTTGGGTCGTCGTGTTTTCATTGTCATTTGTCTCTAGGTATTTTTTTGTTTCCTCTTTGATTTCTTCAGTGATCTCTTGGTTATTTAGTAACGTATTGTTTAGCCTCCATGTGTTTGTCTTTTTTACGTTTTTTTCCCTGTAATTCATTTCTAATCTCATAGCGTTGTGGTCAGAAAAGATGCTTGATATGATTTCAATTTTCTTAAATTTACTGAGGCTTGATTTGTGACCCAAGATGTGATCTATCCTGGAGAACGTTCCGTGCGCACTTGAGAAGAACGTGTAATCTGCTGTTTTTGGGTGGAATGTCCTATATATATCAATTAAATCTATCTGGTCTATTGTGTCATTTAAAGCTTCTGTTTCCTTATTTATTTTCATTTTGGATGATCTGTCCATTGGTGTAAGTGAGGTGTTAAAGTCCCCCACTATTACTGTGTTACTGTCGATTTCCTCTTTTATAGCTGTTAGCAGTTGCCTTATGTATTGAGGTGCTCCTATGTTGGGTGCATATATATTTATAATTGTTATATCTTCTTCTTGGATTGATCCCTGGATCATTATGTAGTGTCCTTCCTTGTCTCTTGTAACATTCTTTATTTTAAAGTCTATTTTATCTGATACGAGTATAGCTACTCCAGCTTTCTTTTGATTTCCATTTGCATGGAATATCTTTTTCCATCCCCTTACTTTCAGTCTGTATGTGTCCCTAGGTCTAAAGTGGGTCTCTTGTAGACAGCATATATATGGGTCTTGTTTTTGTATCCATTCAGCCAGTCTATGTCTTTTGGTTGGGGCATTTAATCCATTCACGTTTAAGGTAATTATCGATATGTATGTTCCTATGACCATTTTCTTAATTGTTTTGGGTTTGTTTTTGTAGGTCCTTTTCTTCTCTTGTGTTTCCCACTTAGAGAAGTTCCTTTAGCATTTGTTGTAGAGCTGGTTTGGTGGTGCTGAATTCTCTTAGCTTTTGCTTGTCTGTAAAGCTTTTGATTTCTCCATCAAAGCTAAATGAGATCCTTGCTGGGTAGAGTAATCTTGGTTGTAGGTTCTTCCCTTTCATCACTTTAAGTATGTCATGCCACTCCCTTCTGGCTTGCAGAGTTTCTGCTGAGAAATCAGCTGTTAACCTTATGGGAGTTCCCTTGTATGTTATTTGTCGTTTTTCCCTTGCTGCTTTCAATAACTTTTCTTGGTCTTTAATTTTTGCCACTTTGATTACTATGTGTCTCGGCGTGTTTCTCCTTGGGTTTATTCTGTATGGGACTCTCTGCGCTTCCTGGACTTGGGTGGCTATTTCCTTTCCCATGTTAGGGAAGTTTTCGACTATAATCTCTTCAAATATTTTCTCTGGTCCTTTCTCTCTCTCTTCTCCTTCTGGGACCCCTATAATGCGAATGTTGTTGCGTTTAATGTTGTCCCAGAGGTCTCTTAGGCTGTCTTCATTTCGTTTCATTCTTTTTTCTTTAGTCTGTTCCGCAGCAGTGAATTCCACCATTCTGTCTTCCAGGTCACTTATCCGTTCTTCTGCCTCAGTTATTCTGCTATTGATTCCTTCTAGTGTAGTTTTCATTTCGGTTATTGTATTGGTCATCTCTGTTTGTTTGTTCTTTAATTCTTCTAGGTCTTTGTTAACCATTTCTTGCATCTTCTCAATCTTTGCCTCCATTCTTATTCCGAGGTCCTGGATCGTCTTCACTATCATTATTCTGAATTCTTTTTCTGGAAGGTTGCCTATCTCCACTTCATTTAGTTGTTTTTCTGGGGTTTTTTCTTGTTCCTTCATCTGGTACATGGCCCTCTGCCTTTTCATCTTCTCTATCTTTCTGTCACTGTGGTTTTTGGTCCACAGGCTGCAGGATTGTAGTTTCTCTTGCTTCTGCTGTCTGCCCTCTGGTGGTTGAGGCTATCTAAGAGGCTTGATGGGAGGCTCTGGTCCTGACTATTTCTTAAAATCTCATTGATAGGTATTTAATATGATTTTTAAATATTTATTTATTTATTTAATTTATTTATTTTTGGCTGCGTTGGGTCTTCCTTGCTGCGTGTGTGCTTTCTCCAGTTGCGGTGAGCGGGGGCTACTCTTCGTTGCGGTGCGTGGGCTTCTCATTGCGGTGGCTTCTCTTGTTGCGGAGCACGGGCTCTAGGCGCGCGGGCTTCAGTAGTTGGGGCACGAGGACTCAGTAGTTGTGGCTTTTGGGCTCTAGAGCGCAGGCTCAGTAGTTGTGGCGCACGGGCTTCATTGCTCCGCGGCGTGTGGGAACTTCCCGGACCAGGGCTTGAACCCTTGTCCCCTGCATTGGCAGGCGGATTCTTAACCACTGCGCCAGCAGGGAAGCCCAGGCTCCAGCCTTTTTAAAAATGTGTTCCTTCCACCTTCGTGGAGCCGGCGTAGGGGATGGGGAGGAGTGAGAACCCGATTGGCAGGGGTCCGGTCGCAACCCCGGAAGGGGACGGGGGACGATCTAAGAGGTGGCACCGGGCCACAGTCGACCCCCAGTGACAGCTAACAGCTGCAGTGCTGCCCCTTCCTGTCCCAGGACCTGAGCTCAGGTCCCGGGGCGGCTGGAGAAACGCACTGTTTTTTGGTGAGGTGCTCTTACTTACTGTGTGGAGCTGCTCCGGCTGCCCCGGCGACCACACCCCTGCAGGGCCCTGTGCCCGTCCTCCCTGCCCCCTGCCCAGGGCTCGGAGAACAGCAGTCTCTGTGGGGCAACCCGCTTCCAAGCCCTTCAGTGACCACGGAGGACTGGGAACGGGCTGGGCTACCGGGGAGCCTGGGCATCCAACACCTGAGCTCAGCCCTGGGGGCTCACGTGAGGGCAGGGGCTGGGGGTTGCGGGCGGTGAGCGGAGGGGCCTCCAGCCGGCATCAGCCTGGGCCCTGGACCCGGGGAAAGGCCTCACCCTCTCAGTCCTGACCTGCCGCTCAGGAACCCTGTGGCCCACCAGCCCGAGGCTTGTGTCGCCCGCCATGGACTGCCCGGCACACGGCTGGGGTGCCAACGCCACACCTGGATTTTGCACGGGGACCACCTGGGGGCTCGGTGCACAGGAAGACGAGCAGCCCCCAGGCCCCGACACGCCCCTTCCATATCCATCGAGAGGTGCCTGATGGAAGGCCGGCTGTGCTCCTTTTCAAGCCCCAGGGAATTCACACGAACAGCCCTCCCGGCCACGGGGTGCCTGCCCACCGGCTCTGGGCCTGCGACCAGCCCAGAACACAGAAGGCACCGAAGTGGGTGCAGGGAGCTGAGCCGGGGCTGCAGAAGGGCAGACACCACAGCCTGGTCCACAACCGACTGCCCTAGGGCGGGTGAGAACGGGCGGGCAGGCTGAGGGGAGGACAGAGCGTGGCACCGCCTGCCCGCCTGGGCCACGGGGAGAAGGTCGGGGCGCCGCCCGCGCGCTCGCTCCGCTGCCTGGCGTCCTTTGTGGGGGCGAAGGGCCGGAGGCAGGGCTCCCGAGGAGCTCAAAGGCCCGGGAAGGACACACGGGACGGTCCAGAGCCACCCTACCGCTCCAGTGGTGCAGCACCCTCTCTGAATTCCTACTGCCACCAAAACACATCCCTAAGGCCTTTGGGAGGAATCGCTAGGACCCAGGAAGGCGGCCCCCTGCTGTGGTCCAGACTTCAGCAGCTGCCGATGATCAGAGGGAGCCAGCCGGCCGGCCTTGAGCAGGAGGACAGGACACGGGGACAGGGACAGCCACAGCCGGGCTTCCCACAGCTGTGCCCACCGCCAGAACCAGCTCCAGCCAATCACAGCCCCCGAGATGCCAAACAGTGACGGGCGAGAGGCTGGCAGGAAACTGACACCCCCTCACTGGAGAGCCTGCCCGGCCGGGGTGCGGGGCACCATCCCCGTCTGAACTCACCCCACAGCTCAGCCATCTCCCAGTGACCCAGACGCGTCACCACGGCCCCAGGGCTGATCCCCGACCAAGGTCAGAACTCCCCCCAGTGTGACGGCCCCCATGCCACTCCTGTGGTGGAAGGGACGGCAGGCAGAGACCAGGAGTAGAGTCTTTTTATTAACGGCTGCGTTTTCAAAGAACCGTTTTGTTACCAGGAAAGCTCCCCAGGAAGGGATTGCATTAGTGCAACAAGGGGGAGCCTTGATGCCAGGCTCTCCAGACACTTCCAGGTGGAGACTTTTGGCCTAGGCCGGCCGCCGGGGACTCAGGGGCTGGGAGGACACGCGGCCCCTCCCCCGCCCCGACGGGGCGCTAAGGCACCCGGCCCGCCTGGGTGGGCAAAACCCCGTGCCTTCAGCAGGCCGGCGGCTTGCAGCCCTCAACCTGCAGCCCTTTGCTCAGGAGGAAGGCGTCCTGCGTGGGGTCACAACCCAGGAAGAGCTTCACCATGCCCTTGGCATCCTCGGAGCCCCCTGGCCTCAGAATGCAGCTTCTGTAGTCCATGGCAACCTGACGAGAGGGGGTGGGGCTGCAGGAGGGTGGAGCACCCCCTTCACTGAGGGTGTGGGTGTGGCCACCTCTGCTGTGACTCAAGAAAGGGCAGGGGAGCAGGGGGTCCAGGGCAGGGCCCTCAGAGCCTGGCAGGCCCAGGCGGGCGGCACAGGCATCTAGGCCCAGGCCAAGGACCTCCGTGTTGGTCTGCATGGCAGGCTGGCCTCTCACCTTGCCACTCAGGACGCCCTCCCGCTTGAAACGTGTGTGGAACGTGTCCGCGGAGTACACCTCGCTGCACAGGTAGCCATAGGACTGGGCGTCGTAGCTTCCTGCCAGGTGGCCGAAGGTCGCAAGCAGGTGGGTCCCTGGGACACACGCGGAGAAGCTCCTGCCCGGCCCCCTGGCCGCTCCGTGCCCCTTCCCCAGAGAGGGGGCCTCAAAGCAGCCCTGTCTGAGTCCCCTGCCACTAGAGGGAGTATTGGCCCAACACTTCTAGAAAACGGGGACCTTGCGGGCAACTCAGTGGAGGGACACAAATAAATTTTTGCCGACTTTCTGCTGAAGCTCACGAGGGTTCACCCCGAAGCCTCTTACAAGGTCAGCTGCCCGAGGCTCCGAGGGATGAGTCAGGGCTCACCTTCCAGCACGGGGAGAGCGCGGGTTCAAGCGCTCACGAGGGAGTGAACTGCGTCTCCGCACCGACACGCACGGGCAAACCTCGTCGACGCGTTCCGTCCGGGGTATGAAGCCCTCTCCTGCCTCTTCCAGGCTCTCCAGAAAGCACGTGCAGATACGCCCACCCCACCCTCGGACTCCGCGGGCCACAGCTGGAGGGACCAGCCCAGGAACCGAGGCAGGAAGAGGCCAGAGGTCAGCGGGCCTCGGCCAGAGCCCGTCAGTCGGTCCCCCTTCACACACCACCAGAGGATCCTCTTGACCTGGGCAGTAGCCGCCAAGCGACCGCTAAGGTGGGCCCGGCGTGCACTTGGCTACCTGGCGTGGCTGGGACCCCGAGGACCTCCTGGCAGAGGCGGGCATTCTCCTGGGCCGGGTCCGCGGGCGTCTGCGTGTGCAGGGCCTTGTCCACCTTGGCCAGGACGATCTGGCGCAGGTTGAAGAGGCCTGGAGGGCGGGAGGAAGGAGACGGGGGGCTGGCACTGTGTGCAGGCCGCGCTTTCCAGCCGGGCGGTCCGGGAGCCCCTTTCCTTTCCCTCGGCCCGACCGCACCGGGGTTGGCCAGCCGGGACTTGATGAGTTGGCCAGCAGCTCTGGGGGACGGCGCTGCCCGTGCCCCACCGAGACTGGCAGCAACGCCAGGGCTTCACAGGGCGCGGCGCTCCCGGCCCCAGAGCCTTCCCTCTGGTTCTCATCACCGGCTGTCGCCAGAGTCGCAGGTAACGTGCCTTTCTTGTCGTTTGTCTTTTTTCCGGCCCTCAGCCACGCAAAGGTGTGAAGCCCTGACACTCGCTGCCACGTGGATGCACCCTGAGAACACGATGCTCAGCGAGACAAGTCAGACACAGAAGGGCACACAGGGTGTGACCCCACTGAGGGGGAACATCCAGAACAGGTAGATCCACAGAGTCAGAGTGGGTTCCTGGTTGTTAGGGGCAGGGGGCGGGGAGGGAATGATAACTAAGGGCGTGACGGACATTTTTGGGGTGAGGGAAATGTTCCAAAACAGGGCAGTAGTGACGGCTGCACAGCTCAGTAAAGTGTCCCCACGCGCTCCGGTGCAGCCTGTGAGAGCATCGCTCTCAGGACGAAGGGCTGACCGCAGGAAGACTGAAGGAGCACTGGGTCCTGGGCCCAGACGCTCAGCTGGGGACACCCCCGCCCCCCCGGTGGGGAAGTCCCTGGGACTTGCTGAGCCTCCACCGAGACTGGCAGCAGCCCCAGGGCCTCACAGGGCACGGCGCTCCCGGCCCCAGAGCCTACCCTCTGGTTCTCATCACCGCCTGTCACCAGACTTGCATGCAACGTTCCTTTCTTTTCTTTTGTCTTTTTAAAGGCAACTCTTGAATACACGTATTTAACATGCAGGGAACCAGTCCTGACTCCTTGATCTGCGGCTTCCAGGCTCCAGAGTCTCGAGGACATCCACTTCCATTTTTTTACACGCCCTGTGTGTGGGGTTTGATGATGGAAACTGACACCGAGGGCGTCACCACGTGCGGGGTGACATCAGCGGAAGAATCCCGTGGCGAGGCCTGCCTGAGAACCACGGGAGAGCCCGGGCCCTCCCCGCCCCCTGCCTGCAGCCCCGCGCCCGCACCCACCTGGGAGCGGAGCTGGGTGCATCGCTTGCCAGAACTCATGGAAGTAGGTCTCCAGCTCATCATGCTGCAACAGGGAGGGCGGGTTGGGCGTAGACTTGGTGAAGTTGGCCACCATGGCCGCGATGGCAATCTGGCGCCTCCCATCCTGCTGCAGGCAGCCCGGCTGCAGGCCAAAGCAGGCCATGTGCCCAGACTTCCCTTCCCCTGGGGAGGGACGCGGGTGAGGCCCCGCTTCCACAGAGGAGCCCTGGCCCACGGCCGACAGGTTCCCCCACGCATGCACCGAGGGTAGAGGTCCAGGTAGAACTTGCCGATGGATGACCTTGTCCGCGGCCGCGTCCCGGACCGTGTAGAGCCTCACATCTCCGTGACACACGTTGGCACCCTCCTCCAGGTCGAAGGTCAGCCCCAGCAGCTCCTGGGAGATGCCCAGCTACCCGCGCGTGACCACCTGCATGGGGAAGGACTCATCGAGCAGGTACTGTCCACGTGGTAGCGCGTCTCCTCCCCCTGGTTCATGTAGCAGCACAGGTCCTAGACGTTGATGGGCCCGTCAAAGTGCAGGCCCCGCCTCTGGCACTTGGCCTTCTTTAGGTCCAGGATCACGGCCGCTCCTGCTCCCGAGGGGCTTCAGCTTCTGGGCCAGCTCATCTGCGGGCGGAGGGGAGAGGTTCGGCTATGTCCCTGTGGCAGCCTCCCAGCCGCCACCCACCCCACGCCCCTCGAGGCAGAATGAAGGGTTGGGGAAGGCGACCCCCAAGGGCTGACACAGTCGGGTCTCAGGCAGCACCACGTCCAGTCAAGGTCCGCCTGACCCTCGGGGAGGCGGGGTTACCTAGGAAAGTGGCCACCACCTGGCTGGTCTTGGCCATGTTCATCTCCAGCACGGAGTCGGCACGCGTGCTGAACCCCAGCAGGCGGGACTTCTGAGCCTGCAGCCTTACCAGCTCCCCGAGGATCGCGCAGTTCTCCTGGAACCCAGAGACGGCCAGCGCTGGGGACCGTGGGCCACGCCCTCCCCACGGGCCCCGGGCCAGGTCTCTGAGGGCGGGCAGGGCTCTCAGGCCACTGGCGGGCACAGCCAATCCCCCTCCCTCCTCCTCCTGGCCCGGATTTCTAGACACTTTGGTGCTGTCCTAACACGTGGTCTTTATGAACACAGGTCCTTTTGGAACCAGAAACGGTCGTGAACCGTGATGAGCTCTAAGGCCAAGGGCAGGAAGAAATGTGACCAGGCTCTCCAGGAGCCACCCAGGGGCCTCCCCGGGCTCAACAATACAGACTCGGCTGCCGTGCAGACAGCAGGTCATCCCCACGGCGCCCGAACACCCAGCCCCCTGGACGGCGAGACGCCTGTTGCTGCAGGTGGCCCGGGGCTGGCTGGTGAGGCCCGGCCCCAGGCGTACGCCACCTTCTCTGGGGCCACCTCTCCGGCTCTGCGGTGGGGTTCTCCTGGGAGCCCCCAGTCACCACAGGACCAACGTGGCCTGTCTGCAGCCCAAGAAGGTGGGGACACAGGACTGTCCCCCATGCCCCCCACATCACCCACGAGGCCGAGCAAGCACCAGTGGTGTCTGCGGGGAAGATGAAGGGCTCACGCACAGCCCCCATCTACTGAAGATGCTGAACAGGAGAAGCACAGACTGCAGCCACACGCGGTATGGACCAAACGCAAGTGTCCTTGCAGGAACCGATGTCTGAATGTCAAGGCCGTACCCGGGCCACAGTGAGAAGGCCCAGACCCCACGCAAGGCACAGAGAGGAGATGGGGGGAACATCTGCGAATCTGAGCTCATCGGGCATCACCCCAGAAGGAGAGGGAGAGGAGGAGGGAGAGGGAGAGGGAGGGAGGTACAGACGTCTCTCCCTTCCCTGGGGGTTCTCTAGTGCAGCCAAGGCTGAAAAGCACTGCATTTCGGGAGATGGGTCCTCGTGGAAAAGTTAAATAGTAGCTCATGGCATTATCGACACATATTAAAAAGGCCCCAAATCTTGGGGAGTCAGGGAGGGGAGCTGGCGGCTGCCTCGTAAAGGAGGAGAGATTGGGCGTCAGAGGAGGTGCCTGTGCAGCCCGCCGCCGCTGCCCAGGACCCCGCAGACTTCATCTCCCAGCTGTGGTCCCGGGCTGGAAGGCAGCGGGGAGGTCAAGCCGTCCAAGCATCAACGTTGACTTCAGGGCTGATCTAAAAGGCGCCTGGTGTTTGTTGAAGCAGAAGAAAGAGAAAGCAGTGGGGAGAGGAGGGGAGGGGGAGGGAGCCCCCATCAGCCCTTCTCCCTCTCTCCCTCTCTGTCTCCCTCTCTCCCTCCTTCCCTCCCTCCCTCTACCTCCCTGCTTCTCACTCTCACTCTCCCTCCATCTCTCCCTCTGCCTCTCTCCCTCTCCCTCTTTCCCTCTCCCTCTCTCCCTGTCCCCCTTTCCCTGTCCCTGTTTCCCTGTTCCGCTCTTCCGATACCTCATTCCCTCTCCCTCTCTCCCTCTCTCCCTCTCTCCCTCTCGTGCTCCCTCTCCCTCTCCCTCCACCTCCTTCCCTCTCCGGAGAGGGTGCCTGCTTCCTTCTCTGTCTCCCTCTCTGGAGAGGGAAGGAGGTGGAGGGAGAGGGATAGAGGGAGGGAGGGAAAGACAAAGGCGTCTCTCCCTCCCTCCCTCCCTCCCTCTCTCCCTCCCTCTCTCCATCTCCCTCACTCCCTCCCAGAGATGGAGAGACAGAGGAAGAGGCAGAGACAAGGGAGAGGGAGAGGGAGAGGGAGAGAGAGGGGGGAGGGAGGGAGAGAGAGAGAGGTGTCTTCCTCCCTCCCTTTCCCTCTCTCCCTCCCTCTCTCCCTCTCCTGCTCCCTCTCCCTCTCTGGAGAGGGAAGGAGGTGGAGGGAGAGAGAGCAGGAGAGGGAGGGGGGAGAGGGAGAGAGAGGGAGAGAGGGATAGAGGGAGGGAAGGAAAGACAAAGACGTCTCTCCCTCCCTCCCTCTATCCCTCTCTCCCTCCCTTTATCCCTCTCTCGCTCCCTCTCTCCCACTCCCTCGCTCCCTCTCCTCCCTCTCCCTCTCCCTCCGTCTCTCCATCTCCCTCACTCCCTCCCAAAGATGGAGAGACAGAGGAAGAGGCAGAGACAAGGGAGAGGGAGAGGGAGAAGGAGAGATAGGGGGGAGAGAGGGAGAGAGAGAGAGGTGTCTTCCTCCCTCCCTTTCCCTCTCTCCCTCCCTCTCTCCCTCTCCTGCTCCCTCTCCCTCTCTGGAGAGGGAAGGAGGTGGAGGGAGAGAGAGCAGGAGAGGGAGGGGGGAGAGGGAGAGAGAGGGAGAGAGGGATAGAGGGAGGGAAGGAAAGACAAAGTCGTCTCTCCCTCCCTCCCTCTATCCCTCTCTCCCTCCCTTTATCCCTCTCTCGCTCCCTCTCTCCCACTCCCTCGCTCCCTCTCCTCCCTCTCCCTCCGTCTCTCCATCTCCCTCACTCCCTCCCAGAGACGGAGGAAGAGGCAGAGACAAGGGAGAGGGAGAGGGAGAGAGAGGGGGGAGGGAGGGAGGGAGAGAGAGGTGTCTTCCTCTCTCCCTTTCCCTCTCTCCCTCCCTCTCTCCCTCTCCTGCTCCCTCTCCCTCTCTGGAGAGGGAAGGAGGTGGAGGGAGAGAGAGCAGGAGAGGGAGGGGGGAGAGGGAGAGAGAGGGAGAGAGGGATAGAGGGAGGGAAGGAAAGACAAAGTCGTCTCTCCCTCCCTCCCTCTATCCCTCTCTCCCTCCCTTTATCCCTCTCTCGCTCCCTCTCTCCCACTCCCTTGCTCCCTCTCCTCCCTCTCCCTCTCCCTCCGTCTCTCCATCTCCCTCACTCCCTCCCAGAGACGGAGGAAGAGGCAGAGACAAGGGAGAGGGAGAGGGAGAAGGAGAGAGAGGGGGGAGAGAGGGAGAGAGAGAGAGGTCTCTTCCTCCCTCCCTTTCCCTCTCTCCTTCTTCTCTCCCTCTCTCCCTCTCCCTCTCTCCCCCCTCCCTCTGCTCCTCTCCCTCATCTCTGCCTCTCCCTCCATCTCTCCCTGTCTGAGAGGGAATGAGGGAGCGGGAGAGACGGAGGGAGAGGGAGAGACGGAGGGAGCGGGAGAGACAGAGGGAGGGAGAGGGAGAAGGAGGGAGGGAGAGGGAGAGAGGAAGGGAAAGGGAGAGGGAGGGAGGGCGAGACATCTCTCCCTCTCCCTCTCCCTCTCCCTTTCCCTTCCTCTCCCTCTCCTAGAGGGAGGGAGGGAGAGGGAGAGACAGAGGGAGAGGAGAGGGAGGGAGCGAAGGAGAGGGGGAGTCGGAGAAGGAGGTAGGGAGAAGGAGAGAGGGTGCCTGCTTCCCTCTCTGTCTCCCTCCCTCCCTCTCCGTGTCCCTCTCTCCCCCCTCTCCCTCTCCCTCTGTCTCTCCCTCTCTGGGAGGGAGAGAGGGAGAGGGAGCAGGAGGGAAAATGATGGAGGGATGGAGAGGGAGAGAGGGTGAGGGAGAGAAGGAGAGGAGGAGGAGAGAGGCAGAGGGAGGGAGGAAGAGACCTCTCCCTCCCTCCCTCTGCCTCCCTCCTTCTCCTCCCTCTTCTCCCTCTCTCTCCAACTCTCCCTCTCCCTCCGTCTCTCCATCTCCCTCACTCCCTCCCAGAGAGGGAGAGACAGAGGTAGAGGCAGAGCGGAACACGGAAACAAGGACAGGGAAACAGGCACAGGGAGAGAGGCAGGGACAGAGGGAGAGGAGAGGGAAGAGGGAGAGGAAAGAGAGAGAGGGAGGGAGAGAGGGAGAGACAGATGGAGAGAGAGGGAGGGAGAGAGAGAGAGGGAGAGGGAAAGAGGTAGAGGGAGAGCAGAACAGGGAAAGAGGGACAGGGAGGGAGAGAGGGAGGAGAGGAAGCAGGGAGAAAAGAGAGAAAGAACACACCATCTACATTTCTGTCAGATGACACCGGGGATCCTTACACAACCAGGAGAAAATAACACAGGGAGGCTCTTTCTCAGCTGGAACTGGCACTGCAGAGGGGGCCAAACACCACCAGGCTGGCCACACATGTCCAGCCGCCGCTCCAGCCCCGTCAGCCGTGAGTCCGGTCACCAGGGCTCTGAGTGTCTGCTCCAGGGAGCTGGGGTTCACCCTCTCACCGGGGAGGCCGGGCCAAGACCGCGGGGCCCCGGGCTGGACACATAGGGGGAAAAGCATCCCCACAGGACAGCTTGTGCGAGCAGATTCAGCTGCCAGATTCTAGAGGCCCGGGACCACCCTGTGGCCCGTGAAAAACAGGAGGCCACGAGGGTCTTGCATCGTGATTCCTGTCCGTTGGACTGTAAAGTTTATGTAGGGAATCTTGCAAACAGTGGTAACAAGGCTGAATTGGAACGAGATTTAGGCTATTACGGACCACTCTGAAGTGTGTGGGTTGCTAAAAGCCCTCCCGGCTTCGCTCTTGTTGAATGTGAAGATCCCCGAGATGCAGCCGATGCTGTCCGAGAACTAGATGGGAGAACACTATGTGGCTGCCGAGTAAGAGTGGACCTGTCGAATGGGGAAAAGAGAAGTCGAAATCATGACCGCCTCCTTCTTGGGGTCGTCGCCCTCGAGATGATTATCGGAGGAGGAGTCCTCCACCTCCCACACATCTCCAAGATGGAGAGCCTTCTCCGTCAGCCAGAGCAGGTCCCTTTCTAGATATAGGAGAAGAGAGAGATGACTGTCCCAGGAGAGAAATCACAAGCCGTCCCGATCTTTCTCTAGGTCTCCTAGCCGATCTAGGTCAAATGAAAGGAAATAGAAGACCACTTTGCAAGAGGAGTGGTGTACAGGCAATAACTTCATTTGACAGGAGTATGTACAGAAAATTCAAGTTTGGTTTGAGACTTCTGAAGCTTGGTGCACTTTTTAAATGTTTTAGTTGTTCACATTTGTTTGTCTCTTGGGACAGTGACCCATAAAGGTGTCATTCTCTATGGTTTGAAATGGGTCACATGAGGCATGTGATATGAAGAATTGTTACCTTCCAATGTTCCCTTAAGCAAAATTGAATTTGCTTTGAATTTTTGGTCTTGCCTAGACTGATAATAAAACTTTAACTCCTGCCCACCTAAAGTGTGATGTTTACTATTATGGAAACAACACTGGCAAACGTGTAAAAGACTTTCTGTAGCTGGGATATGGTATGCAGCTGTAGTTAAGCAAGCAGTCTTTAAAAGGTGCTGTGAACACAAGCCAGCAGGTAAAAATGAAAGCCGCACCCTTACCCTAGATTAGAGGTTTAAAAATTCCACTAGTCTTCACACGGGACAAGAGGTTGTCCAGGGAGTTGAGAATCTAAGAAGTTACAAGGAAGTTAGTTTACCTTTGAGTTAGGTCATAAGTCCCCTCTGTGATTGCTGTACATGAATACATAGCTCTTTGTAATATTTTTTGGAAATCTGAGATGATCAAGATACCAATGTCCTGCCGGATTAAGAGTATTGTAGAGCTGAACTTTGAGTTACTGTGCAATTTTTTTTTTCATGCTGTCATTTGTAATATGTTTTGTGAGAATCCTTGGGATTAAAGTTTTGGTTGCAAAAGAAAAGAAGAAAAGAAAAGAATCCGCCTGCCAGTGCAGGGGACACAGGTTCAAGCCCTGGTCCGGGAAGATCCCAGGTGCCGCAGATCAACTAAGCCCGTGGGCCACAACTACTGAGCCTGCGCTCTAGATCCTGGGAGCCAGAACTACTGAGCCCCCATGCACAACTACAGAAGCCCGCACGCAACGAAGACCCAACGCAGCAAAAAAAAAAAAAAAAAAAAAAAGACGCTACTGGCCAGGTGATCAAGGGTAAAATCATTTGTCATAAGTCCCGTTGATGGTGTGTATCCTTGATGTGACCTGAGGAGAATGGCATTTTTATCTCTGTCTGGATCTTCCGCCCCAAACCCCATAACTCCAGACCAACCATAAGAAAACATCAGAAAACAAACAGACAAACAAATTGAGGGACAAAATACCTGACCAGTCCTCCTCAAAACTTTCAAGGTATCAAAACCCAGGGACATCTGAGAAATGTCACATCCCAGAGGAGACTGGGACAGAAAAAGGATGTTAGGGGAAAACTAGGGAAATGCTAATGAAGTGTGGACTTTAGTTAATAACAATGTATCCATCTTGGTTCCTTAGTTGGATAAACATGTCATACTAACGTACTAACGTGTTGGAGATAGGGTTACTGGGTCAGGGTCCACGGCACTCTACACTCTGTACAGATCTTTGCCACTTTTTTGTAACTCTAAGCTATTCTAAAATTAAGCGAGTACTGAACAGAGATAAGAATGTTATTTCCCTGATTTGAACATGCCTGAGTTTCTTTTCATGGTCACATTTTTGCTATCTGGATGTGTCTTGGAATCAGTAGCAAAGGAGAGTTGCCAGCCCCTGGAAAGATGTGGGTGGTTTGCAGGTGGCTTGCTCTGGAGCTGAAGACCACGGTGGGAAGTCTGCAGCCTCGGGCTGCACTTAGAACCATGGGAGGGGATGGGCCAGCTCAGTTAGGGATGGAACCTATAAGTAAAACTTTTTTCTTTTCCATTATGGCTTATCACAGGATGTTGAATATAGTTCCCTGTGCTAGACAGTAGGATGTTGTAGTTTATCCATCCTATATTTAATAGTTTGCATCTGCTAACCCCAAACTCCCAATCCAACCCTCCCTCACTCTTTCTCCCCCTTGGCAACCACAAGTCTGTTCTCTCTGTCTGTGAGTCTGTTTTTGTTTCGTAGACGAGTTCATTTGTGTCGTATTTTAGATTTCACATATAAGTGAGATCATATGATATGTGTCTTTCTCTTCTGACTTACTTCACTTAGTATGGTAATCTCTAGGTCCATCCACATTGCTGCAAATAGCATTATTTCATTCTTTTTATGGCTGGATAATATCCCATTGTATATATGTACCACATCTTCTTTATCCATTCATCCATCAGTGGACATTTAGGTAGCTTCCATGTCTTGGCTATTGTAAATAGTGCTGCAATGAACATTGGGGTGCATGTATCTTGTCTTTCTTTTTTTTTTCTTTCTTCCTTTCTTCCTCCCTTTCTTTCCTCCTTTCTTTCTTTCTTCCTTTCTTCCTTTATTTCTTTCTTCCTTTCTTTCTTCCTTGCTTCCTTCCCTTCTTTCTTTCTTTCTCTCTCTCCCTCTCTCTCTTTCTTTCTTTTTCTTTCTTTCTTTCTTTTTTTTTTTTGTCACACAGCATGTGAGATCTTAGTTCCCTGACCAGAGATGGAACCCATGCCCCCCGCACTGGAAGCACGGAGTCTTAACCACTGGAGCACCAAGGAGATCCCAGGGGTGTGTGTATAGTTTTGAATTAGAGTTTTCTCCAGATCTATGCCCAGGAGTGGAATTGCGGGACCCTATGGCAGCTGTATCTGTTGCTGCACGTCTCACATCAACCACCTGCACTCCAATCCTTGCTCTCAACGTCATCTTTGGGGAACCCAACCTGCGACAGGGACCTTGACAAGAAGAAATGGCTCAGGGAAAAGCTACCTGCACAGGGAGGAGATAGAGGCCATCGCCCCTGGGGTGCGGCGCGGAGAGTGGGCACAGAGATTTGTCATTTCACCCCCGATGCTCATCTCAGCCCTCCTGGCTGCCCCACTCTAGGTCACCTCGGGATACAGAGGTGACCCGGTTAGAGTCCCTGCCTGTGCAGGAATCTGGGGGCACCAGCGGGTCTGAATAATATTAGTGCAGGGTCTCCCCTGCGGCACTGGGGTTATTCGGGGCGGGTCATCCTCTGCTGAGGGCCCCTCCTGGGCACTGTGTGGGGTTTAGCAGCAGCCCTGGCCACACCCCTTTGATTCCAGGGGCCCCTCCCCCCCAGTTGTGACAACCACAGATTTTCCCCACACATCACGGAAGAACTGGGTGAGGCGGGGGCAGGATGGCCCTGGGCGAGGACAGCTGTGTTGAAGCAACCAGCCTGGCCCAGGGCAAGGTCTGCCCCAATCCCGTCAGCGCCTGCATTTAGACCTGCCCCTTTCCTCTCCCACCTCCTCTGCCCTGCAGTGGTCTCCGAGACATCATCGCCATGTGATAAATCACACCTTCTCAGTCGACTGTTTGCTGCCCTCGCTAGAACGTGAGCTCTTTGAGGACAGGGATGCTGTTATGTCCCCAGCACCTAGAAGAGTGTCTGCTGTGTAGTAGATGCTTCATAAATACTTGCTGAATAAAGGAGTTGAATAAAGGGATGAGTGGATGGATGAATGAAGGTTACAATGGAAGGAGGGGGGAGATTCCCTTTCTGGCTCTCGGGGGTTGGGAGATCAAGTGAAAGATCCGTCCTAAATAGGCTGATCAGCCTTCTGGGGTTCCCCGGGACTGAGGGTTTCCCCAGAGTTCCAGCGCTCAAACCTGAGCGGTCCTGGGCAAACTGGGGGCGGGTGTTGGTCACCCTATCTAAACACAGTAACAATTCCAGCTGCAATAGCAATGGCCAATGACCTCTATGGTCTTATTGACCATGCACAGTTCTTTACCTGGCAGGGAAGGGTGGGCCGGGATGGGAATTCTGGTGATCCAGGGCGGGTGAGGGCACACCCCGGGCTTGTGTAGGGGAGTCCAGGAAGGTTCTGGAGAAAGTGACAGTGACACAGGGGGGAGGGAGGAGTCTAAGGAAGAACATCCCACATGACAACGTGTGCCAATGGCCCTGGGCCCAAGGTCACACCTGACCAGGGCTTGCCTTTTTTTTTTTTTTCTAATTTACTTTTTCCCACATGGATATGCAATTGTCCTAATGCCATTTATTGAAAACTCCTTAATTTCCCCACTTTCTGTCATATCAAGTTCTCATAGATCTGTTTCTGGACCTTTATTCTATACCATAGAGCTATACGTCCCATCCTTGCACGACTAGGGCTGTTTCATCACTATAACTTTATTTTTTATTCATTTATTTTTCTTGGCCATGCCGTGCGGCATGTGGGATCTTATTTCCCTGACCAGGGATCGAACCCGCGCCCCCTGCCAGTGGAAGCTCGGAGTCTTAATCACTGGACCTCCAGGGAAGTCCCCAGGGTTTGCTTTGACATCCATCGAATGGTGGCAGGTGGGCACGGGGAGCAGCTGTCTGTGAGCCATCCTGTGTAGAAATGCAGGCTGGAGGGGAGGACAGATGGAGCGGGAGGGGAAGAAGCGGAGGAGGGAGGGAGGGCGGGCGAGAGACAGACAGAGCATGAAAGCTGAAAAGAGCTCCTAGTGCCGGGAGCCTTGGAGCCAGAGCCTGGGAGCCAGGGTGACTGGCTCTCCTCCCTGGTTTGTGTGTGTGTGTGTTGCGGGGGGTGGCTCTGGGCTTCTCAGGCTGGGAATGGGGTGCACAGAGCAGGGACGGAGCAGGGACCCTTCTCTCTGGGACCTCGTGGGCCATCCTCAGCTCACAAAGCTGAGCCACTCCTGGCCCTACGAGTGGGGGGGCTTATCCTCCCTGTCCCCTGGATCACACCCCCTCACACACAACTTCCCCGTGTGTGTTCCCAGCAACCAAGAGAATCTGTTTTTAAAAGATTTGGGGGAGGGGGGTAAACATACAAACAAGAGCAGAATGGATACTTTTTCAGAATGTGAATGGCTCTGTGTAAGCCCACCCCCAGGGTAACCACAGTCCTGACCTCTAACACCCTTGACGAGTCAGCCTTGGTCTGGGCTTGCGGACCCACGGAAGCTTCCTCATCCCCTCCTTCAGATCCCGTCTCTCCCTTGGCGTCTTTGTGAGAAGCACCCGGGGAAGTGGGACTGCTAGGCTGTACTGCTGCTAGAACTCCACCTGGGCTCCACCAGGCTCCAGCCCCCCACCCTGTGCACCTCTCTGACCCTGAGGCACCTCAACTGGTAGCAGCCGCATCACCTTCCCTCCTGGGACTTGTGACACTTAAGGGAGACACCGCAAGGACAAGCCTTTGGCTCCCTGGCTGGCAAAGAGCAGGTGCTCAATTGTCATAAGTGTCCGTATCAGTGAGGGTTCTCCAGACAAACAGAATCCATAGGGTGTGTGTGTGTATATACACACACACGTACATATGTACACGCGTACAAAAATATACAGCAGTGTATCTATGCAGTATGCATACACACATATACACATATAGTATATACAATACACACCTACCTGTATACACACATATAAAAGGCATAGTTTGTATATCTACAGTATGTATACACACATATGCACATAACATATACAATACCCACATACATAGACACTATACATACACACATATAAAATGCATCGTTTGTATGTATACAGTATGCACACATACGTATAACGTATGCAATATACACACCTAGGTACATATATGTCATACATATAGACACATACAAACATATTTAGGTGTGTATATAGACAGTATACATACATACACATATAATACATGCAATACGTACACGTACATACATATAGACACACATATACACCTACATATAAAAGCATATAGCATAAAAATATATATGTACTGTATATATAAATTCATCGTATGTACACGTACATATATCATATATATCAGATATATACATATATACAATGTATACACACACATACACACCTATATGTAAATATGCGCATGTACATACACATATAAATACATACGCAAGTGTGTATATAACAGTATATACATATATACATGTAACACCTAGAAACATATACACATACAGGTATACAACATATATACACACCTATATATAAATACACACTGTATACATACATACAGTGTACATAAACTGTATATCTACACACACCCATATATCAATATATGGGTGTGTGTATATACACAGCATGTTCACATTTATAAAATGTATACTATATATATGCACATACATACATGTATACAATATATACACACAAATATATAGGCTTGTATGTATACTGTATATAGTACTTACACATATACTACAAACGCACGCACATATAAACATATGTGTATACATATATATAATATGTATGCACACATATACAAATTAATAGGCTTGTATATATTCAGTATTTTTACATATATAGTTTTGTTTTAAGGAGTTGACTCATGTGACCGTGAGGCAGGCAAGTCAGGGCAGGACTCTGGGCTGGAGACACAGGGAAGAGCTGATGTCCCAAGGCCATTGGAGGAACAGTTCCCTCTTTCTTCGGAACCTCATTTTTCTCTCCAGTCCTTCAGCTGATGGACGAGGCCCACCCACGCCACGGCATTGACAATCTCCTTTACCCAAGGTGGACCAATTTCAGTGTTCATCTCTTCTGAAAAATACCTTCCTGGCCACATCTGGAATAATGTTTGTGGTTGCCGGGGCCCCACGCAGTGCGCACATGAGATTAACCATCCCCGTGGCGATGATGACACTTTATTTTCTCCCTTGACCATTGTCACTACTATTCCAATTAAAATGGCAGCGCCATGAGGGCAGGGCATTTCCTTTTTTGCCAGTACTGAGCGTCCAGGGTCTGGTGCCTAGCATAGGCTAAATACAGGGCATTTTTGTGAACAGAAGCCGGGATTCCGGCTGTCATATTTAATGAGGAATTATAGTCTTATTATTGGGGGTGTGTGTGTGTGTGTGTGTGTGTGTGTGTGTGTGTGTGTGTGTGTGTGTGTGTGTGTGTGTGTGTGTGTGTGTGTGTGTGTGTGTGTGTGTGTGTGTGTGTGTGTGTGTGTCACGGTACGTCAAGGGCGGGAGTCGAACCCGCCACCCCAAGCCCCGAGGGGGTCTCCCCGGGTCCCGACTTCGGGCCGGTGCGGGTGGCCGGGGGCAGCCGAAGACGTGCGTGCGTGCGTGCGTGCGTGCGTGCGTAGGTGGAGCGGGCGAGTCCACGGGGTGGGCGGCGCGCGCGCGCCGCGAGTGAGTGGTTCAGCCCGGCCCCGGCTCATTGTGCTCGCCTCACGCCGGCCCGAGTTGGCGGCAGCGCTGGAGGTCCCGGGCCTGTGACCACAAAGAGGGAGCCGGGGGCCAGACGGGAGCGCGGCGGCGGCGGCGGCGGCGGCGGCGGTGGCTGAGGTCCAGGCCAGGCCCCCTCCCCTCAGCCTCCCGCCCGCCCGCCCGCCTGCCCCGCCCCCGCCGGCGGGCGTCCCGCCCCTCCCCCCAACCGCCAGACTAGCCTGGTGCGGGGGCCGCGCGCGAAGACATGGGGGAGAAGTTGGAGCCCAGGCTGGAGTCGTCCGTGGGGGCCGAGCCCGCCGTCTACCCGTGGCCGCTGCCGGTCTACGTGAGTGCCACCCGTCCCCTCTTCCCGGACCCCCGCCCCTCTTCCCCCACGGCGCGCGCTGAGCCCACCGAGAAACGGAGCGACTCGAGTCGCCAGACCCTCTTTGGAGCCCCCCTTCCCGCCCCGCCGTGGTTCTCCGCGGCCGTGTCCAGCCCCCGCGCGCAGGGTGGGCAGAGGGGAGCCGGGGCCGGCCGGGGGCGCAGACTCGGCCGCGGGGACCCCGCGCTTCCGAGGGGCGCCCGAGCCGGGCTGCCGTTGGCTCTGTAGGGCTGGGGACCCCGGTCCCCCCGGGCCTGGACTGCCGGCGGGCTTGCCCTTCCGTACTTCATGATCTGACATGTAGGGTTTCTTTTTCCTGGTAGTTTATTCTTAGCGCTGTCAACGTGCTTAGCTTTTTTATTTTTGAGGACACCCTTTCCTTCCTCTCTCCAGTTTTTTGTGTTTTTGTTTTGTGGTGTTTTAGTTAGGCATTTTGTCCCTCTGATCTTGAGTGGGTGGGCTGGCTGGACCCTTGGAGAGGAGGCGTTGTCTCCCCTAATTTGAGTGGGTGGGCTGGCAGGGCCCTTGGAACGGAGGCATTGTGTCCTGTAATTTTAGTGGGTGGGCTGGCTGGACCCTTGGAGAGGAGGCATCCTGTCCCCTGATCTTGAGTGGCCTTTGGCAAATGACACGCCGAACGGAAATTTACACAGGCGTCCGGTGATTCCAGAAATGCAGGGTGTCCGGGCAGGTGGGCGCCCGGCCTCTCGTCCCCCGTGGCGGCGTGGTGCGCGTGTTGTTGTCTCAGGGTTTACGCTTGGGCCCTGCAGCCCACCTTCGGGAGGGAAAGCGCAGCGGGCGCCTTGGGCCGGCGCCTTTGGGGCGCCCTTTCGTGCGCTCGGCTTGCGGGGGACCGGCCTGCAGGGGAGCCGGCGGGGAAGCCCGCGCGACCCGCCGCCCCTCGCGCGGGCTCCGTGTGTCTCAGTTTGTGGAAACTGTGTCGCGGCCGGGTGCGGGTCGGGACGCTGGGACCGCCTGGGAGCCGTTGTTGACTCCGGTCCCCGGTTCTCCGCAGTTCTCCGAGGTCGGAGGGTTTCCAGCCCGCCACTGCGCGCTGGCGCCTTCTATTTTTTGCTCTTCCTGTGGCCAGAGGCGCGGCTGAGTTGTGCACCCATCCCTCACTCTCCGTGTCCCTCTTCCTTTATTGTCTGGTTACTCGCTGGTTACTTTCCTCCCTCCCATTTTATCATTATCTGTGAGTTTTATTAACATGACGTTTACTCCCTCTTTTAAATTAATAATGAAGGAAACTGTGAAATGGTACTTTTATCTTTAATGGCTGATGCTGTAAAAGTGACAATTGCAATGCAAGCATCTTTCCCTCACTTGACTCCTGTCATGCATCTCAGTAGTGTCTCTGTGACAGGACTTGAAATGATAGCACCCACATCTCTTGCAGCTCATTCACACTGAAGGGATATAATCCTCGGTTTGCTATCACAGCCACTTGCCCAGCTCAGACTGTGATGTCACAAACCAAAGATGATTCTCCCTCAGCAGGAAGAAGCCGGAGAGATGAATCTCCCCCATGATGGACCATCAGCCTTATTCAAATTTGGTCACTTCATGAAGAAAAATTAACCATAATAAAGATCAAAGATACCGGCTAGTTGAAATACCCTGTTGAATTAAGCTTGAAAAACTTTTCCATGATACTGGAATGAAGGAAGTTCTTTCAAAATTCTAAGGAAAAATTTGAGAGTTATAATAATGCAGATATCAGTAAATATTTATGGAATTAAAAATATTATGTAGTGCTGGTCCCTTTAAATGTTAACACTTAAAAATAACTTATAGGTATGTTTCTTATTTTCTATGCAAAATTATGTGGCTTGCTATTTCAGACAAAGATGACATATCAATCTGAAAAGAGTCGGCAAAGACACAAAATGGATGTACTTTCTCTTGACCTATACACCTACTTTTATGTTCTCATGGTTTAAATAAAAAGTACAGCTTTTGGGTTATTTAAGAAGAGCAGAAGCTAAAAATACAGTACTAAATATCATTGCAAGGATTTGGTAGCCAAAACATTTGCTCCATTTCTAGGAAAGAATCCATTAAGACAAAATTATATTACTTTTATAATATAATACTTTTTATATCATGTGCGCTTGAAAAACATTCTAAGTTACAGAAACAATTAGACAGTCATTGAGTACTCCCCAAGATGTTCAAAATCTCTTTAGTTGTTAAATCTATCAACACACAACACAAAAACTCTCATAAATAAACCACATCTTCAGGTATCCAACCAAATCTTCTAGCATAAAATTCCTTATCCGTTTGTACCCATGAGATGCTAAAGTTGAAGCAGTTTTCAACTTGAATCATTGATAAATGATGTGTTAAAAATTAGCTAATGTTTTTATTCTTTACTTTTTCACTTAAAATGAAGAAGAAACTGTAGATTGGGCTAATTTGGAATAAATTGCTATAGAGTTGTTTTTGGAAAGCTGTTATTTAAATCTCAATAATCATTATTCAGAATGGGTTATTATAGAGGAATAGCTTGATTTAGATAGGAAAGAGAAATGAAGGTTCACTGGGACTGATGCTAACCAGGGCTAAAGGGGAGGTGGGTTTGCTCATCCATTGTCTTTAGAAGATAAATCATAGAAGCAACGTCCCTAACCTGGTGGGACCTGGGTCTCTTTGTACATTACAATGAGTAAATAAAATCCAGAAGACTTGAGGAATGTCATTTTATACCCCCTTCAGTTCTATCTATTGGAAGCAAATTGTTTGAGTATAATATTGTTAATCTCTTCTTTTTGCCTAAGTTAAACAATTCTTTGAGTTGAAATAGTTTTGTAACTTAAAAAATATATGCCTATTTTCAAAGCATGTCAGGTTACAAAATATAATGAGGAAAAAGATGAATTCTTAAGGGTTCAGGTCCATGTCAGTACAGTTAAAAAATACTTTTAGTGAGGGCTGGTGTACAAAGTATTTTGAAATTTTTAAATAAACATTTTTCTCTGCAACAAATTGCTACACTACAGTATTACTGCTTGTATTTGAATTGCTGCTTTCCTTTACTGGAAAATGACGGGTGAATTTCTGTAATGAATTCCGACTTATGACATTTAAGGTTATTTATAGACTGTCTTGAAGAGAGTGATGGGATCATGTAATTTACTCTATTAATTAAAAGTTGAAAGAAGGAAAGAATTCAGTGAAATGGAAGAATTTCAAATTTGACTTATCAGGCAAGTACTGAATAATTACTTTAGATAGATTTCCCTATATTATCGGAAGATAATCTCCTATATCATCTCTTACCACCATCAGAAAACCACCCCCCAAAAGGGGGACCTCATTCATATTGAAAATAACTTCTTAACGTGCAGGCATTACAGTAGGGCATTCTAGACACTGGGGGAGGGAAAAACCATTGTATTTTTTTCTAACATTCATGTTCAACTTATTTCCAAAGTTCTTTAAAGTGTGGCATTCTTACAGGTGGACAATGTTGCTGAACAAGCGTTTGTTTCTTCCCTTTTCTTCCCCCAGGCTCAAAGATTTGGAAAGAGATAGTTAACAGAAAAGGTAAGGTAATCTCCACCTTAACAAAATATATGATCAAATGTGACCATTTGACAGATACTATGTAGTTCATAAAAACAAAATTAAGTGGAATTGGCTCTCTTTTCCCTAAAGTTGAGGATGACGTGGATGTTTCTGTCTAATGTGCTGTACTAATAGGCTATTATGGGTTAGCTTTTGGTAACTCATCGAGTTTCCCAGTCTGGGTTCCGTACCATCAAGTCTGGATTATAACTTGTCCTGGTCACACTGTTTTTCCAAATCAGTTTTGTTCTAGTACTCTATTATGTGTCTGTTTCACCTCTAATCTTTCCATTTGTCACCACTCTGGAGATGGTGTGTGATATGATCTTAACGGAAACATCAGGAACATGTCTTGTGAATATTTAGTTTTCTTTTTGGCCGACTCAGCATTGCCTGCCATTCAGTCATTGTTATGTGACCAGGCAGTGTAACTATTTGTGTATTAGTCCATTGGTTCCTACCTTGGGAATGTGGAGACTTGTAAACCTCTGTCCTTCCCTTAGGAATGCATGAAGGAGAAATGGAATCTCTTGCGTGAATTTCTGCAGACAGAAATAAAGAATCAGTTGTGTGACTTGAAAACCAAACTACATAGAGAAGAATTATCAGAGGTAAGTCGTCAGCATCCCGGCGGCTAGAAAACGTTTCCTCCCATGTAACTTGTCTGTGACCAGGGAGGCAGAATAATCCCACCTCTCCCTGTTCCCTGATAGTTATGAAGGAAGCGCCTGTGTTTCCTTATTCTCTCATGGCCCCTTGTTTACAGTCACTGCTACTTAAATGATCCTTTCCTGCTGTAGGAGGGCTACCTGGCTCAAGGCAGATCCCTTTTAAATAAAGATTTGTCCTTGGAGAACAGAGCTCATGCTTTCAGTTGGGAAGTGAACGGCTGTCTAGAAAACGGGAGCCAGACAAGTGGTGAGGAGCGCAGAGTGGAAATAGCAGAGAAAAACAAGTCCCCCAAACCTGTTTCCAAACTTTGCATGCCCAGGAGAAGCAAGTCCGATGGAGAAACAAACTGTAAGAGCGCTTGACTCGTTTGACCTCGTTGGAATCTGGTACCACCTAAGGGGAGGACAGACTTGGCGCCATAGGGTCTGTCTGTTCCCCCCCCACACAACCCCTCCACCGGCAGTACTTGTTTTTTGTGTATCCTTTTTTTTGGTGGGGGGATGGCTGTGTTGCTCGGCTTGTACCATCTTAGTTCTCCAACCAGGGATCGAACCCCGGCCCTTGGCAGTGAGAGTGCCGAGTCTTAACCACTGGACCGCCGTGGAATTCCCTCTTGTGTATACGTCTAACTAGCTTAGATATATACTTTAAATTTTTGTCTTCAACCAAGTTATAGAGCATTAGATCCCCAAATGCGGTTGAATTTATGAGGTATAAGATAACAGGAGCTGCTGATATCTATGACTTGTAAGTTACATGCCTGTTTAAGCTAAACATTTATTCTTAGACTCCTTCCCCACTTGTAGTCAGAGTAACTCTTCTGGAATTTTTAAAAAAAGAGCATGGGACTTGAGCTCAGGTCAGGTGCTTGGCCACTTCATCTTTTGACGAAATAAACGGAGGCTCTGTTTCCTTGTGCGTCTCAGGGTTGGGCCCCTCATACAAGAGCTTGTGTTGAAATGGCCCAGCAGACTGGCAGGTGCTAATTTGATGAGTTTATCAAGATGGTGGTTGCTGAGAATAAGAAGAGAAGGTTACTTAATCCTCAGAACCTGGTCTCTGCACCAGCTTGGTAATGCTGAAGAACTGTACCTTGGCTGTGAACTCTTTATTCATAGTGGCTTTTTTGTTTCTTTTTCTTTAAGCAGCTGAAGTCTCATCTAGCCCCAGGATTAGAAGGCAAACTGCCAGGCAGACCACCATCACATCTCATTTCACAAGGAGGTCAGTATATAATGAATGGACAGCCCCCATTTTAGGGGCCAACGGTTTTTGGTAAAACACATATAAATTAGTAGGATGTAACTTAGTAATTCTGACTTCCACATTGCTTCGGTTTTCCTTTTGATATTCTGTTATTAGACATTCGTGAACAGCATTTCTGAAGATCTCATCCATTTTTACTCTTCACATAGGCAACTTCAAATGTACATGCACAGAATTACCAAGGATAGTAAAATGAACCCCTGTGTACCTATCACCCAGTGTCAACAGTTAACATCTCCTGGCTGTTGTTTCATCTATACCCCCACATGCTCCAAGTGAAAATTGTTCCAAATGGATTACAGCTCCATACCCACCCATCTCTTCCCAGTTGGATTACTTTGAAACAAATCGGACATGTCATCTTATCCACACATACTGTATTTCTAGATGACAAGGTCTCTTTCTCTGACAAGTTTTTTATTCATATTTTGCCATAATTGCTAACATCTAGCAAACAGTCTTTTGAAGAAGACAAAACAGGCCTTATAAAGTGTAACAGTTCCTTACTAACAAATATATAGCAGTGTTCATTCTTCCCCTTGTGTAACAGAGTTTGGTTGATTTGCTCCTTAAGCCTTTCGAGTGATAGATTCCTTATCTTCTTGCCATTGATTTAAAGAAAATAGGTCTTTTTTTCTAATAGCTTCTAGGTCTGGCTGACTGCATCGTTTTGGTGGTTAATGTGTTCCCTTGCCTCCAGTTTTCTGTAAACTGGTAGTTAGGTCTAGAGTCTTGATCAGATTCCAGCTTTATTTTGTGAGACTTCATTGACAGCATGGGGCTGTCCATCAGAGGCATGTAATGTCTCTTCGGTGATTGTAGCAGCCATTGATCAAAGTCTAGATCCATTATTTCTTAAGGTTTGCAAAATGGTGGTATTCTAAACCTGTCATCCAAAGAAACATTAAGCTCGAAGCTTCTTTTAATGTCCTGGCAAAAAGGGCTTCTCAGAGGGAAGAGGGGACCATGCCCTGAATCTTTCCAAAGAGAGGGTACTCTTGGTAGGGAGGAATATGAGTTGTTTCGTGCCCACTGGAGGTCTAGGGTCTGGTGAGCTAACAGTTGGCTTTACTGTGTGTGTGTGTGTGACAGGCCTGCCAAACGGAAACCTGAGGAAGACCCTGAAAAAGCAAAATCGGATGATTCTGTCGATGAAGAAGAAAAAGACCAGGTAGGGCTCGCATTTAAGTTTCTTAACTCTGCCTTTTTTTGGTACACTTGCTGGTAATTGTGAATTTATACTTGGTCTGTCTATGGACCGTAAGTGACTGAGAGGGTGTTAGAACACACCCCTGGACCCAGGGCAGTACGAAGTGTATTATGGTTAGCCCCGAGGACTCAGCAGGCCCGTAACTTTGGTCTGTTCTCTCCTGTCTACCTTCCTACGTCTCCAGCTGTCAAGATTTGACAGTCGAACCAGCAGATGTGATGTGTTCAAAGCATTTGCTTCTGATGTCAGATAAGCTCCTTTCCCACATCGAATTTCTCTATAAAAGCAGAATTGTCGTGTTATTATGTGTATTGTAACAATGCTGCTTAGACTTTTTAGGTTAGAAAACTGGTGGCTTGCCAGAGACCTCCAATATAGAAAATGTCAGTCTCCAGCACTGTCTCATGTGACTTGAGGGGCAAACCTAGGTACTACCAGATGGTCACACGCTCTCTATTTCATTCCTGCCACAGGATTAGCTGTGTAAGTCGGGAAGTCTGTAGGTTTACAGGTGGGTAGTAAATGCCCTGTTACCTGCTAAAGATGAGTATCTGTGGTTTGCTCTAAGGCAGGGTTTCTCAACCAAGGCATTGACTTTTGGGGCCAGATAAACCTTTGCTGTGGTGTGTGAGTCCTGTGCATCGTAGAGTGTTTAGCAAGGTCCCGACCTCTTACTCACTAGGTGCCCGTAACATTCCCTCTCTCTCCTCCCAGTCGTGACAGCCAAAATCACCTTCAGGCTTCCCCAGATGTCCCCTGGGGGGCACAGTTGCACTCAGTGAGAAGCAGTGGACTCAAGGCTACCAATATCTTTGAGGTAGACTTGACGTCCTGTTGTGAAAGACATACTCATTCTCCTGTTTTTATTTTGGAAATTAGATGCCACTGTTCATGATCGTTATTCAGATGTCTGTCATTAAGCTTCGTCAGACTACCCACTCACAGGTGGGACACTGAGACAGAGGGAAACAGCTTGTCCAAGTCACATGGCCACATCCCTTGCCTCCTAAGAAAACGTGTCACAAGTGAAAGCAAGCTGGCTCTTGTAATATTGACAAGTCTTTTTCTTTAAACAAATGTGCCAGTTTTAGAGTTGTTCTTTGCCCTCTAACCTTTTGGAGGGCTTACATAGCCTTCAAGCTTCTAAAGAAACGAACTGGGGCACTCTTTCCCAAGCAGGAAGCAGTTTCACTGGCAGTGTGTGAGAGGCCTTGGGGACTTGGAGGATGAACACTTGTCGAAACGGGGTGTATCCCGATATGCTAGAGTAAGGCTCGGTGCACCACACCGGTGTTATCAGGTGGTGTTGGTCAAATAAGTAGTACTACAGAGAGAATCTTACTTTAGTCAATTTCAAGTTTTTGAGATCTCACTATGTTTTTTAAAACAGGTGTTAAATACATGCATTTGGTAAAACAGTACAAAAGGCTGTTTGGTACATAGCAGCCAAAGAAAAACAATGTGGCTATTCCGTGCTGAGCTATGCTGTGAGCATTATCAAGTAAATACTGGATTCTGAGGCCTTTGTTCAGGAACAAAAAAGAATATAAAATATGTCATTACCACAACTAAGGAGCTGGCCTGTGGCAACTAAGACCCGGCACAATTAACTAACTAACTGACTATTTCTTTCTTTTTTTTTTTTTTCTTTATGACAAAAGACTTAAAAATGACCACGGTTAAAGATTTGATGAAAGTTCATAATAATGCAGTTGACAAGAAAGTTAGTTATTTCTGAGATATACATTTTAAAGTAATAACTAGGATTATTACATATAACATTATACCAGAACATATAAGATTTTTAGCAATTTCATGTAATGTCTGAAACATTTCTATTAACATATTTCCATACATATTTCCATACACATACAAATATAAGATTTTTAGAAATTTCATGTAATGTCTGAAACATTTATATTAACATATTTCCATACAAATAACCCAATGAAAGTTTAGTATTAGTTGTTTTGTTTGTTTGTTTATACTGCAGGTTCTTATTAGGCATCAATTTTATACACATCAGTGTATACATGTCAATCCCAATCGCCCAATTCAGCACCCCACCATCCCCACCCCACCGCAGTTTTCCCCCCTTGGTGTCCATATGTCCATTCTCTACATCTGTGTCTCAACTTCTGCCCTGCAAACTGGCTCATCTGTACCATTTTTCTAGGTTCCACATACATGCATTAATATACGATATTTGTTTTTCTCTTTCTGACTTACTTCACTCTGTATGACAGTCTCTAGATCCATCCACGTCTCAACAAATGACTCAATTTCGTTCCTTTTTATGGCTGAGTAATATTCCATTGTATATATGTACCACAACTTCTTTATCCATTCGTCTGTCGATGGGCATTTAGGTTGCTTCCATGACCTGGCTATTGTAAATAGTGCTGCAATGAACATTCGGGTGCATGTGTCTTTTTGAATTACGGTTTTCTCTGGGTATATGCCCAGTAGTGGGATTGCTGGGTCATATGGTAATTCTATTTTTAGTTTTTTAAGGAACCTCCATATTGTTCTCCATAGTAGCTGTATCAATTTACATTCCCACCAACAGTGCAAGAGGGTTCCCTTTTCTCCACACCCTCTCCAGCATTTGTTGTTTGTAGATTTTCTGATGATGCCCATTCTAACAGGAGTGAGGTGATACCTCCTTGTAGTTTTGATTTGCATTTCTCTAATAATTAGTGATGTTGAGCATCTTTTCATGTGCTTCGTGGCCGTCTGTATGTCTTCTTTGGAGAAATGTCTGTTTAGGTCTTCTGCCCATTTTTGGATTGGGGTGTTTGTTTCTTTAATATTGAGCTGAATGAGCTGTTTATATATTTTGGAGATTAATCCTTTGTCCGTTGATTCATTTGCAAATATTTTCTCCCATTCTGAGGGTTGTCTTTTCGTCTTGTTTATGGTTTCCTTTGCTGTGCAAAAGCTTTGCAGTTTCGTTAGGTCCCACTTGTTTATTTTTGTTTTTATTTCCATTACTCTAGGAGGTGGATCAAAAAAGGTCTTGCTGTGATTTATGTCAGAGAGTGTTCTTCCTATGTTTTCCTCTAAGAGTTTTATAGTGTCCACTCTTATATTTAGGTCTCTAATCCATTTTGAGTTTATTTTTGTGTATGGTGTTAGGGAGTATTCTAATTTCATTCTTTTACATGTAGCTGTCCAGTTTTCCCAGCACCACTTATTGAAGAGACTGTCTTTTCTCCATTGTATATCTTTGCCTCCTTTGTCGTAGATTAGTTGACCATAGGTGCGTGGGTTAATCTCTGGGCTTTCTATCTTGTTCCATTGATCTATGTTTCTGTTTTTGTGCCAGTACCATATTGTCTTGATTACTGTAGCTTTGTAGTATAGTCTGAAGTCAGGGAGTCTGATTCCTCCAGCTCCATGTTTTTCCCTCAAGACTGCTTTGGCTATTCGGGGTCTTTTGTGTCTCCATACAAATTTTAAGAGGATTTGTTCTAGCTCCGTAAACAATGCCATTGGTAATTTGATGGGGATTGCATTGAATCTGTAGATTGCTTTGGGTAGTATACTCATTTTCACAATGTTGATTCTTCCAATCCAAGAACATGGTATATCTCTCCATCTGTTGGTATCATCTTTAATTTCTTTCATCAGTGTCTTATAGTTTTCTGCATACAGGTCTTTTGTCTCCCTAGGTCGGTTTATTCCTAGGTATTTTATTCTTTTTGTTGCAATGGTAAATGGGAGTGTTTCCTTAATTTCTCTTTCAGATTTTTCATCATTAGTGTATAGGAATGCAAGAGATTTCTGTGCATTAATTTTGTATCCTGCAACTTTACCATATTCATTGATTAGCTCTAGCAGTTTTCTGGTGGCAGCTTTAGGATTCTCTATGTATAGTATCATGTCATCCGCAACCAGTGACAGTTTTACTTCTTCTTTTCCAATTTGTAGTCCTTTTATTTCTTTTTCTTCTCTGATTGCCGTGGCTAGGACTTCCAGAACTATGTTGAATAATAGTGGTGAGAGTGGACATCCTTGTCTCGTTCCTGATCTTAGAGGAAATGCTTTCAGTTTTTCACCATTGAGAATGATGTTTGCTGTGGGTTTGTCATATATGGCCTTTATTATGTTGAGGTAGGTTCCCTCTATGCCCACTTTCTGGAGAGTTTTTATCAGAAATGGGTGTTGAATTTTGTCAAAAGCTTTTTCTGCATCTATTGAGATGATCATATGGTTTTTATTCTTCAATTTGGTAATATGGTGTATCACATTGATTGATTTGCGTATGTTGAAGAATCCTTGCATCCCTGGGATAAATCCCACTTGATCGTGGTGTATGATCCTTTTAATGTGTGGTTGGATTCTGTTTGCTAGTATTTTGTTGAGGATTTTTGCATCTATATTCATCAGTGATATTGGTCTGTAATTTTCTTTTTTTGTAGTGTCTTTGTCTGGTTTTGGTATCAGGGTGATGGTGGCCTCACAGAATGAGTTTGGGAGTGTTCCTTCCTCTGCAATTTTTTGGAAGAGTTTGAGAAGGATGGGTGTTAGCTCTTCTCTAAATGTTTGATAGAATTCACCTGTGAAGCCATCTGGTCCTGGACTTTTGTTTGTTGGAAGATTTTTAATCACAGTTTCCATTTCATGACTTGTGATTGGTCTGTTCATATTTTCTGTTTCTTCCTGGTTCAGTCTTGGAAGGTTATACCTTTCTAAGAATTTGTCGATTTCTTCCAGGTTGTCCATTTTATTGGCATAAAGTTGCTTGTAGTAGTCTCTTAGGATGCTTTGTATTTCTGCGGTGTCTGTTGTAACTTCTCCTTTTTCATTTCTGATTTTATTGATTTGAGTCCTCTCCCTCTTTTTCTTGATGAGTCTGGCTAATGGCTTATCCATTTTGTTTATCTTCTCAAAGAACCAACTTTTAGTTTTATTGATCTTTGCTATTGTTGTCTTTGTTTCTATTTCGTTTATTTCTGCTCTGATCTTTAAGATTTCTTTCCTTCTGCTAACTTTGGGTTTTGTTTGTTCTTCTTTCTCTAGTTTCTTTAGGTGTAAGGTTAGATTGTTTACTTGAGATTTTTCTTGTTTCTTTAGGTAGGCTTGTATAGCTATAAACTTCCCTCTTAGAACTGCTTTTGCTGCATCCCATAGGTTTTGGGTCGTCGTGTTTTCATTGTCATTTGTCTCTAGGTATTTTTTTGTTTCCTCTTTGATTTCTTCAGTGATCTCTTGGTTATTTAGTAACGTATTGTTTAGCCTCCATGTGTTTGTCTTTTTTACGTTTTTTTCCCTGTAATTCATTTCTAATCTCATAGCGTTGTGGTCAGAAAAGATGCTTGATATGATTTCAATTTTCTTAAATTTACTGAGGCTTGATTTGTGACCCAAGATGTGATCTATCCTGGAGAACGTTCCGTGCGCACTTGAGAAGAACGTGTAATCTGCTGTTTTTGGGTGGAATGTCCTATATATATCAATTAAATCTATCTGGTCTATTGTGTCATTTAAAGCTTCTGTTTCCTTATTTATTTTCATTTTGGATGATCTGTCCATTGGTGGAAGTGAGGTGTTAAAGTCCCCCACTATTACTGTGTTACTGTCGATTTCCTCTTTTATAGCTGTTAGCAGTTGCCTTATGTATTGAGGTGCTCCTATGTTGGGTGCATATATATTTATAATTGTTATATCTTCTTCTTGGATTGATCCCTGGATCATTATGTAGTGTCCTTCCTTGTCTCTTGTAACATTCTTTATTTTAAAGTCTATTTTATCTGATACGAGTATAGCTACTCCAGCTTTCTTTTGATTTCCATTTGCATGGAATATCTTTTTCCATCCCCTTACTTTCAGTCTGTATGTGTCCCTAGGTCTAAAGTGGGTCTCTTGTAGACAGCATATATATGGGTCTTGTTTTTGTATCCATTCAGCCAGTCTATGTCTTTTGGTTGGGGCATTTAATCCATTCACGTTTAAGGTAATTATCGATATGTATGTTCCTATGACCATTTTCTTAATTGTTTTGGGTTTGTTTTTGTAGGTCCTTTTCTTCTCTTGTGTTTCCCACTTAGAGAAGTTCCTTTAGCATTTGTTGTAGAGCTGGTTTGGTGGTGCTGAATTCTCTTAGCTTTTGCTTGTCTGTAAAGCTTTTGATTTCTCCATCAAAGCTAAATGAGATCCTTGCTGGGTAGAGTAATCTTGGTGGTAGGTTCTTCCCTTTCATCACTTTAAGTATGTCATGCCACTCCCTTCTGGCTTGCAGAGTTTCTGCTGAGAAATCAGCTGTTAACCTTATGGGAGTTCCCTTGTATGTTATTTGTCGTTTTTCCCTTGCTGCTTTCAATAATTTTTCTTGGTCTTTAATTTTTGCCACTTTGATTACTATGTGTCTCGGCGTGTTTCTCCTTGGGTTTATTCTGTATGGGACTCTCTGCGCTTCCTGGACTTGGGTGGCTATTTCCTTTCCCATGTTAGGGAAGTTTTCGACTATAATCTCTTCAAATATTTTCCCTGGTCCTTTCTCTCTCTCTTCTCCTTCTGGGACCCCTATAATGCGAATGTTGTTGCGTTTAATGTTGTCCCAGAGGTCTCTTAGGCTGTCTTCATTTCGTTTCATTCTTTTTTCTTTAGTCTGTTCCGCAGCAGTGAATTCCACCCTTCTGTCTTCCAGGTCACTTATCCGTTCTTCTGCCTCAGTTATTCTGCTATTGATTCCTTCTAGTGTAGTTTTCATTTCGGTTATTGTATTGGTCATCTCTGTTTGTTTGTTCTTTAATTCTTCTAGGTCTTTGTTAACCATTTCTTGCATCTTCTCAATCTTTGCCTCCATTCTTATTCCGAGGTCCTGGATCGTCTTCA
Source organism: Eschrichtius robustus (assembly GCF_028021215.1). Lineage (NCBI taxonomy): Eukaryota > Metazoa > Chordata > Mammalia > Artiodactyla > Eschrichtiidae > Eschrichtius > Eschrichtius robustus. Next base: position 80,624,311 of record NC_090824.1, read on the forward strand.
CTATCATTATTCTGAATTCTTTTTCTGGAAGGTTGCCTATCTCCACTTCATTTAGTTGTTTTTCTGGGGTTTTTTCTTGTTCCTTCATCTGGTACATGGCCCTCTGCCTTTTCATCTTCTCTATCTTTCTGTCACTGTGGTTTTTGGTCCACAGGCTGCAGGATTGTAGTTTCTCTTGCTTCTGCTGTCTGCCCTCTGGTGGTTGAGGCTATCTAAGAGGCTTGATGGGAGGCTCTGGTCCTGACTATTTCTTAAAATCTCATTGATAGGTATTTAATATGATTTTTAAATATTTATTTATTTATTTAATTTATTTATTTTTGGCTGCGTTGGGTCTTCCTTGCTGCGTGTGTGCTTTCTCCAGTTGCGGTGAGCGGGGGCTACTCTTCGTTGCGGTGCGTGGGCTTCTCATTGCGGTGGCTTCTCTTGTTGCGGAGCACGGGCTCTAGGCGCGCGGGCTTCAGTAGTCGGGGCACGAGGACTCAGTAGTTGTGGCTTTTGGGCTCTAGAGCGCAGGCTCAGTAGTTGTGGCGCACGGGCTTCATTGCTCCGCGGCGTGTGGGAACTTCCCGGACCAGGGCTTGAACCCTTGTCCCCTGCATTGGCAGGCGGATTCTTAACCACTGCGCCAGCAGGGAAGCCCAGGCTCCAGCCTTTTTAAAAATGTGTTCCTTCCACCTTCGTGGAGCCGGCGTAGGGGATGGGGAGGAGTGAGAACCCGATTGGCAGGGGTCCGGTCGCAACCCCGGAAGGGGACGGGGGACGATCTAAGAGGTGGCACCGGGCCACAGTCGACCCCCAGTGACAGCTAACAGCTGCAGTGCTGCCCCTTCCTGCCCCAGGACCTGAGCTCAGGTCCAGGGGCGGCTGGAGAAACGCACTGTTTTTTGGTGAGGTGCTCTTACTTACTGTGTGGAGCTGCTCCGGCTGCCCCGGCGACCACACCCCTGCAGGGCCCTGTGCCCGTCCTCCCTGCCCCCTGCCCAGGGCTCGGAGAACAGCAGTCTCTGTGGGGCAACCCGCTTCCAAGCCCTTCAGTGACCACGGAGGACTGGGAACGGGCTGGGCTACCGGGGAGCCTGGGCATCCAACACCTGAGCTCAGCCCTGGGGGCTCACGTGAGGGCAGGGGCTGGGGGTTGCGGGCGGTGAGCGGAGGGGCCTCCAGCCGGCATCAGCCTGGGCCCTGGACCCGGGGAAAGGCCTCACCCTCTCAGTCCTGACCTGCCGCTCAGGAACCCTGTGGCCCACCAGCCCGAGGCTTGTGTCGCCCGCCATGGACTGCCCGGCACACGGCTGGGGTGCCAACGCCACACCTGGATTTTGCACGGGGACCACCTGGGGGCTCGGTGCACAGGAAGACGAGCAGCCCCCAGGCCCCGACACGCCCCTTCCATATCCATCGAGAGGTGCCTGATGGAAGGCCGGCTGTGCTCCTTTTCAAGCCCCAGGGAATTCACACGAACAGCCCTCCCGGCCACGGGGTGCCTGCCCACCGGCTCTGGGCCTGCGACCAGCCCAGAACACAGAAGGCACCGAAGTGGGTGCAGGGAGCTGAGCCGGGGCTGCAGAAGGGCAGACACCACAGCCTGGTCCACAACCGACTGCCCTAGGGCGGGTGAGAACGGGCGGGCAGGCTGAGGGGAGGACAGAGCGTGGCACCGCCTGCCCGCCTGGGCCACGGGGAGAAGGTCGGGGCGCCACCCGCGCGCTCGCTCCGCTGCCTGGCGTCCTTTGTGGGGGCGAAGGGCCGGAGGCAGGGCTCCCGAGGAGCTCAAAGGCCCGGGAAGGACACACGGGACGGTCCAGAGCCACCCTACCGCTCCAGTGGTGCAGCACCCTCTCTGAATTCCTACTGCCACCAAAACACATCCCTAAGGCCTTTGGGAAGAATCGCTAGGACCCAGGAAGGCAGCCCCCTGCTGTGGTCCAGACTTCAGCAGCTGCCGATGATCAGAGGGAGCCAGCCGGCCGGCCTTGAGCAGGAGGACAGGACACGGGGACAGGGACAGCCACAGCCGGGCTTCCCACAGCTGTGCCCACCGCCAGAACCAGCTCCAGCCAATCACAGCCCCCGAGATGCCAAACAGTGACGGGCGAGAGGCTGGCAGGAAACTGACACCCCCTCACTGGAGAGCCTGCCCGGCCGGGGTGCGGGGCACCATCCCCGTCTGAACTCACCCCACAGCTCAGCCATCTCCCAGTGACCCAGACGCGTCACCACGGCCCCAGGGCTGATCCCCGACCAAGGTCAGAACTCCCCCCAGTGTGACGGCCCCCATGCCACTCCTGTGGTGGAAGGGACGGCAGGCAGAGACCAGGAGTAGAGTCTTTTTATTAACGGCTGCGTTTTCAAAGAACCGTTTTGTTACCAGGAAAGCTCCCCAGGAAGGGATTGCATTAGTGCAACAAGGGGGAGCCTTGATGCCAGGCTCTCCAGACACTTCCAGGTGGAGACTTTTGGCCTAGGCCGGCCGCCGGGGACTCAGGGGCTGGGAGGACACGCGGCCCCTCCCCCGCCCCGACGGGGCGCTAAGGCACCCGGCCCGCCTGGGTGGGCAAAACCCCGTGCCTTCAGCAGGCCGGCGGCTTGCAGCCCTCAACCTGCAGCCCTTTGCTCAGGAGGAAGGCGTCCTGCGTGGGGTCACAACCCAGGAAGAGCTTCACCATGCCCTTGGCATCCTCGGAGCCCCCTGGCCTCAGAATGCAGCTTCTGTAGTCCATGGCAACCTGACGAGAGGGGGTGGGGCTGCAGGAGGGTGGAGCACCCCCTTCACTGAGGGTGTGGGTGTGGCCACCTCTGCTGTGACTCAAGAAAGGGCAGGGGAGCAGGGGGTCCAGGGCAGGGCCCTCAGAGCCTGGCAGGCCCAGGCGGGCGGCACAAGCATCTAGGCCCAGGCCAAGGACCTCCGTGTTGGTCTGCATGGCAGGCTGGCCTCTCACCTTGCCACTCAGGACGCCCTCCCGCTTGAAACGTGTGTGGAACGTGTCCGCGGAGTACACCTCGCTGCACAGGTAGCCATAGGACTGGGCGTCGTAGCTTCCTGCCAGGTGGCCGAAGGTCGCAAGCAGGTGGGTCCCTGGGACACACGCGGAGAAGCTCCTGCCCGGCCCCCTGGCCGCTCCGTGCCCCTTCCCCAGAGAGGGGGCCTCAAAGCAGCCCTGTCTGAGTCCCCTGCCACTAGAGGGAGTATTGGCCCAACACTTCTAGAAAACGGGGACCTTGCGGGCAACTCAGTGGAGGGACACAAATAAATTTTTGCCGACTTTCTGCTGAAGCTCACGAGGGTTCACCCCGAAGCCTCTTACAAGGTCAGCTGCCCGAGGCTCCGAGGGATGAGTCAGGGCTCACCTTCCAGCACGGGGAGAGCGCGGGTTCAAGCGCTCACGAGGGAGTGAACTGCGTCTCCGCACCGACACGCACGGGCAAACCTCGTCGACGCGTTCCGTCCGGGGTATGAAGCCCTCTCCTGCCTCTTCCAGGCTCTCCAGAAAGCACGTGCAGATACGCCCACCCCACCCTCGGACTCCGCGGGCCACAGCTGGAGGGACCAGCCCAGGAACCGAGGCAGGAAGAGGCCAGAGGTCAGCGGGCCTCGGCCAGAGCCCGTCAGTCGGTCCCCCTTCACACACCACCAGAGGATCCTCTTGACCTGGGCAGTAGCCGCCAAGCGACCGCTAAGGTGGGCCCGGCGTGCACTTGGCTACCTGGCGTGGCTGGGACCCCGAGGACCTCCTGGCAGAGGCGGGCATTCTCCTGGGCCGGGTCCGCGGGCGTCTGCGTGTGCAGGGCCTTGTCCACCTTGGCCAGGACGATCTGGCGCAGGTTGAAGAGGCCTGGAGGGCGGGAGGAAGGAGACGGGGGGCTGGCACTGTGTGCAGGCCGCGCTTTCCAGCCGGGCGGTCCGGGAGCCCCTTTCCTTTCCCTCGGCCCGACCGCACCGGGGTTGGCCAGCCGGGACTTGATGAGTTGGCCAGCAGCTCTGGGGGACGGCGCTGCCCGTGCCCCACCGAGACTGGCAGCAACGCCAGGGCTTCACAGGGCGCGGCGCTCCCGGCCCCAGAGCCTTCCCTCTGGTTCTCATCACCGGCTGTCGCCAGAGTCGCAGGTAACGTGCCTTTCTTGTCGTTTGTCTTTTTTCCGGCCCTCAGCCACGCAAAGGTGTGAAGCCCTGACACTCGCTGCCACGTGGATGCACCCTGAGAACACGATGCTCAGCGAGACAAGTCAGACACAGAAGGGCACACAGGGTGTGACCCCACTGAGGGGGAACATCCAGAACAGGTAGATCCACAGAGTCAGAGTGGGTTCCTGGTTGTTAGGGGCAGGGGGCGGGGAGGGAATGATAACTAAGGGCGTGACGGACATTTTTGGGGTGAGGGAAATGTTCCAAAACAGGGCAGTAGTGACGGCTGCACAGCTCAGTAAAGTGTCCCCACGCGCTCCGGTGCAGCCTGTGAGAGCATCGCTCTCAGGACGAAGGGCTGACCGCAGGAAGACTGAAGGAGCACTGGGTCCTGGGCCCAGACGCTCAGCTGGGGACACCCCCGCCCCCCCGGTGGGGAAGTCCCTGGGACTTGCTGAGCCTCCACCGAGACTGGCAGCAGCCCCAGGGCCTCACAGGGCGCGGCGCTCCCGGCCCCAGAGCCTTCCCTCTGGTTCTCATCACCGGCTGTCGCCAGAGTCGCAGGTAACGTGCCTTTCTTGTCGTTTGTCTTTTTTCCGGCCCTCAGCCACGCAAAGGTGTGAAGCCCTGACACTCGCTGCCACGTGGATGCACCCTGAGAACACGATGCTCAGCGAGACAAGTCAGACACAGAAGGGCACACAGGGTGTGACCCCACTGAGGGGGAACATCCAGAACAGGTAGATCCACAGAGTCAGAGTGGGTTCCTGGTTGTCAGGGGCAGGGGAGGGGAGGGAATGATAACTAAAGGCGTGAGGGACATTTTTGGGGTGAGGGAAATGTTCCAAAATAGGGCAGTAGTGACGGCTGCACAGCTCAGTAAAGTGTCCCCACGCGCTCCGGTGCAGCCTGTGAGAGCATTGCTCTCAGGACGAAGGGCTGACCGCAGGAAGACTGAAGGAGCACTGGGTCCTGGGCCCAGACGCTCAGCTGGGGACACCCCCGCCCCCCCGGTGGGGAAGTCCCTGGGACTTGCTGAGCCTCCACCGAGACTGGCAGCAGCCCCAGGGCCTCACAGGGCACGGCGCTCCCGGCCCCAGAGCCTACCCTCTGGTTCTCATCACCGCCTGTCACCAGACTTGCATGCAACGTTCCTTTCTTTTCTTTTGTCTTTTTAAAGGCAACTCTTGAATACACGTATTTAACATGCAGGGAACCAGTCCTGACTCCTTGATCTGCGGCTTCCAGGCTCCAGAGTCTCGAGGACATCCACTTCCATTTTTTTACACGCCCTGTGCGTGGGGTTTGATGATGGAAACTGACACCGAGGGCGTCACCACGTGCGGGGTGACATCAGCGGAAGAATCCCGTGGCGAGGGCCTGCCTGAGAACCACGGGAGAGCCCGGGCCCTCCCCGCCCCCTGCCTGCAGCCCCGCGCCCGCACCCACCTGGGAGCGGAGCTGGTGCATCGCTTGCCAGAACTCATGGAAGTAGGTCTCCAGCTCATCATGCTGCAACAGGGAGGGCGGGTTGGGCGTAGACTTGGTGAAGTTGGCCACCATGGCCGCGATGGCAATCTGGCGCCTCCCATCCTGCTGCAGGCAGCCCGGCTGCAGGCCAAAGCAGGCCATGTGCCCAGACTTCCCTTCCCTGGGGAGGGACGCGGGTGAGGCCCCGCTTCCACAGAGGAGCCCTGGCCCACGGCCGACAGGTTCCCCCACGCATGCACCGAGGGTAGAGGTCCAGGTAGAACTTGCCGATGGATGACCTTGTCCGCGGCCGCGTCCCGGACCGTGTAGAGCCTCACATCTCCGTGACACACGTTGGCACCCTCCTCCAGGTCGAAGGTCAGCCCCAGCAGCTCCTGGGAGATGCCCAGCTACCCGCGCGTGACCACCTGCATGGGGAAGGACTCATCGAGCAGGTACTGGTCCACGTGGTAGCGCGTCTCCTCCCCCTGGTTCATGTAGCAGCACAGGTCCTAGACGTTGATGGGCCCGTCAAAGTGCAGGCCCCGCCTCTGGCACTTGGCCTTCTTTAGGTCCAGGATCACGGCCGCTCCTGCTCCCCGAGGGGCTTCAGCTTCTGGGCCAGCTCATCTGCGGGCGGAGGGGAGAGGTTCGGCTATGTCCCTGTGGCAGCCTCCCAGCCGCCACCCACCCCACGCCCCTCGAGGCAGAATGAAGGGTTGGGGAAGGCGACCCCCAAGGGCTGACACAGTCGGGTCTCAGGCAGCACCACGTCCAGTCAAGGTCCGCCTGACCCTCGGGGAGGCGGGGTTACCTAGGAAAGTGGCCACCACCTGGCTGGTCTTGGCCATGTTCATCTCCAGCACGGAGTCGGCACGCGTGCTGAACCCCAGCAGGCGGGACTTCTGAGCCTGCAGCCTTACCAGCTCCCCGAGGATCGCGCAGTTCTCCTGGAACCCAGAGACGGCCAGCGCTGGGGACCGTGGGCCACGCCCTCCCCACGGGCCCCGGGCCAGGTCTCTGAGGGCGGGCAGGGCTCTCAGGCCACTGGCGGGCACAGCCAATCCCCCTCCCTCCTCCTCCTGGCCCGGATTTCTAGACACTTTGGTGCTGTCCTAACACGTGGTCTTTATGAACACAGGTCCTTTTGGAACCAGAAACGGCGTGAACCGTGATGAGCTCTAAGGCCAAGGGCAGGAAGAAATGTGACCAGGCTCTCCAGGAGCCACCCAGGGGCCTCCCCGGGCTCAACAATACAGACTCGGCTGCCGTGCAGACAGCAGGTCATCCCCACGGCGCCCGAACACCCAGCCCCCTGGACGGCGAGACGCCTGTTGCTGCAGGTGGCCCGGGGCTGGCTGGTGAGGCCCGGCCCCAGGCGTACGCCACCTTCTCTGGGGCCACCTCTCCGGCTCTGCCGTGGGGTTCTCCTGGGAGCCCCCAGTCACCACAGGACCAGCGTGGCCTGTCTGCAGCCCAAGAAGGTGGGGACACAGGACTGTCCCCCATGCCCCCCACATCACCCACGAGGCCCAGCAAGCACCAGTGGTGTCTGCGGGGAAGATGAAGGGCTCACGCACAGCCCCCATCTACTGAAGATGCTGAACAGGAGAAGCACAGACTGCAGCCACACGCGGTATGGACCAAACGCAAGTGTCCTTGCAGGAACCGATGTCTGAATGTCAAGGCCGTACCCGGGCCACAGTGAGAAGGCCCAGACCCCACGCAAGGCACAGAGAGGAGATGGGGGGAACATCTGCGAATCTGAGCTCATCGGGCATCACCCCAGAAGGAGAGGGAGAGGAGGAGGGAGAGGGAGAGGGAGAGGGAGGGAGGTACAGACGTCTCTCCCTTCCCTGGGGGTTCTCTAGTGCAGCCAAGGCTGAAAAGCACTGCATTTCGGGAGATGGGTCCTCGTGGAAAAGTTAAATAGTAGCTCATGGCATTATCGACACATATTAAAAAGGCCCCAAATCTTGGGGAGTCAGGGAGGGGAGCTGGCGGCTGCCTCGTAAAGGAGGAGAGATTGGGCGTCAGAGGAGGTGCCTGTGCAGCCCGCCGCCGCTGCCCAGGACCCCGCAGACTTCATCTCCCAGCTGTGGTCCCGGGCTGGAAGGCAGCGGGGAGGTCAAGCCGTCCAAGCATCAACGTTGACTTCAGGGCTGATCTAAAAGGCGCCTGGTGTTTGTTGAAGCAGAAGAAAGAGAAAGCAGTGGGGAGAGGAGGGGAGGGGGAGGGAGCCCCCATCAGCCCTTCTCCCTCTCTCCCTCTCTGTCTCCCTCTCTCCCTCCTTCCCTCCCTCCCTCTACCTCCCTGCTTCTCACTCTCACTCTCCCTCCATCTCTCCCTCTGCCTCTCTCCCTCTCCCTCTTTCCCTCTCCCTCTCTCCCTGTCCCCCTTTCCCTGTCCCTGTTTCCCTGTTCCGCTCTTCCGATACCTCATTCCCTCTCCCTCTCTCCCTCTCTCCCTCTCTCCCTCTCGTGCTCCCTCTCCCTCTCCCTCCACCTCCTTCCCTCTCCGGAGAGGGTGCCTGCTTCCTTCTCTGTCTCCCTCTCTGGAGAGGGAAGGAGGTGGAGGGAGAGGGATAGAGGGAGGGAGGGAAAGACAAAGGCGTCTCTCCCTCCCTCCCTCCCTCCCTCTCTCCCTCCCTCTCTCCATCTCCCTCACTCCCTCCCAGAGATGGAGAGACAGAGGAAGAGGCAGAGACAAGGGAGAGGGAGAGGGAGAGGGAGAGAGAGGGGGGAGGGAGGGAGAGAGAGAGAGGTGTCTTCCTCCCTCCCTTTCCCTCTCTCCCTCCCTCTCTCCCTCTCCTGCTCCCTCTCCCTCTCTGGAGAGGGAAGGAGGTGGAGGGAGAGAGAGCAGGAGAGGGAGGGGGGAGAGGGAGAGAGAGGGGGAGAGGGAGAGAGGGATAGAGGGAGGGAAGGAAAGACAAAGACGTCTCTCCCTCCCTCCCTCTATCCCTCTCTCCCTCCCTTTATCCCTCTCTCGCTCCCTCTCTCCCACTCCCTCGCTCCCTCTCCTCCCTCTCCCTCTCCCTCCGTCTCTCCATCTCCCTCACTCCCTCCCAAAGATGGAGAGACAGAGGAAGAGGCAGAGACAAGGGGAGAGGGAGAGGGAGAGAGAGGGGGGAGGGAGGGAGAGAGAGAGAGGTGTCTTCCTCCCTCCCTTTCCCTCTCTCCCTCCCTCTCTCCCTCTCCTGCTCCCTCTCCCTCTCTGGAGAGGGAAGGAGGTGGAGGGAGAGAGAGCAGGAGAGGGAGGGGGGAGAGGGAGAGAGAGGGAGAGAGGGGATAGAGGGAGGGAAGGAAAGACAAAGTCGTCTCTCCCTCCCTCCCTCTATCCCTCTCTCCCTCCCTTTATCCCTCTCTCGCTCCCTCTCTCCCACTCCCTCGCTCCCTCTCCTCCCTCTCCCTCCGTCTCTCCATCTCCCTCACTCCCTCCCAGAGACGGAGGAAGAGGCAGAGACAAGGGAGAGGGAGAGGGAGAGAGAGGGGGGGAGGGAGGGAGGGAGAGAGAGGTGTCTTCCTCTCTCCCTTTCCCTCTCTCCCTCCCTCTCTCCCTCTCCTGCTCCCTCTCCCTCTCTGGAGAGGGAAGGAGGTGGAGGGAGAGAGAGCAGGAGAGGGAGGGGGGAGAGGGAGAGAGAGGGATAGAGGGAGGGAAGGAAAGACAAAGTCGTCTCTCCCTCCCTCCCTCTATCCCTCTCTCCCTCCCTTTATCCCTCTCTCGCTCCCTCTCTCCCACTCCCTTGCTCCCTCTCCTCCCTCTCCCTCTCCCTCCGTCTCTCCATCTCCCTCACTCCCTCCCAAAGATGGAGAGACAGAGGAAGAGGCAGAGACAAGGGAGAGGGAGAGGGAGAAGGAGAGAGAGGGGGGAGAGAGGGAGAGAGAGAGAGGTCTCTTCCTCCCTCCCTTTCCCTCTCTCCTTCTTCTCTCCCTCTCTCCCTCTCCCTCTCTCCCCCCTCCCTCTGCTCCTCTCCCTCATCTCTGCCTCTCCCTCCATCTCTCCCTGTCTGAGAGGGAATGAGGGAGCGGGAGAGACGGAGGGGAGAGGGGAGAGACGGAGGGAGCGGGAGAGACAGAGGGAGGGAGAGGGAGAGAGGAAGGGAAAGGGCGAGGGAGAGGGAGGGAGGGCGAGACATCTCTCCCTCTCCCTCTCCCTCTCCCTCCCTTCCTCTCCCTCTCCTAGAGGGAGGGAGGGAGAGGGAGAGACAGAGGGAGAGGAGAGGGAGGGAGCGAAGGAGAGGGGGAGTCGGAGAAGGAGGTAGGGAGAGGGAGAAGGAGAGAGGGTGCCTGCTTCCCTCTCTGTCTCCCTCCCTCCCTCTCCGTGTCCCTCTCTCCCCCCTCTCCCTCTCCCTCTGTCTCTCCCTCTCTGGAGGGAGAGAGGGAGAGGGAGCAGGAGGGAAAATGATGGAGGGATGGAGAGGGAGAGAGGGTGAGGGAGAGAAGGAGAGGAGGAGGAGAGAGGCAGAGGGAGGGAGGGAAGAGACCTCTCCCTCCCTCCCTCTGCCTCCCTCCTTCTCCTCCCTCTTCTCCCTCTCTCTCCAACTCTCCCTCTCCCTCCATCTCTCCATCTCCCTCACTCCCTCCCAGAGAGGGAGAGACAGAGGTAGAGGCAGAGCGGAACACGGAAACAAGGACAGGGAAACAGGCACAGGGAGAGAGGCAGGGACAGAGGGAGAGGAGAGGGAAGAGGGAGAGGAAAGAGGGAGAGGAAAGAGAGAGAGGGAGGGAGAGAGGGAGAGACAGATGGAGAGAGAGGGAGGGAGAGAGAGAGAGGGAAGAGGGAAAGAGGTAGAGGGAGAGCAGAACAGGGAAAGAGGGACAGGGAGGGAGAGAGGGGAGGAGAGGAAGCAGGGAGAAAAGAGAGAAAGAACACACCATCTACATTTCTGTCAGATGACACCGGGGATCCTTACACAACCAGGAGAAAATAATAACACAGGGAGGCTCTTTCTCAGCTGGAACTGGCACTGCAGAGGGGGCCAAACACCACCAGGCTGGCCACACATGTCCAGCCGCCGCTCCAGCCCCGTCAGCCGTGAGTCCGGTCACCAGGGCTCTGAGTGTCTGCTCCAGGGAGCTGGGGTTCACCCTCTCACCGGGGAGGCCGGGCCAAGACCGCGGGGCCCCGGGCTGGACACATAGGGGGAAAAGCATCCCCACAGGACAGCTTGTGCGAGCAGATTCAGCTGCCAGATTCTAGAGGCCCGGGACCACCCTGTGGCCCGTGAAAAACAGGAGGCCACGAGGGTCTTGCATCGTGATTCCTGTCCGTTGGACTGTAAAGTTTATGTAGGGAATCTTGCAAACAGTGGTAACAAGGCTGAATTGGAACGAGATTTAGGCTATTACGGACCACTCTGAAGTGTGTGGGTTGCTAAAAGCCCTCCCGGCTTCGCTCTTGTTGAATGTGAAGATCCCCGAGATGCAGCCGATGCTGTCCGAGAACTAGATGGGAGAACACTATGTGGCTGCCGAGTAAGAGTGGACCTGTCGAATGGGGAAAAGAGAAGTCGAAATCGTGACCGCCTCCTTCTTGGGGTCGTCGCCCTCGAGATGATTATCGGAGGAGGAGTCCTCCACCTCCCACACATCTCCAAGATGGAGAGCCTTCTCCGTCAGCCAGAGCAGGTCCCTTTCTAGATATAGGAGAAGAGAGAGATGACTGTCCCAGGAGATAAATCACAAGCCGTCCCGATCTTTCTCTAGGTCTCCTAGCCGATCTAGGTCAAATGAAAGGAAATAGAAGACCACTTTGCAAGAGGAGTGGTGTACAGGCAATAACTTCATTTGACAGGAGTATGTACAGAAAATTCAAGTTTGGTTTGAGACTTCTGAAGCTTGGTGCACTTTTTAAATGTTTTAGTTGTTCACATTTGTTTGTCTCTTGGGACAGTGACCCATAAAGGTGTCATTCTCTATGGTTTGAAATGGGTCACATGAGGCATGTGATATGAAGAATTGTTACCTTCCAATGTTCCCTTAAGCAAAATTGAATTTGCTTTGAATTTTTGGTCTTGCCTAGACTGATAATAAAACTTTAACTCCTGCCCACCTAAAGTGTGATGTTTACTATTATGGAAACAACACTGGCAAACGTGTAAAAGACTTTCTGTAGCTGGGATATGGTATGCAGCTGTAGTTAAGCAAGCAGTCTTTAAAAGGTGCTGTGAACACAAGCCAGCAGGTAAAAATGAAAGCCGCACCCTTACCCTAGATTAGAGGTTTAAAAATTCCACTAGTCTTCACACGGGACAAGAGGTTGTCCAGGGAGTTGAGAATCTAAGAAGTTACAAGGAAGTTAGTTTACCTTTGAGTTAGGTCATAAGTCCCCTCTGTGATTGCTGTACATGAATACATAGCTCTTTGTAATATTTTTTGGAAATCTGAGATGATCAAGATACCAATGTCCTGCCGGATTAAGAGTATTGTAGAGCTGAACTTTGAGTTACTGTGCAATTTTTTTTTTCATGCTGTCATTTGTAATATGTTTTGTGAGAATCCTTGGGATTAAAGTTTTGGTTGCAAAAGAAAAGAAGAAAAGAAAAGAATCCGCCTGCCAGTGCAGGGGACACAGGTTCAAGCCCTGGTCCGGGAAGATCCCAGGTGCCGCAGATCAACTAAGCCCGTGGGCCACAACTACTGAGCCTGCGCTCTAGATCCTGGGAGCCAGAACTACTGAGCCCCCATGCACAACTACAGAAGCCCGCACGCAACGAAGACCCAACGCAGCAAAAAAAAAAAAAAAAAAAAAAAAAAAGACGCTACTGGCCAGGTGATCAAGGGTAAAATCATTTGTCATAAGTCCCGTTGATGGTGTGTATCCTTGATGTGACCTGAGGAGAATGGCATTTTTATCTCTGTCTGGATCTTCCGCCCCAAACCCCATAACTCCAGACCAACCATAAGAAAACATCAGAAAACAAACAGACAAACAAATTGAGGGACAAAATACCTGACCAGTCCTCCTCAAAACTTTCAAGGTATCAAAACCCAGGGACATCTGAGAAATGTCACAGCCCAGAGGAGACTGGGACAGAAAAAGGATGTTAGGGGAAAACTAGGGAAATGCTAATGAACTGTGGACTTTAGTTAATAACAATGTATCCATCTTGGTTCCTTAGTTGGATAAACATGTCATACTAACGTACTAACGTGTTGGAGATAGGGTTACTGGGTCAGGGTCCACGGCACTCTACACTCTGTACAGATCTTTGCCACTTTTTTGTAACTCTAAGCTATTCTAAAATTAAGCGAGTACTGAACAGAGATAAGAATGTTATTTCCCTGATTTGAACATGCCTGAGTTTCTTTTCATGGTCACATTTTTGCTATCTGGATGTGTCTTGGAATCAGTAGCAAAGGAGAGTTGCCAGCCCCTGGAAAGATGTGGGTGGTTTGCAGGTGGCTTGCTCTGGAGCTGAAGACCACGGTGGGAAGTCTGCAGCCTCGGGCTGCACTTAGAACCATGGGAGGGGATGGGCCAGCTCAGTTAGGGATGGAACCTATAAGTAAAACTTTTTTCTTTTCCATTATGGCTTATCACAGGATGTTGAATATAGTTCCCTGTGCTAGACAGTAGGATGTTGTAGTTTATCCATCCTATATTTAATAGTTTGCATCTGCTAACCCCAAACTCCCAATCCAACCCTCCCTCACTCTTTCTCCCCCTTGGCAACCACAAGTCTGTTCTCTATGTCTGTGAGTCTGTTTTTGTTTCGTAGACGAGTTCATTTGTGTCGTATTTTAGATTTCACATATAAGTGAGATCATATGATATGTGTCTTTCTCTTCTGACTTACTTCACTTAGTATGGTAATCTCTAGGTCCATCCACATTGCTGCAAATAGCATTATTTCATTCTTTTTATGGCTGGATAATATCCCATTGTATATATGTACCACATCTTCTTTATCCATTCATCCATCAGTGGACATTTAGGTAGCTTCCATGTCTTGGCTATTGTAAATAGTGCTGCAATGAACATTGGGGTGCATGTATCTTGTCTTTCTTTTTTTTTTCTTTCTTCCTTTCTTCCTCCCTTTCTTTCCTCCTTTCTTTCTTTCTTCCTTTCTTCCTTTATTTCTTTCTTCCTTTCTTTCTTCCTTGCTTCCTTCCCTTCTTTCTTTCTTTCTCTCTCTCCCTCTCTCTCTTTCTTTCTTTTTCTTTCTTTCTTTCTTTTTTTTTTTTGTCACACAGCATGTGAGATCTTAGTTCCCTGACCAGAGATGGAACCCATGCCCCCCGCACTGGAAGCACGGAGTCTTAACCACTGGAGCACCAAGGAGATCCCAGGGGTGTGTGTATAGTTTTGAATTAGAGTTTTCTCCAGATCTATGCCCAGGAGTGGAATTGCGGGACCCTATGGCAGCTGTATCTGTTGCTGCACGTCTCACATCAACCACCTGCACTCCAATCCTTGCTCTCAACGTCATCTTTGGGGAACCCAACCTGCGACAGGGACCTTGACAAGAAGAAATGGCTCAGGGAAAAGCTACCTGCACAGGGAGGAGATAGAGGCCATCGCCCCTGGGGTGCGGCGCGGAGAGTGGGCACAGAGATTTGTCATTTCACCCCCGATGCTCATCTCAGCCCTCCTGGCTGCCCCACTCTAGGTCACCTCGGGATACAGAGGTGACCCGGTTAGAGTCCCTGCCTGTGCAGGAATCTGGGGGCACCAGCGGGTCTGAATAATATTAGTGCAGGGTCTCCCCTGCGGCACTGGGGTTATTCGGGGCGGGTCATCCTCTGCTGAGGGCCCCTCCTGGGCACTGTGTGGGGTTTAGCAGCAGCCCTGGCCACACCCCTTTGATTCCAGGGGCCCCTCCCCCCCAGTTGTGACAACCACAGATTTTCCCCACACATCACGGAAGAACTGGGTGAGGCGGGGGCAGGATGGCCCTGGGCGAGGACAGCTGTGTTGAAGCAACCAGCCTGGCCCAGGGCAAGGTCTGCCCCAATCCCGTCAGCGCCTGCATTTAGACCTGCCCCTTTCCTCTCCCACCTCCTCTGCCCTGCAGTGGTCTCCGAGACATCATCGCCATGTGATAAATCACACCTTCTCAGTCGACTGTTTGCTGCCCTCGCTAGAACGTGAGCTCTTTGAGGACAGGGATGCTGTTATGTCCCCAGCACCTAGAAGAGTGTCTGCTGTGTAGTAGATGCTTCATAAATACTTGCTGAATAAAGGAGTTGAATAAAGGGATGAGTGGATGGATGAATGAAGGTTACAATGGAAGGAGGGGGGAGATTCCCTTTCTGGCTCTCGGGGGTTGGGAGATCAAGTGAAAGATCCGTCCTAAATAGGCTGATCAGCCTTCTGGGGTTCCCCGGGACTGAGGGTTTCCCCAGAGTTCCAGCGCTCAAACCTGAGCGGTCCTGGGCAAACTGGGGGCGGGTGTTGGTCACCCTATCTAAACACAGTAACAATTCCAGCTGCAATAGCAATGGCCAATGACCTCTATGGTCTTATTGACCATGCACAGTTCTTTACCTGGCAGGGAAGGGTGGGCCGGGATGGGAATTCTGGTGATCCAGGGCGGGTGAGGGCACACCCCGGGCTTGTGTAGGGGAGTCCAGGAAGGTTCTGGAGGAAGTGACAGTGACACAGGGGGGAGGGAGGAGTCTAAGGAAGAACATCCCACATGACAACGTGTGCCAATGGCCCTGGGCCCAAGGTCACACCTGACCAGGGCTTGCCTTTTTTTTTTTTTTTCTAATTTACTTTTTCCCACATGGATATGCAATTGTCCTAATGCCATTTATTGAAAACTCCTTAATTTCCCCACTTTCTGTCATATCAAGTTCTCATAGATCTGTTTCTGGACCTTTATTCTATACCATAGAGCTATACGTCCCATCCTTGCACGACTAGGGCTGTTTCATCACTATAACTTTATTTTTTATTCATTTATTTTTCTTGGCCATGCCGTGCGGCATGTGGGATCTTATTTCCCTGACCAGGGATCGAACCCGCGCCCCCTGCCAGTGGAAGCTCGGAGTCTTAATCACTGGACCTCCAGGGAAGTCCCCAGGGTTTGCTTTGACATCCATCGAATGGTGGCAGGTGGGCACGGGGAGCAGCTGTCTGTGAGCCATCCTGTGTAGAAATGCAGGCTGGAGGGGAGGACAGATGGAGCGGGAGGGGAAGAAGCGGAGGAGGGAGGGAGGGCGGGCGAGAGACAGACAGAGCATGAAAGCTGAAAAGAGCTCCTAGTGCCGGGAGCCTTGGAGCCAGAGCCTGGGAGCCAGGGTGACTGGCTCTCCTCCCTGGTGTGTGTGTGTGTGTTGCGGGGGGTGGCTCTGGGCTTCTCAGGCTGGGAATGGGGTGCACAGAGCAGGGACGGAGCAGGGACCCTTCTCTCTGGGACCTCGTGGGCCATCCTCAGCTCACAAAGCTGAGCCACTCCTGGCCCTACGAGTGGGGGGGCTTATCCTCCCTGTCCCCTGGATCACACCCCCTCACACACAACTTCCCCGTGTGTGTTCCCAGCAACCAAGAGAATCTGTTTTTAAAAGATTTGGGGGAGGGGGGTAAACATACAAACAAGAGCAGAATGGATACTTTTTCAGAATGTGAATGGCTCTGTGTAAGCCCACCCCCAGGGTAACCACAGTCCTGACCTCTAACACCCTTGACGAGTCAGCCTTGGTCTGGGCTTGCGGACCCACGGAAGCTTCCTCATCCCCTCCTTCAGATCCCGTCTCTCCCTTGGCGTCTTTGTGAGAAGCACCCGGGGAAGTGGGACTGCTAGGCTGTACTGCTGCTAGAACTCCACCTGGGCTCCACCAGGCTCCAGCCCCCCACCCTGTGCACCTCTCTGACCCTGAGGCACCTCAACTGGTAGCAGCCGCATCACCTTCCCTCCTGGGACTTGTGACACTTAAGGGAGACACCGCAAGGACAAGCCTTTGGCTCCCTGGCTGGCAAAGAGCAGGTGCTCAATTGTCATAAGTGTCCGTATCAGTGAGGGTTCTCCAGACAAACAGAATCCATAGGGTGTGTGTGTGTATATACACACACACGTACATATGTACACGCGTACAAAAATATACAGCAGTGTATCTATGCAGTATGCATACACACATATACACATATAGTATATACAATACACACCTACCTGTATACACACATATAAAAGGCATAGTTTGTATATCTACAGTATGTATACACACATATGCACATAACATATACAATACCCACATACATAGACACTATAGATACACACATATAAAATGCATCGTTTGTATGTATACAGTATGCACACATACGTATAACGTATGCAATATACACACCTAGGTACATATATGTCATACATATAGACACATACAAAGATATTTAGGTGTGTATATAGACAGTATACATACATACACATATAATACATGCAATACGTACACGTACATACATATAGACACACATATACACCTACATATAAAAGCATATAGCATAAAAATATATATGTACTGTATATATAAATTCATCGTATGTACACGTACATATATCATATATATCAGATATATACATATATACAATGTATACACACACATACACACCTATATGTAAATATGCGCATGTACATACACATATAAATACATACGCAAGTGTGTATATAACAGTATATACATATATACATGTAACACCTAGAAACATATACACATACAGGTATACAACATATATACACACCTATATATAAATACACACTGTATACATACATACAGTGTACATAAACTGTATATCTACACACACCCATATATCAATATATGGGTGTGTGTATATACACAGCATGTTCACATTTATAAAATGTATACTATATATATGCACATACATACATGTATACAATATATACACACAAATATATAGGCTTGTATGTATACTGTATATAGTACTTACACATATACTACAAACGCACGCACATATAAACATATGTGTATACATATATATAATATGTATGCACACATATACAAATTAATAGGCTTGTATATATTCAGTATTTTTACATATATAGTTTTGTTTTAAGGAGTTGACTCATGTGACCGTGAGGCAGGCAAGTCAGGGCAGGACTCTGGGCTGGAGACACAGGGAAGAGCTGATGTCCCAAGGCCATTGGAGGAACAGTTCCCTCTTTCTTCGGAACCTCATTTTTCTCTCCAGTCCTTCAGCTGATGGACGAGGCCCACCCACGCCACGGCATTGACAATCTCCTTTACCCAAAGTGGACCAATTTCAGTGTTCATCTCTTCTGAAAAATACCTTCCTGGCCACATCTGGAATAATGTTTGTGGTTGCCGGGGCCCCACGCAGTGCGCACATGAGATTAACCATCCCCGTGGCGATGATGACACTTTATTTTCTCCCTTGACCATTGTCACTACTATTCCAATTAAAATGGCAGCGCCATGAGGGCAGGGCATTTCCTTTTTTGCCAGTACTGAGCGTCCAGGGTCTGGTGCCTAGCATAGGCTAAATACAGGGCATTTTTGTGAACAGAAGCCGGGATTCCGGCTGTCATATTTAATGAGGAATTATAGTCTTATTATTGGGTAGGGGTGTGTGTGTGTGTGTGTGTGTGTGTGTGTGTGTGTGTGTGTGTGTGTGTGTCACGGTACGTCAAGGGCGGGAGTCGAACCCGCCACCCCAAGCCCCGAGGGGGTCTCCCCGGGTCCCGACTTCGGGCCGGTGCGGGTGGCCGGGGGCAGCCGAAGACGTGCGTGCGTGCGTGCGTGCGTGCGTAGGTGGAGCGGGCGAGTCCACGGGGTGGGCGGCGCGCGCGCGCCGCGAGTGAGTGGTTCAGCCCGGCCCCGGCTCATTGTGCTCGCCTCACGCCGGCCCGAGTTGGCGGCAGCGCTGGAGGTCCCGGGCCTGTGACCACAAAGAGGGAGCCGGGGGCCAGACGGGAGCGCGGCGGCGGCGGCGGCGGCGGCGGCGGCGGCTAAGGTCCAGGCCAGGCCCCCTCCCCTCAGCCTCCCGCCCGCCCGCCTGCCCCGCCCCCGCCGGCGGGCGTCCCGCCCCTCCCCCCAACCGCCAGACTAGCCTGGTGCGGGGGCCGCGCGCGAAGACATGGGGGAGAAGTTGGAGCCCAGGCTGGAGTCGTCCGTGGGGGCCGAGCCCGCCGTCTACCCGTGGCCGCTGCCGGTCTACGTGAGTGCCACCCGTCCCCTCTTCCCGGACCCCCGCCCCTCTTCCCCCACGGCGCGCGCTGAGCCCACCGAGAAACGGAGCGACTCGAGTCGCCAGACCCTCTTTGGAGCCCCCCTTCCCGCCCCGCCGTGGTTCTCCGCGGCCGTGTCCAGCCCCCGCGCGCAGGGTGGGCAGAGGGGAGCCGGGGCCGGCCGGGGGCGCAGACTCGGCCGCGGGGACCCCGCGCTTCCGAGGGGCGCCCGAGCCGGGCTGCCGTTGGCTCTGTAGGGCTGGGGACCCCGGTCCCCCCGGGCCTGGACTGCCGGCGGGCTTGCCCTTCCGTACTTCATGATCTGACATGTAGGGTTTCTTTTTCCTGGTAGTTTATTCTTAGCGCTGTCAACGTGCTTAGCTTTTTTATTTTTGAGGACACCCTTTCCTTCCTCTCTCCAGTTTTTTGTGTTTTTGTTTTGTGGTGTTTTAGTTAGGCATTTTGTCCCTCTGATCTTGAGTGGGTGGGCTGGCTGGACCCTTGGAGAGGAGGCGTTGTCTCCCCTAATTTGAGTGGGTGGGCTGGCAGGGCCCTTGGAACGGAGGCATTGTGTCCTGTAATTTTAGTGGGTGGGCTGGCTGGACCCTTGGAGAGGAGGCATCCTGTCCCCTGATCTTGAGTGGCCTTTGGCAAATGACACGCCGAACGGAAATTTACACAGGCGTCCGGTGATTCCAGAAATGCAGGGTGTCCGGGCAGGTGGGCGCCTTGCCTCTCGTCCCCCGTGGCGGCGTGGTGCGCGTGTTGTTGTCTCAGGGTTTACGCTTGGGCCCTGCAGCCCACCTTCGGGAGGGAAAGCGCAGCGGGCGCCTTGGGCCGGCGCCTTTGGGGCGCCCTTTCGTGCGCTCGGCTTGCGGGGGACCGGCCTGCAGGGGAGCCGGCGGGGAAGCCCGCGCGACCCGCCGCCCCTCGCGCGGGCTCCGTGTGTCTCAGTTTGTGGAAACTGTGTCGCGGCCGGGTGCGGGTCGGGACGCTGGGACCGCCTGGGAGCCGTTGTTGACTCCGGTCCCCGGTTCTCCGCAGTTCTCCGAGGTCGGAGGGTTTCCAGCCCGCCACTGCGCGCTGGCGCCTTCTATTTTTTGCTCTTCCTGTGGCCAGAGGCGCGGCTGAGTTGTGCACCCATCCCTCACTCTCCGTGTCCCTCTTCCTTTATTGTCTGGTTACTCGCTGGTTACTTTCCTCCCTCCCATTTTATCATTATCTGTGAGTTTTATTAACATGACGTTTACTCCCTCTTTTAAATTAATAATGAAGGAAACTGTGAAATGGTACTTTTATCTTTAATGGCTGATGCTGTAAAAGTGACAATTGCAATGCAAGCATCTTTCCCTCACTTGACTCCTGTCATGCATCTCAGTAGTGTCTCTGTGACAGGACTTGAAATGATAGCACCCACATCTCTTGCAGCTCATTCACACTGAAGGGATATAATCCTCGGTTTGCTATCACAGCCACTTGCCCAGCTCAGACTGTGATGTCACAAACCAAAGATGATTCTCCCTCAGCAGGAAGAAGCCGGAGAGATGAATCTCCCCCATGATGCACCATCAGCCTTATTCAAATTTGGTCACTTCATGAAGAAAAATTAACCATAATAAAGATCAAAGATACCGGCTAGTTGAAATACCCTGTTGAATTAAGCTTGAAAAACTTTTCCATGATACTGGAATGAAGGAAGTTCTTTCAAAATTCTAAGGAAAAATTTGAGAGTTATAATAATGCAGATATCAGTAAATATTTATGGAATTAAAAATATTATGTAGTGCTGGTCCCTTTAAATGTTAACACTTAAAAATAACTTATAGGTATGTTTCTTATTTTCTATGCAAAATTATGTGGCTTGCTATTTCAGACAAAGATGACGTATCAATCTGAAAAGAGTCGGCAAAGACACAAAATGGATGTACTTTCTCTTGACCTATACACCTACTTTTATGTTCTCATGGTTTAAATAAAAAGTACAGCTTTTGGGTTATTTAAGAAGAGCAGAAGCTAAAAATACAGTGCTAAATATCATTGCAAGGATTTGGTAGCCAAAACATTTGCTCCATTTCTAGGAAAGAATCCATTAAGACAAAATTATATTACTTTTATAATATAATACTTTTTATATCATGTGCGCTTGAAAAACATTCTAAGTTACAGAAACAATTAGACAGTCATTGAGTACTCCCCAAGATGTTCAAAATCTCTTTAGTTGTTAAATCTATCAACACACAACACAAAAACTCTCATAAATAAACCACATCTTCAGGTATCCAACCAAATCTTCTAGCATAAAATTCCTTATCCGTTTGTACCCATGAGATGCTAAAGTTGAAGCAGTTTTCAACTTGAATCATTGATAAATGATGTGTTAAAAATTAGCTAATGTTTTTATTCTTTACTTTTTCACTTAAAATGAAGAAGAAACTGTAGATTGGGCTAATTTGGAATAAATTGCTATAGAGTTGTTTTTGGAAAGCTGTTATTTAAATCTCAATAATCATTATTCAGAATGGGTTATTATAGAGGAATAGCTTGATTTAGATAGGAAAGAGAAATGAAGGTTCACTGGGACTGATGCTAACCAGGGCTAAAGGGGAGGTGGGTTTGCTCATCCATTGTCTTTAGAAGATAAATCATAGAAGCAACGTCCCTAACCTGGTGGGACCTGGGTCTCTTTGTACATTACAATGAGTAAATAAAATCCAGAAGACTTGAGGAATGTCATTTTATACCCCCTTCAGTTCTATCTATTGGAAGCAAATTGTTTGAGTATAATATTGTTAATCTCTTCTTTTTGCCTAAGTTAAACAATTCTTTGAGTTGAAATAGTTTTGTAACTTAAAAAATATATGCCTATTTTCAAAGCATGTCAGGTTACAAAATATAATGAGGAAAAAGATGAATTCTTAAGGGTTCAGGTCCATGTCAGTACAGTTAAAAAATACTTTTAGTGAGGGCTGGTGTACAAAGTATTTTGAAATTTTTAAATAAACATTTTTCTCTGCAACAAATTGCTACACTACAGTATTACTGCTTGTATTTGAATTGCTGCTTTCCTTTACTGGAAAATGACGGGTGAATTTCTGTAATGAATTCCGACTTATGACATTTAAGGTTATTTATAGACTGTCTTGAAGAGAGTGATGGGATCATGTAATTTACTCTATTAATTAAAAGTTGAAAGAAGGAAAGAATTCAGTGAAATGGAAGAATTTCAAATTTGACTTATCAGGCAAGTACTGAATAATTACTTTAGATAGATTTCCCTATATTATCGGAAGATAATCTCCTATATCATCTCTTACCACCATCAGAAAACCACCCCCCAAAAGGGGGACCTCATTCATATTGAAAATAACTTCTTAACGTGCAGGCATTACAGTAGGGCATTCTAGACACTGGGGGAGGGAAAAACCATTGTATTTTTTTCTAACATTCATGTTCAACTTATTTCCAAAGTTCTTTAAAGTGTGGCATTCTTACAGGTGGACAATGTTGCTGAACAAGCGTTTGTTTCTTCCCTTTTCTTCCCCCAGGCTCAAAGATTTGGAAAGAGATAGTTAACAGAAAAGGTAAGGTAATCTCCACCTTAACAAAATATATGATCAAATGTGACCATTTGACAGATACTATGTAGTTCATAAAAACAAAATTAAGTGGAATTGGCTCTCTTTTCCCTAAAGTTGAGGATGACGTGGATGTTTCTGTCTAATGTGCTGTACTAATAGGCTATTATGGGTTAGCTTTTGGTAACTCATCGAGTTTCCCAGTCTGGGTTCCGTACCATCAAGTCTGGATTATAACTTGTCCTGGTCACACTGTTTTTCCAAATCAGTTTTGTTCTAGTACTCTATTATGTGTCTGTTTCACCTCTAATCTTTCCATTTGTCACCACTCTGGAGATGGTGTGTGATATGATCTTAACGGAAACATCAGGAACATGTCTTGTGAATATTTAGTTTTCTTTTTGGCCGACTCAGCATTGCCTGCCATTCAGTCATTGTTATGTGACCAGGCAGTGTAACTATTTGTGTATTAGTCCATTGGTTCCTACCTTGGGAATGTGGAGACTTGTAAACCTCTGTCCTTCCCTTAGGAATGCATGAAGGAGAAATGGAATCTCTTGCGTGAATTTCTGCAGACAGAAATAAAGAATCAGTTGTGTGACTTGAAAACCAAACTACATAGAGAAGAATTATCAGAGGTAAGTCGTCAGCATCCCGGCGGCTAGAAAACGTTTCCTCCCATGTAACTTGTCTGTGACCAGGGAGGCAGAATAATCCCACCTCTCCCTGTTCCCTGATAGTTATGAAGGAAGCGCCTGTGTTTCCTTATTCTCTCATGGCCCCTTGTTTACAGTCACTGCTACTTAAATGATCCTTTCCTGCTGTAGGAGGGCTACCTGGCTCAAGGCAGATCCCTTTTAAATAAAGATTTGTCCTTGGAGAACAGAGCTCATGCTTTCAGTTGGGAAGTGAACGGCTGTCTAGAAAACGGGAGCCAGACAAGTGGTGAGGAGCGCAGAGTGGAAATAGCAGAGAAAAACAAGTCCCCCAAACCTGTTTCCAAACTTTGCATGCCCAGGAGAAGCAAGTCCGATGGAGAAACAAACTGTAAGAGCGCTTGACTCGTTTGACCTCGTTGGAATCTGGTACCACCTAAGGGGAGGACAGACTTGGCGCCATAGGGTCTGTCTGTTCCCCCCCCACACAACCCCTCCACCGGCAGTACTTGTTTTTTGTGTATCCTTTTTTTTGGTGGGGGGATGGCTGTGTTGCTCGGCTTGTACCATCTTAGTTCTCCAACCAGGGATCGAACCCCGGCCCTTGGCAGTGAGAGTGCCGAGTCTTAACCACTGGACCGCCGTGGAATTCCCTCTTGTGTATACGTCTAACTAGCTTAGATATATACTTTAAATTTTTGTCTTCAACCAAGTTATAGAGCATTAGATCCCCAAATGCGGTTGAATTTATGAGGTATAAGATAACAGGAGCTGCTGATATCTATGACTTGTAAGTTACATGCCTGTTTAAGCTAAACATTTATTCTTAGACTCCTTCCCCACTTGTAGTCAGAGTAACTCTTCTGGAATTTTTAAAAAAAGAGCATGGGACTTGAGCTCAGGTCAGGTGCTTGGCCACTTCATCTTTTGACGAAATAAACGGAGGCTCTGTTTCCTTGTGCGTCTCAGGGTTGGGCCCCTCATACAAGAGCTTGTGTTGAAATGGCCCAGCAGACTGGCAGGTGCTAATTTGATGAGTTTATCAAGATGGTGGTTGCTGAGAATAAGAAGAGAAGGTTACTTAATCCTCAGAACCTGGTCTCTGCACCAGCTTGGTAATGCTGAAGAACTGTACCTTGGCTGTGAACTCTTTATTCATAGTGGCTTTTTTGTTTCTTTTTCTTTAAGCAGCTGAAGTCTCATCTAGCCCCAGGATTAGAAGGCAAACTGCCAGGCAGACCACCATCACATCTCATTTCACAAGGAGGTCAGTATATAATGAATGGACAGCCCCCATTTTAGGGGCCAACGGTTTTTGGTAAAACACATATAAATTAGTAGGATGTAACTTAGTAATTCTGACTTCCACATTGCTTCGGTTTTCCTTTTGATATTCTGTTATTAGACATTCGTGAACAGCATTTCTGAAGATCTCATCCATTTTTACTCTTCACATAGGCAACTTCAAATGTACATGCACAGAATTACCAAGGATAGTAAAATGAACCCCTGTGTACCTATCACCCAGTGTCAACAGTTAACATCTCCTGGCTGTTGTTTCATCTATACCCCCACATGCTCCAAGTGAAAATTGTTCCAAATGGATTACAGCTCCATACCCACCCATCTCTTCCCAGTTGGATTACTTTGAAACAAATCGGACATGTCATCTTATCCACACATACTGTATTTCTAGATGACAAGGTCTCTTTCTCTGACAAGTTTTTTATTCATATTTTGCCATAATTGCTAACATCTAGCAAACAGTCTTTTGAAGAAGACAAAACAGGCCTTATAAAGTGTAACAGTTCCTTACTAACAAATATATAGCAGTGTTCATTCTTCCCCTTGTGTAACAGAGTTTGGTTGATTTGCTCCTTAAGCCTTTCGAGTGATAGATTCCTTATCTTCTTGCCATTGATTTAAAGAAAATAGGTCTTTTTTTCTAATAGCTTCTAGGTCTGGCTGACTGCATCGTTTTGGTGGTTAATGTGTTCCCTTGCCTCCAGTTTTCTGTAAACTGGTAGTTAGGTCTAGAGTCTTGATCAGATTCCAGCTTTATTTTGTGAGACTTCATTGACAGCATGGGGCTGTCCATCAGAGGCATGTAATGTCTCTTCGGTGATTGTAGCAGCCATTGATCAAAGTCTAGATCCATTATTTCTTAAGGTTTGCAAAATGGTGGTATTCTAAACCTGTCATCCAAAGAAACATTAAGCTCGAAGCTTCTTTTAATGTCCTGGCAAAAAGGGCTTCTCAGAGGGAAGAGGGGAGCATGCCCTGAATCTTTCCAAAGAGAGGGTACTCTTGGTAGGGAGGAATATGAGTTGTTTCGTGCCCACTGGAGGTCTAGGGTCTGGTGAGCTAACAGTTGGCTTTACTGTGTGTGTGTGTGTGACAGGCCTGCCAAACGGAAACCTGAGGAAGACCCTGAAAAAGCAAAATCGGATGATTCTGTCGATGAAGAAGAAAAAGACCAGGTAGGGCTCGCATTTAAGTTTCTTAACTCTGCCTTTTTTTGGTACACTTGCTGGTAATTGTGAATTTATACTTGGTCTGCCTATGGACCGTAAGTGACCGAGAGGGTGTTAGAACACACCCCTGGACCCAGGGCAGTACGAAGTGTATTATGGTTAGCCCCGAGGACTCAGCAGGCCCGTAACTTTGGTCTGTTCTCTCCTGTCTACCTTCCTACGTCTCCAGCTGTCAAGATTTGACAGTCGAACCAGCAGATGTGATGTGTTCAAAGCATTTGCTTCTGATGTCAGATAAGCTCCTTTCCCACATCGAATTTCTCTATAAAAGCAGAATTGTCGTGTTATTATGTGTATTGTAACAATGCTGCTTAGACTTTTTAGGTTAGAAAACTGGTGGCTTGCCAGAGACCTCCAATATAGAAAATGTCAGTCTCCAGCACTGTCTCATGTGACTTGAGGGGCAAACCTAGGTACTACCAGATGGTCACACGCTCTCTATTTCATTCCTGCCACAGGATTAGCTGTGTAAGTCGGGAAGTCTGTAGGTTTACAGGTGGGTAGTAAATGCCCTGTTACCTGCTAAAGATGAGTATCCGTGGTTTGCTCTAAGGCAGGGTTTCTCAACCAAGGCATTGACTTTTGGGGCCAGATAAACCTTTGCTGTGGTGTGTGAGTCCTGTGCATCGTAGAGTGTTTAGCAAGGTCCCGACCTCTTACTCACTAGGTGCCCGTAACATTCCCTCTCTCTCCTCCCAGTCGTGACAGCGAAAATCACCTTCAGACTTCCCCAGATGTCCCCTGGGGGGCACAGTTGCACTCAGTGAGAAGCAGTGGACTCAAGGCTACCAATATCTTTGAGGTAGACTTGACGTCCTGTTGTGAAAGACATACTCATTCTCCTGTTTTTATTTTGGAAATTAGATGCCACTGTTCATGATCGTTATTCAGATGTCTGTCATTAAGCTTCGTCAGACTACCCACTCACAGGTGGGACACTGAGACAGAGGGAAACAGCTTGTCCAAGTCACATGGCCACATCCCTTGCCTCCTAAGAAAACGTGTCACAAGTGAAAGCAAGCTGGCTCTTGTAATATTGACAAGTCTTTTTCTTTAAACAAATGTGCCAGTTTTAGAGTTGTTCTTTGCCCTCTAACCTTTTGGAGGGCTTACATAGCCTTCAAGCTTCTAAAGAAACGAACTGGGGCACTCTTTCCCAAGCAGGAAGCAGTTTCACTGGCAGTGTGTGAGAGGCCTTGGGGACTTGGAGGATGAACACTTGTCGAAACGGGGTGTATCCCGATATGCTAGAGTAAGGCTCGGTGCACCACACCGGTGTTATCAGGTGGTGTTGGTCAAATAAGTAGTACTACAGAGAGAATCTTACTTTAGTCAATTTCAAGTTTTTGAGATCTCACTATGTTTTTTAAAACAGGTGTTAAATACATGCATTTGGTAAAACAGTACAAAAGGCTGTTTGGTACATAGCAGCCAAAGAAAAACAATGTGGCTATTCCGTGCTGAGCTATGCTGTGAGCATTATCAAGTAAATACTGGATTCTGAGGCCTTTGTTCAGGAACAAAAAAGAATATAAAATATCTCATTACCACAACTAAGGAGCTGGCCTGTGGCAACTAAGACCCGGCACAATTAACTAACTAACTGACTATTTCTTTCTTTTTTTTTTTTTTCTTTATGACAAAAGACTTAAAAATGACCACGGTTAAAGATTTGATGAAAGTTCATAATAATGCAGTTGACAAGAAAATTAGTTATTTCTGAGATATACATTTTAAAGTAATAACTAGGATTATTACATATAACATTATACCAGAACATATAAGATTTTTAGCAATTTCATGTAATGTCTGAAACATTTCTATTAACATATTTCCATACATATTTCCATACACATACAAATATAAGATTTTTAGAAATTTCATGTAATGTCTGAAACATTTATATTAACATATTTCCATACAAATAACCCAATGAAAGTTTAGTATTAGTTGTTTTGTTTGTTTGTTTATACTGCAGGTTCTTATTAGGCATCAATTTTATACACATCAGTGTATACATGTCAATCCCAATCGCCCAATTCAGCACACCACCATCCCCACCCCACCGCAGTTTTCCCCCCTTGGTGTCCATATGTCCATTCTCTACATCTGTGTCTCAACTTCTGCCCTGCAAACTGGCTCATCTGTACCATTTTTCTAGGTTCCACATACATGCATTAATATACGATATTTGTTTTTCTCTTTCTGACTTACTTCACTCTGTATGACAGTCTCTAGATCCATCCACGTCTCAACAAATGACTCAATTTCGTTCCTTTTTATGGCTGAGTAATATTCCATTGTATATATGTACCACAACTTCTTTATCCATTCGTCTGTCGATGGGCATTTAGGTTGCTTCCATGACCTGGCTATTGTAAATAGTGCTGCAATGAACATTCGGGTGCATGTGTCTTTTTGAATTACGGTTTTCTCTGGGTATATGCCCAGTAGTGGGATTGCTGGGTCATATGGTAATTCTATTTTTAGTTTTTTAAGGAACCTCCATATTGTTCTCCATAGTAGCTGTATCAATTTACATTCCCACCAACAGTGCAAGAGGGTTCCCTTTTCTCCACACCCTCTCCAGCATTTGTTGTTTGTAGATTTTCTGATGATGCCCATTCTAACAGGAGTGAGGTGATACCTCCTTGTAGTTTTGATTTGCATTTCTCTAATAATTAGTGATGTTGAGCATCTTTTCATGTGCTTCGTGGCCGTCTGTATGTCTTCTTTGGAGAAATGTCTGGTTAGGTCTTCTGCCCATTTTTGGATTGGGGTGTTTGTTTCTTTAATATTGAGCTGAATGAGCTGTTTATATATTTTGGAGATTAATCCTTTGTCCGTTGATTCATTTGCAAATATTTTCTCCCATTCTGAGGGTTGTCTTTTCGTCTTGTTTATGGTTTCCTTTGCTGTGCAAAAGCTTTGCAGTTTCGTTAGGTCCCACTTGTTTATTTTTGTTTTTATTTCCATTACTCTAGGAGGTGGATCAAAAAAGGTCTTGCTGTGATTTATGTCAGAGAGTGTTCTTCCTATGTTTTCCTCTAAGAGTTTTATAGTGTCCACTCTTATATTTAGGTCTCTAATCCATTTTGAGTTTATTTTTGTGTATGGTGTTAGGGAGTATTCTAATTTCATTCTTTTACATGTAGCTGTCCAGTTTTCCCAGCACCACTTATTGAAGAGACTGTCTTTTCTCCATTGTATATCTTCGCCTCCTTTGTCGTAGATTAGTTGACCATAGGTGCGTGGGTTAATCTCTGGGCTTTCTATCTTGTTCCATTGATCTATGTTTCTGTTTTTGTGCCAGTACCATATTGTCTTGATTACTGTAGCTTTGTAGTATAGTCTGAAGTCAGGGAGTCTGATTCCTCCAGCTCCATGTTTTTCCCTCAAGACTGCTTTGGCTATTCGGGGTCTTTTGTGTCTCCATACAAATTTTAAGAGGATTTGTTCTAGCTCCGTAAACAATGCCATTGGTAATTTGATGGGGATTGCATTGAATCTGTAGATTGCTTTGGGTAGTATACTCATTTTCACAATGTTGATTCTTCCAATCCAAGAACATGGTATATCTCTCCATCTGTTGGTATCATCTTTAATTTCTTTCATCAGTGTCTTATAGTTTTCTGCATACAGGTCTTTTGTCTCCCTAGGTCGGTTTATTCCTAGGTATTTTATTCTTTTTGTTGCAATGGTAAATGGGAGTGTTTCCTTAATTTCTCTTTCAGATTTTTCATCATTAGTGTATAGGAATGCAAGAGATTTCTGTGCATTAATTTTGTATCCTGCAACTTTACCATATTCATTGATTAGCTCTAGCAGTTTTCTGGTGGCAGCTTTAGGATTCTCTATGTATAGTATCATGTCATCCGCAACCAGTGACAGTTTTACTTCTTCTTTTCCAATTTGTAGTCCTTTTATTTCTTTTTCTTCTCTGATTGCCGTGGCTAGGACTTCCAGAACTATGTTGAATAATAGTGGTGAGAGTGGACATCCTTGTCTCGTTCCTGATCTTAGAGGAAATGCTTTCAGTTTTTCACCATTGAGAATGATGTTTGCTGTGGGTTTGTCATATATGGCCTTTATTATGTTGAGGTAGGTTCCCTCTATGCCCACTTTCTGGAGAGTTTTTATCAGAAATGGGTGTTGAATTTTGTCAAAAGCTTTTTCTGCATCTATTGAGATGATCATATGGTTTTTATTCTTCAATTTGGTAATATGGTGTATCACATTGATTGATTTGCGTATGTTGAAGAATCCTTGCATCCCTGGGATAAATCCCACTTGATCGTGGTGTATGATCCTTTTAATGTGTGGTTGGATTCTGTTTGCTAGTATTTTGTTGAGGATTTTTGCATCTATATTCATCAGTGATATTGGTCTGTAATTTTCTTTTTTTGTAGTGTCTTTGTCTGGTTTTGGTATCAGGGTGATGGTGGCCTCACAGAATGAGTTTGGGAGTGTTCCTTCCTCTGCAATTTTTTGGAAGAGTTTGAGAAGGATGGGTGTTAGCTCTTCTCTAAATGTTTGATAGAATTCACCTGTGAAGCCATCTGGTCCTGGACTTTTGTTTGTTGGAAGATTTTTAATCACAGTTTCCATTTCATGACTTGTGATTGGTCTGTTCATATTTTCTGTTTCTTCCTGGTTCAGTCTTGGAAGGTTATACCTTTCTAAGAATTTGTCGATTTCTTCCAGGTTGTCCATTTTATTGGCATAAAGTTGCTTGTAGTAGTCTCTTAGGATGCTTTGTATTTCTGCGGTGTCTGTTGTAACTTCTCCTTTTTCATTTCTGATTTTATTGATTTGAGTCCTCTCCCTCTTTTTCTTGATGAGTCTGGCTAATGGCTTATCCATTTTGTTTATCTTCTCAAAGAACCAACTTTTAGTTTTATTGATCTTTGCTATTGTTGTCTTTGTTTCTATTTCGTTTATTTCTGCTCTGATCTTTAAGATTTCTTTCCTTCTGCTAACTTTGGGTTTTGTTTGTTCTTCTTTCTCTAGTTTCTTTAGGTGTAAGGTTAGATTGTTTACTTGAGATTTTTCTTGTTTCTTTAGGTAGGCTTGCATAGCTATAAACTTCCCTCTTAGAACTGCTTTTGCTGCATCCCATAGGTTTTGGGTCGTCGTGTTTTCATTGTCATTTGTCTCTAGGTATTTTTTTGTTTCCTCTTTGATTTCTTCAGTGATCTCTTGGTTATTTAGTAACGTATTGTTTAGCCTCCATGTGTTTGTCTTTTTTACGTTTTTTTCCCTGTAATTCATTTCTAATCTCATAGCGTTGTGGTCAGAAAAGATGCTTGATATGATTTCAATTTTCTTAAATTTACTGAGGCTTGATTTGTGACCCAAGATGTGATCTATCCTGGAGAACGTTCCGTGCGCACTTGAGAAGAACGTGTAATCTGCTGTTTTTGGGTGGAATGTCCTATATATATCAATTAAATCTATCTGGTCTATTGTGTCATTTAAAGCTTCTGTTTCCTTATTTATTTTCATTTTGGATGATCTGTCCATTGGTGGAAGTGAGGTGTTAAAGTCCCCCACTATTACTGTGTTACTGTCGATTTCCTCTTTTATAGCTGTTAGCAGTTGCCTTATGTATTGAGGTGCTCCTATGTTGGGTGCATATATATTTATAATTGTTATATCTTCTTCTTGGATTGATCCCTGGATCATTATGTAGTGTCCTTCCTTGTCTCTTGTAACATTCTTTATTTTAAAGTCTATTTTATCTGATACGAGTATAGCTACTCCAGCTTTCTTTTGATTTCCATTTGCATGGAATATCTTTTTCCATCCCCTTACTTTCAGTCTGTATGTGTCCCTAGGTCTAAAGTGGGTCTCTTGTAGACAGCATATATATGGGTCTTGTTTTTGTATCCATTCAGCCAGTCTATGTCTTTTGGTTGGGGCATTTAATCCATTCACGTTTAAGGTAATTATCGATATGTATGTTCCTATGACCATTTTCTTAATTGTTTTGGGTTTGTTTTTGTAGGTCCTTTTCTTCTCTTGTGTTTCCCACTTAGAGAAGTTCCTTTAGCATTTGTTGTAGAGCTGGTTTGGTGGTGCTGAATTCTCTTAGCTTTTGCTTGTCTGTAAAGCTTTTGATTTCTCCATCAAAGCTAAATGAGATCCTTGCTGGGTAGAGTAATCTTGGTGGTAGGTTCTTCCCTTTCATCACTTTAAGTATGTCATGCCACTCCCTTCTGGCTTGCAGAGTTTCTGCTGAGAAATCAGCTGTTAACCTTATGGGAGTTCCCTTGTATGTTATTTGTCGTTTTTCCCTTGCTGCTTTCAATAATTTTTCTTGGTCTTTAATTTTTGCCACTTTGATTACTATGTGTCTCGGCGTGTTTCTCCTTGGGTTTATTCTGTATGGGACTCTCTGCGCTTCCTGGACTTGGGTGGCTATTTCCTTTCCCATGTTAGGGAAGTTTTCGACTATAATCTCTTCAAATATTTTCCCTGGTCCTTTCTCTCTCTCTTCTCCTTCTGGGACCCCTATAATGCGAATGTTGTTGCGTTTAATGTTGTCCCAGAGGTCTCTTAGGCTGTCTTCATTTCGTTTCATTCTTTTTTCTTTAGTCTGTTCCGCAGCAGTGAATTCCACCATTCTGTCTTCCAGGTCACTTATCCGTTCTTCTGCCTCAGTTATTCTGCTATTGATTCCTTCTAGTGTAGTTTTCATTTCGGTTATTGTATTGGTCATCTCTGTTTGTTTGTTCTTTAATTCTTCTAGGTCTTTGTTAACCATTTCTTGCATCTTCTCAATCTTTGCCTCCATTCTTATTCCGAGGTCCTGGATCGTCTTCACTATCATTATTCTGAATTCTTTTTCTGGAAGGTTGCCTATCTCCACTTCATTTAGTTGTTTTTCTGGGGTTTTTTCTTGTTCCTTCATCTGGTACATGGCCCTCTGCCTTTTCATCTTCTCTATCTTTCTGTCACTGTGGTTTTTGGTCCACAGGCTGCAGGATTGTAGTTTCTCTTGCTTCTGCTGTCTGCCCTCTGGTGGTTGAGGCTATCTAAGAGGCTTGATGGGAGGCTCTGGTCCTGACTATTTCTTAAAATCTCATTGATAGGTATTTAATATGATTTTTAAATATTTATTTATTTATTTAATTTATTTATTTTTGGCTGCGTTGGGTCTTCCTTGCTGCGTGTGTGCTTTCTCCAGTTGCGGTGAGCGGGGGCTACTCTTCGTTGCGGTGCGTGGGCTTCTCATTGCGGTGGCTTCTCTTGTTGCGGAGCACGGGCTCTAGGCGCGCGGGCTTCAGTAGTTGGGGCACGAGGACTCAGTAGTTGTGGCTTTTGGGCTCTAGAGCGCAGGCTCAGTAGTTGTGGCGCACGGGCTTCATTGCTCCGCGGCGTGTGGGAACTTCCCGGACCAGGGCTTGAACCCTTGTCCCCTGCATTGGCAGGCGGATTCTTAACCACTGCGCCAGCAGGGAAGCCCAGGCTCCAGCGTTTTTAAAAATGTGTTCCTTCCACCTTCGTGGAGCCGGCGTAGGGGATGGGGAGGAGTGAGAACCCGATTGGCAGGGGTCCGGTCGCAACCCCGGAAGGGGACGGGGGACGATCTAAGAGGTGGCACCGGGCCACAGTCGACCCCCAGTGACAGCTAACAGCTGCAGTGCTGCCCCTTCCTGCCCCAGGACCTGAGCTCAGGTCCCGGGGCGGCTGGAGAAACGCACTGTTTTTTGGTGAGGTGCTCTTACTTACTGTGTGGAGCTGCTCCGGCTGCCCCGGCAACCACACCCCTGCAGGGCCCTGTGCCCGTCCTCCCTGCCCCCTGCCCAGGGCTCGGAGAACAGCAGTCTCTGTGGGGCAACCCGCTTCCAAGCCCTTCAGTGACCACGGAGGACTGGGAACGGGCTGGGCTACCGGGGAGCCTGGGCATCCAACACCTGAGCTCAGCCCTGGGGGCTCACGTGAGGGCAGGGGCTGGGGGTTGCGGGCGGTGAGCGGAGGGGCCTCCAGCCGGCATCAGCCTGGGCCCTGGACCCGGGGAAAGGCCTCACCCTCTCAGTCCTGACCTGCCGCTCAGGAACCCTGTGGCCCACCAGCCCGAGGCTTGTGTCGCCCGCCATGGACTGCCCGGCACACGGCTGGGGTGCCAACGCCACACCTGGATTTTGCACGGGGACCACCTGGGGGCTCGGTGCACAGGAAGACGAGCAGCCCCCAGGCCCCGACACGCCCCTTCCATATCCATCGAGAGGTGCCTGATGGAAGGCCGGCTGTGCTCCTTTTCAAGCCCCAGGGAATTCACACGAACAGCCCTCCCGGCCACGGGGTGCCTGCCCACCGGCTCTGGGCCTGCGACCAGCCCAGAACACAGAAGGCACCGAAGTGGGTGCAGGGAGCTGAGCCGGGGCTGCAGAAGGGCAGACACCACAGCCTGGTCCACAACCGACTGCCCTAGGGCGGGTGAGAACGGGCGGGCAGGCTGAGGGGAGGACAGAGCGTGGCACCGCCTGCCCGCCTGGGCCACGGGGAGAAGGTCGGGGCGCCGCCCGCGCGCTCGCTCCGCTGCCTGGCGTCCTTTGTGGGGGCGAAGGGCCGGAGGCAGGGCTCCCGAGGAGCTCAAAGGCCCGGGAAGGACACACGGGACGGTCCAGAGCCACCCTACCGCTCCAGTGGTGCAGCACCCTCTCTGAATTCCTACTGCCACCAAAACACATCCCTAAGGCCTTTGGGAAGAATCGCTAGGACCCAGGAAGGCAGCCCCCTGCTGTGGTC
Organism: Eschrichtius robustus; assembly: GCF_028021215.1. Classification (NCBI taxonomy): domain Eukaryota; kingdom Metazoa; phylum Chordata; class Mammalia; order Artiodactyla; family Eschrichtiidae; genus Eschrichtius; species Eschrichtius robustus. The sequence goes on from NC_090824.1 coordinate 80,658,570, forward strand.
CAGACTTCAGCAGCTGCCGATGATCAGAGGGAGCCAGCCGGCCGGCCTTGAGCAGGAGGACAGGACACGGGGACAGGGACAGCCACAGCCGGGCTTCCCACAGCTGTGCCCACCGCCAGAACCAGCTCCAGCCAATCACAGCCCCCGAGATGCCAAACAGTGACGGGCGAGAGGCTGGCAGGAAACTGACACCCCCTCACTGGAGAGCCTGCCCGGCCGGGGTGCGGGGCACCATCCCCGTCTGAACTCACCCCACAGCTCAGCCATCTCCCAGTGACCCAGACGCGTCACCACGGCCCCAGGGCTGATCCCCGACCAAGGTCAGAACTCCCCCCAGTGTGACGGCCCCCATGCCACTCCTGTGGTGGAAGGGACGGCAGGCAGAGACCAGGAGTAGAGTCTTTTTATTAACGGCTGCGTTTTCAAAGAACCGTTTTGTTACCAGGAAAGCTCCCCAGGAAGGGATTGCATTAGTGCAACAAGGGGGAGCCTTGATGCCAGGCTCTCCAGACACTTCCAGGTGGAGACTTTTGGCCTAGGCCGGCCGCCGGGGACTCAGGGGCTGGGAGGACACGCGGCCCCTCCCCCGCCCCGACGGGGCGCTAAGGCACCCGGCCCGCCTGGGTGGGCAAAACCCCGTGCCTTCAGCAGGCCGGCGGCTTGCAGCCCTCAACCTGCAGCCCTTTGCTCAGGAGGAAGGCGTCCTGCGTGGGGTCACAACCCAGGAAGAGCTTCACCATGCCCTTGGCATCCTCGGAGCCCCCTGGCCTCAGAATGCAGCTTCTGTAGTCCATGGCAACCTGACGAGAGGGGGTGGGGCTGCAGGAGGGTGGAGCACCCCCTTCACTGAGGGTGTGGGTGTGGCCACCTCTGCTGTGACTCAAGAAAGGGCAGGGGAGCAGGGGGTCCAGGGCAGGGCCCTCAGAGCCTGGCAGGCCCAGGCGGGCGGCACAGGCATCTAGGCCCAGGCCAAGGACCTCCGTGTTGGTCTGCATGGCAGGCTGGCCTCTCACCTTGCCACTCAGGACGCCCTCCCGCTTGAAACGTGTGTGGAACGTGTCCGCGGAGTACACCTCGCTGCACAGGTAGCCATAGGACTGGGCGTCGTAGCTTCCTGCCAGGTGGCCGAAGGTCGCAAGCAGGTGGGTCCCTGGGACACACGCGGAGAAGCTCCTGCCCGGCCCCCTGGCCGCTCCGTGCCCCTTCCCCAGAGAGGGGGCCTCAAAGCAGCCCTGTCTGAGTCCCCTGCCACTAGAGGGAGTATTGGCCCAACACTTCTAGAAAACGGGGACCTTGCGGGCAACTCAGTGGAGGGACACAAATAAATTTTTGCCGACTTTCTGCTGAAGCTCACGAGGGTTCACCCCGAAGCCTCTTACAAGGTCAGCTGCCCGAGGCTCCGAGGGATGAGTCAGGGCTCACCTTCCAGCACGGGGAGAGCGCGGGTTCAAGCGCTCACGAGGGAGTGAACTGCGTCTCCGCACCGACACGCACGGGCAAACCTCGTCGACGCGTTCCGTCCGGGGTATGAAGCCCTCTCCTGCCTCTTCCAGGCTCTCCAGAAAGCACGTGCAGATACGCCCACCCCACCCTCGGACTCCGCGGGCCACAGCTGGAGGGACCAGCCCAGGAACCGAGGCAGGAAGAGGCCAGAGGTCAGCGGGCCTCGGCCAGAGCCCGTCAGTCGGTCCCCCTTCACACACCACCAGAGGATCCTCTTGACCTGGGCAGTAGCCGCCAAGCGACCGCTAAGGTGGGCCCGGCGTGCACTTGGCTACCTGGCGTGGCTGGGACCCCGAGGACCTCCTGGCAGAGGCGGGCATTCTCCTGGGCCGGGTCCGCGGGCGTCTGCGTGTGCAGGGCCTTGTCCACCTTGGCCAGGACGATCTGGCGCAGGTTGAAGAGGCCTGGAGGGCGGGAGGAAGGAGACGGGGGGCTGGCACTGTGTGCAGGCCGCGCTTTCCAGCCGGGCGGTCCGGGAGCCCCTTTCCTTTCCCTCGGCCCGACCGCACCGGGGTTGGCCAGCCGGGACTTGATGAGTTGGCCAGCAGCTCTGGGGGACGGCGCTGCCCGTGCCCCACCGAGACTGGCAGCAACGCCAGGGCTTCACAGGGCGCGGCGCTCCCGGCCCCAGAGCCTTCCCTCTGGTTCTCATCACCGGCTGTCGCCAGAGTCGCAGGTAACGTGCCTTTCTTGTCGTTTGTCTTTTTTCCGGCCCTCAGCCACGCAAAGGTGTGAAGCCCTGACACTCGCTGCCACGTGGATGCACCCTGAGAACACGATGCTCAGCGAGACAAGTCAGACACAGAAGGGCACACAGGGTGTGACCCCACTGAGGGGGAACATCCAGAACAGGTAGATCCACAGAGTCAGAGTGGGTTCCTGGTTGTTAGGGGCAGGGGGCGGGGAGGGAATGATAACTAAGGGCATGACGGACATTTTTGGGGTGAGGGAAATGTTCCAAAACAGGGCAGTAGTGACGGCTGCACAGCTCAGTAAAGTGTCCCCACGCGCTCCGGTGCAGCCTGTGAGAGCATCGCTCTCAGGACGAAGGGCTGACCGCAGGAAGACTGAAGGAGCACTGGGTCCTGGGCCCAGACGCTCAGCTGGGGACACCCCCGCCCCCCCGGTGGGGAAGTCCCTGGGACTTGCTGAGCCTCCACCGAGACTGGCAGCAGCCCCAGGGCCTCACAGGGCACGGCGCTCCCGGCCCCAGAGCCTACCCTCTGGTTCTCATCACCGCCTGTCACCAGACTTGCATGCAACGTTCCTTTCTTTTCTTTTGTCTTTTTAAAGGCAACTCTTGAATACACGTATTTAACATGCAGGGAACCAGTCCTGACTCCTTGATCTGCGGCTTCCAGGCTCCAGAGTCTCGAGGACATCCACTTCCATTTTTTTACACGCCCTGTGTGTGGGGTTTGATGATGGAAACTGACACCGAGGGCGTCACCACGTGCGGGGTGACATCAGCGGAAGAATCCCGTGGCGAGGGCCTGCCTGAGAACCACGGGAGAGCCCGGGCCCTCCCCGCCCCCTGCCTGCAGCCCCGCGCCCGCACCCACCTGGGAGCGGAGCTGGTGCATCGCTTGCCAGAACTCATGGAAGTAGGTCTCCAGCTCATCATGCTGCAACAGGGAGGGCGGGTTGGGCGTAGACTTGGTGAAGTTGGCCACCATGGCCGCGATGGCAATCTGGCGCCTCCCATCCTGCTGCAGGCAGCCCGGCTGCAGGCCAAAGCAGGCCATGTGCCCAGACTTCCCTTCCCTGGGGAGGGACGCGGGTGAGGCCCCGCTTCCACAGAGGAGCCCTGGCCCACGGCCGACAGGTTCCCCCACGCATGCACCGAGGGTAGAGGTCCAGGTAGAACTTGCCGATGGATGACCTTGTCCGCGGCCGCGTCCCGGACCGTGTAGAGCCTCACATCTCCGTGACACACGTTGGCACCCTCCTCCAGGTCGAAGGTCAGCCCCAGCAGCTCCTGGGAGATGCCCAGCTACCCGCGCGTGACCACCTGCATGGGGAAGGACTCATCGAGCAGGTACTGGTCCACGTGGTAGCGCGTCTCCTCCCCCTGGTTCATGTAGCAGCACAGGTCCTAGACGTTGATGGGCCCGTCAAAGTGCAGGCCCCGCCTCTGGCACTTGGCCTTCTTTAGGTCCAGGATCACGGCCGCTCCTGCTCCCCGAGGGGCTTCAGCTTCTGGGCCAGCTCATCTGCGGGCGGAGGGGAGAGGTTCGGCTATGTCCCTGTGGCAGCCTCCCAGCCGCCACCCACCCCACGCCCCTCGAGGCAGAATGAAGGGTTGGGGAAGGCGACCCCCAAGGGCTGACACAGTCGGGTCTCAGGCAGCACCACGTCCAGTCAAGGTCCGCCTGACCCTCGGGGAGGCGGGGTTACCTAGGAAAGTGGCCACCACCTGGCTGGTCTTGGCCATGTTCATCTCCAGCACGGAGTCGGCACGCGTGCTGAACCCCAGCAGGCGGGACTTCTGAGCCTGCAGCCTTACCAGCTCCCCGAGGATCGCGCAGTTCTCCTGGAACCCAGAGACGGCCAGCGCTGGGGACCGTGGGCCACGCCCTCCCCACGGGCCCCGGGCCAGGTCTCTGAGGGCGGGCAGGGCTCTCAGGCCACTGGCGGGCACAGCCAATCCCCCTCCCTCCTCCTCCTGGCCCGGATTTCTAGACACTTTGGTGCTGTCCTAACACGTGGTCTTTATGAACACAGGTCCTTTTGGAACCAGAAACGGCGTGAACCGTGATGAGCTCTAAGGCCAAGGGCAGGAAGAAATGTGACCAGGCTCTCCAGGAGCCACCCAGGGGCCTCCCCGGGCTCAACAATACAGACTCGGCTGCCGTGCAGACAGCAGGTCATCCCCACGGCGCCCGAACACCCAGCCCCCTGGACGGCGAGACGCCTGTTGCTGCAGGTGGCCCGGGGCTGGCTGGTGAGGCCCGGCCCCAGGCGTACGCCACCTTCTCTGGGGCCACCTCTCCGGCTCTGCCGTGGGGTTCTCCTGGGAGCCCCCAGTCACCACAGGACCAGCGTGGCCTGTCTGCAGCCCAAGAAGGTGGGGACACAGGACTGTCCCCCATGCCCCCCACATCACCCACGAGGCCGAGCAAGCACCAGTGGTGTCTGCGGGGAAGATGAAGGGCTCACGCACAGCCCCCATCTACTGAAGATGCTGAACAGGAGAAGCACAGACTGCAGCCACACGCGGTATGGACCAAACGCAAGTGTCCTTGCAGGAACCGATGTCTGAATGTCAAGGCCGTACCCGGGCCACAGTGAGAAGGCCCAGACCCCACGCAAGGCACAGAGAGGAGATGGGGGGAACATCTGCGAATCTGAGCTCATCGGGCATCACCCCAGAAGGAGAGGGAGAGGAGGAGGGAGAGGGAGAGGGAGGGAGGTACAGACGTCTCTCCCTTCCCTGGGGGTTCTCTAGTGCAGCCAAGGCTGAAAAGCACTGCATTTCGGGAGATGGGTCCTCGTGGAAAAGTTAAATAGTAGCTCATGGCATTATCGACACATATTAAAAAGGCCCCAAATCTTGGGGAGTCAGGGAGGGGAGCTGGCGGCTGCCTCGTAAAGGAGGAGAGATTGGGCGTCAGAGGAGGTGCCTGTGCAGCCCGCCGCCGCTGCCCAGGACCCCGCAGACTTCATCTCCCAGCTGTGGTCCCGGGCTGGAAGGCAGCGGGGAGGTCAAGCCGTCCAAGCATCAACGTTGACTTCAGGGCTGATCTAAAAGGCGCCTGGTGTTTGTTGAAGCAGAAGAAAGAGAAAGCAGTGGGGAGAGGAGGGGAGGGGGAGGGAGCCCCCATCAGCCCTTCTCCCTCTCTCCCTCTCTGTCTCCCTCTCTCCCTCCTTCCCTCCCTCCCTCTACCTCCCTGCTTCTCACTCTCACTCTCCCTCCATCTCTCCCTCTGCCTCTCTCCCTCTCCCTCTTTCCCTCTCCCTCTCTCCCTGTCCCCCTTTCCCTGTCCCTGTTTCCCTGTTCCGCTCTTCCGATACCTCATTCCCTCTCCCTCTCTCCCTCTCTCCCTCTCTCCCTCTCGTGCTCCCTCTCCCTCTCCCTCCACCTCCTTCCCTCTCCGGAGAGGGTGCCTGCTTCCTTCTCTGTCTCCCTCTCTGGAGAGGGAAGGAGGTGGAGGGAGAGGGATAGAGGGAGGGAGGGAAAGACAAAGGCGTCTCTCCCTCCCTCCCTCCCTCCCTCTCTCCCTCCCTCTCTCCATCTCCCTCACTCCCTCCCAGAGATGGAGAGACAGAGGAAGAGGCAGAGACAAGGGAGAGGGAGAGGGAGAGGGAGAGAGAGGGGGGAGGGAGGGAGAGAGAGAGAGGTGTCTTCCTCCCTCCCTTTCCCTCTCTCCCTCCCTCTCTCCCTCTCCTGCTCCCTCTCCCTCTCTGGAGAGGGAAGGAGGTGGAGGGAGAGAGAGCAGGAGAGGGAGGGGGGAGAGGGAGAGAGAGGGGGAGAGGGAGAGAGGGATAGAGGGAGGGAAGGAAAGACAAAGACGTCTCTCCCTCCCTCCCTCTATCCCTCTCTCCCTCCCTTTATCCCTCTCTCGCTCCCTCTCTCCCACCCCCTCGCTCCCTCTCCTCCCTCTCCCTCTCCCTCCGTCTCTCCATCTCCCTCACTCCCTCCCAAAGATGGAGAGACAGAGGAAGAGGCAGAGACAAGGGAGAGGGAGAGGGAGAGAGAGGGGGGAGGGAGGGAGAGAGAGAGAGGTGTCTTCCTCCCTCCCTTTCCCTCTCTCCCTCCCTCTCTCCCTCTCCTGCTCCCTCTCCCTCTCTGGAGAGGGAAGGAGGTGGAGGGAGAGAGAGCAGGAGAGGGAGGGGGGAGAGGGAGAGAGAGGGATAGAGGGAGGGAAGGAAAGACAAAGTCGTCTCTCCCTCCCTCCCTCTATCCCTCTCTCCCTCCCTTTATCCCTCTCTCGCTCCCTCTCTCCCACTCCCTCGCTCCCTCTCCTCCCTCTCCCTCCGTCTCTCCATCTCCCTCACTCCCTCCCAGAGACGGAGGAAGAGGCAGAGACAAGGGAGAGGGAGAGGGAGAGAGAGGGGGGAGGGAGGGAGGGAGAGAGAGGTGTCTTCCTCTCTCCCTTTCCCTCTCTCCCTCCCTCTCTCCCTCTCCTGCTCCCTCTCCCTCTCTGGAGAGGGAAGGAGGTGGAGGGAGAGAGAGCAGGAGAGGGAGGGGGGAGAGGGAGAGAGAGGGATAGAGGGAGGGAAGGAAAGACAAAGTCGTCTCTCCCTCCCTCCCTCTATCCCTCTCTCCCTCCCTTTATCCCTCTCTCGCTCCCTCTCTCCCACTCCCTTGCTCCCTCTCCTCCCTCTCCCTCTCCCTCCGTCTCTCCATCTCCCTCACTCCCTCCCAAAGATGGAGAGACAGAGGAAGAGGCAGAGACAAGGGAGAGGGAGAGGGAGAAGGAGAGAGAGGGGGGAGAGAGGGAGAGAGAGGTCTCTTCCTCCCTCCCTTTCCCTCTCTCCTTCTTCTCTCCCTCTCTCCCTCTCCCTCTCTCCCCCCTCCCTCTGCTCCTCTCCCTCATCTCTGCCTCTCCCTCCATCTCTCCCTGTCTGAGAGGGAATGAGGGAGCGGGAGAGACGGAGGGAGAGGGAGAGACGGAGGGAGCGGGAGAGACAGAGGGAGGGAGAGGGAGAGAGGAAGGGAAAGGGCGAGGGAGAGGGAGGGAGGGCGAGACATCTCTCCCTCTCCCTCTCCCTCTCCCTCCCTTCCTCTCCCTCTCCTAGAGGGAGGGAGGGAGAGGGAGAGACAGAGGGAGAGGAGAGGGAGGGAGCGAAGGAGAGGGGGAGTCGGAGAAGGAGGTAGGGAGAGGGAGAAGGAGAGAGGGTGCCTGCTTCCCTCTCTGTCTCCCTCCCTCCCTCTCCGTGTCCCTCTCTCCCCCCTCTCCCTCTCCCTCTGTCTCTCCCTCTCTGGGAGGGAGAGAGGGAGAGGGAGCAGGAGGGAAAATGATGGAGGGATGGAGAGGGAGAGAGGGTGAGGGAGAGAAGGAGAGGAGGAGGAGAGAGGCAGAGGGAGGGAGGAAGAGACCTCTCCCTCCCTCCCTCTGCCTCCCTCCTTCTCCTCCCTCTTCTCCCTCTCTCTCCAACTCTCCCTCTCCCTCCATCTCTCCATCTCCCTCACTCCCTCCCAGAGAGGGAGAGACAGAGGTAGAGGCAGAGCGGAACACGGAAACAAGGACAGGGAAACAGGCACAGGGAGAGAGGCAGGGACAGAGGGAGAGGAGAGGGAAGAGGGAGAGGAAAGAGGGAGAGGAAAGAGAGAGAGGGAGGGAGAGAGGGAGAGACAGATGGAGAGAGAGGGAGGGAGAGAGAGAGAGGGAGAGGGAAAGAGGTAGAGGGAGAGCAGAACAGGGAAAGAGGGACAGGGAGGGAGAGAGGGAGGAGAGGAAGCAGGGAGAAAAGAGAGAAAGAACACACCATCTACATTTCTGTCAGATGACACCGGGGATCCTTACACAACCAGGAGAAAATAACACAGGGAGGCTCTTTCTCAGCTGGAACTGGCACTGCAGAGGGGGCCAAACACCACCAGGCTGGCCACACATGTCCAGCCGCCGCTCCAGCCCCGTCAGCCGTGAGTCCGGTCACCAGGGCTCTGAGTGTCTGCTCCAGGGAGCTGGGGTTCACCCTCTCACCGGGGAGGCCGGGCCAAGACCGCGGGGCCCCGGGCTGGACACATAGGGGGAAAAGCATCCCCACAGGACAGCTTGTGCGAGCAGATTCAGCTGCCAGATTCTAGAGGCCCGGGACCACCCTGTGGCCCGTGAAAAACAGGAGGCCACGAGGGTCTTGCATCGTGATTCCTGTCCGTTGGACTGTAAAGTTTATGTAGGGAATCTTGCAAACAGTGGTAACAAGGCTGAATTGGAACGAGATTTAGGCTATTACGGACCACTCTGAAGTGTGTGGGTTGCTAAAAGCCCTCCCGGCTTCGCTCTTGTTGAATGTGAAGATCCCCGAGATGCAGCCGATGCTGTCCGAGAACTAGATGGGAGAACACTATGTGGCTGCCGAGTAAGAGTGGACCTGTCGAATGGGGAAAAGAGAAGTCGAAATCGTGACCGCCTCCTTCTTGGGGTCGTCGCCCTCGAGATGATTATCGGAGGAGGAGTCCTCCACCTCCCACACATCTCCAAGATGGAGAGCCTTCTCCGTCAGCCAGAGCAGGTCCCTTTCTAGATATAGGAGAAGAGAGAGATGACTGTCCCAGGAGAGAAATCACAAGCCGTCCCGATCTTTCTCTAGGTCTCCTAGCCGATCTAGGTCAAATGAAAGGAAATAGAAGACCACTTTGCAAGAGGAGTGGTGTACAGGCAATAACTTCATTTGACAGGAGTATGTACAGAAAATTCAAGTTTGGTTTGAGACTTCTGAAGCTTGGTGCACTTTTTAAATGTTTTAGTTGTTCACATTTGTTTGTCTCTTGGGACAGTGACCCATAAAGGTGTCATTCTCTATGGTTTGAAATGGGTCACATGAGGCATGTGATATGAAGAATTGTTACCTTCCAATGTTCCCTTAAGCAAAATTGAATTTGCTTTGAATTTTTGGTCTTGCCTAGACTGATAATAAAACTTTAACTCCTGCCCACCTAAAGTGTGATGTTTACTATTATGGAAACAACACTGGCAAACGTGTAAAAGACTTTCTGTAGCTGGGATATGGTATGCAGCTGTAGTTAAGCAAGCAGTCTTTAAAAGGTGCTGTGAACACAAGCCAGCAGGTAAAAATGAAAGCCGCACCCTTACCCTAGATTAGAGGTTTAAAAATTCCACTAGTCTTCACACGGGACAAGAGGTTGTCCAGGGAGTTGAGAATCTAAGAAGTTACAAGGAAGTTAGTTTACCTTTGAGTTAGGTCATAAGTCCCCTCTGTGATTGCTGTACATGAATACATAGCTCTTTGTAATATTTTTTGGAAATCTGAGATGATCAAGATACCAATGTCCTGCCGGATTAAGAGTATTGTAGAGCTGAACTTTGAGTTACTGTGCAATTTTTTTTTTCATGCTGTCATTTGTAATATGTTTTGTGAGAATCCTTGGGATTAAAGTTTTGGTTGCAAAAGAAAAGAAGAAAAGAAAAGAATCCGCCTGCCAGTGCAGGGGACACAGGTTCAAGCCCTGGTCCGGGAAGATCCCAGGTGCCGCAGATCAACTAAGCCCGTGGGCCACAACTACTGAGCCTGCGCTCTAGATCCTGGGAGCCAGAACTACTGAGCCCCCATGCACAACTACAGAAGCCCGCACGCAACGAAGACCCAACGCAGCAAAAAAAAAAAAAAAAAAAAAAAAAGACGCTACTGGCCAGGTGATCAAGGGTAAAATCATTTGTCATAAGTCCCGTTGATGGTGTGTATCCTTGATGTGACCTGAGGAGAATGGCATTTTTATCTCTGTCTGGATCTTCCGCCCCAAACCCCATAACTCCAGACCAACCATAAGAAAACATCAGAAAACAAACAGACAAACAAATTGAGGGACAAAATACCTGACCAGTCCTCCTCAAAACTTTCAAGGTATCAAAACCCAGGGACATCTGAGAAATGTCACAGCCCAGAGGAGACTGGGACAGAAAAAGGATGTTAGGGGAAAACTAGGGAAATGCTAATGAACTGTGGACTTTAGTTAATAACAATGTATCCATCTTGGTTCCTTAGTTGGATAAACATGTCATACTAACGTACTAACGTGTTGGAGATAGGGTTACTGGGTCAGGGTCCACGGCACTCTACACTCTGTACAGATCTTTGCCACTTTTTTGTAACTCTAAGCTATTCTAAAATTAAGCGAGTACTGAACAGAGATAAGAATGTTATTTCCCTGATTTGAACATGCCTGAGTTTCTTTTCATGGTCACATTTTTGCTATCTGGATGTGTCTTGGAATCAGTAGCAAAGGAGAGTTGCCAGCCCCTGGAAAGATGTGGGTGGTTTGCAGGTGGCTTGCTCTGGAGCTGAAGACCACGGTGGGAAGTCTGCAGCCTCGGGCTGCACTTAGAACCATGGGAGGGGATGGGCCAGCTCAGTTAGGGATGGAACCTATAAGTAAAACTTTTTTCTTTTCCATTATGGCTTATCACAGGATGTTGAATATAGTTCCCTGTGCTAGACAGTAGGATGTTGTAGTTTATCCATCCTATATTTAATAGTTTGCATCTGCTAACCCCAAACTCCCAATCCAACCCTCCCTCACTCTTTCTCCCCCTTGGCAACCACAAGTCTGTTCTCTATGTCTGTGAGTCTGTTTTTGTTTCGTAGACGAGTTCATTTGTGTCGTATTTTAGATTTCACATATAAGTGAGATCATATGATATGTGTCTTTCTCTTCTGACTTACTTCACTTAGTATGGTAATCTCTAGGTCCATCCACATTGCTGCAAATAGCATTATTTCATTCTTTTTATGGCTGGATAATATCCCATTGTATATATGTACCACATCTTCTTTATCCATTCATCCATCAGTGGACATTTAGGTAGCTTCCATGTCTTGGCTATTGTAAATAGTGCTGCAATGAACATTGGGGTGCATGTATCTTGTCTTTCTTTTTTTTTTCTTTCTTCCTTTCTTCCTCCCTTTCTTTCCTCCTTTCTTTCTTTCTTCCTTTCTTCCTTTATTTCTTTCTTCCTTTCTTTCTTCCTTGCTTCCTTCCCTTCTTTCTTTCTTTCTCTCTCTCCCTCTCTCTCTTTCTTTCTTTTTCTTTCTTTCTTTCTTTTTTTTTTTTGTCACACAGCATGTGAGATCTTAGTTCCCTGACCAGAGATGGAACCCATGCCCCCCGCACTGGAAGCACGGAGTCTTAACCACTGGAGCACCAAGGAGATCCCAGGGGTGTGTGTATAGTTTTGAATTAGAGTTTTCTCCAGATCTATGCCCAGGAGTGGAATTGCGGGACCCTATGGCAGCTGTATCTGTTGCTGCACGTCTCACATCAACCACCTGCACTCCAATCCTTGCTCTCAACGTCATCTTTGGGGAACCCAACCTGCGACAGGGACCTTGACAAGAAGAAATGGCTCAGGGAAAAGCTACCTGCACAGGGAGGAGATAGAGGCCATCGCCCCTGGGGTGCGGCGCGGAGAGTGGGCACAGAGATTTGTCATTTCACCCCCGATGCTCATCTCAGCCCTCCTGGCTGCCCCACTCTAGGTCACCTCGGGATACAGAGGTGACCCGGTTAGAGTCCCTGCCTGTGCAGGAATCTGGGGGCACCAGCGGGTCTGAATAATATTAGTGCAGGGTCTCCCCTGCGGCACTGGGGTTATTCGGGGCGGGTCATCCTCTGCTGAGGGCCCCTCCTGGGCACTGTGTGGGGTTTAGCAGCGGCCCTGGCCACACCCCTTTGATTCCAGGGGCCCCTCCCCCCCAGTTGTGACAACCACAGATTTTCCCCACACATCACGGAAGAACTGGGTGAGGCGGGGGCAGGATGGCCCTGGGCGAGGACAGCTGTGTTGAAGCAACCAGCCTGGCCCAGGGCAAGGTCTGCCCCAATCCCGTCAGCGCCTGCATTTAGACCTGCCCCTTTCCTCTCCCACCTCCTCTGCCCTGCAGTGGTCTCCGAGACATCATCGCCATGTGATAAATCACACCTTCTCAGTCGACTGTTTGCTGCCCTCGCTAGAACGTGAGCTCTTTGAGGACAGGGATGCTGTTATGTCCCCAGCACCTAGAAGAGTGTCTGCTGTGTAGTAGATGCTTCATAAATACTTGCTGAATAAAGGAGTTGAATAAAGGGATGAGTGGATGGATGAATGAAGGTTACAATGGAAGGAGGGGGGAGATTCCCTTTCTGGCTCTCGGGGGTTGGGAGATCAAGTGAAAGATCCGTCCTAAATAGGCTGATCAGCCTTCTGGGGTTCCCCGGGACTGAGGGTTTCCCCAGAGTTCCAGCGCTCAAACCTGAGCGGTCCTGGGCAAACTGGGGGCGGGTGTTGGTCACCCTATCTAAACACAGTAACAATTCCAGCTGCAATAGCAATGGCCAATGACCTCTATGGTCTTATTGACCATGCACAGTTCTTTACCTGGCAGGGAAGGGTGGGCCGGGATGGGAATTCTGGTGATCCAGGGCGGGTGAGGGCACACCCCGGGCTTGTGTAGGGGAGTCCAGGAAGGTTCTGGAGGAAGTGACAGTGACACAGGGGGGAGGGAGGAGTCTAAGGAAGAACATCCCACATGACAACGTGTGCCAATGGCCCTGGGCCCAAGGTCACACCTGACCAGGGCTTGCCTTTTTTTTTTTTTTTCTAATTTACTTTTTCCCACATGGATATGCAATTGTCCTAATGCCATTTATTGAAAACTCCTTAATTTCCCCACTTTCTGTCATATCAAGTTCTCATAGATCTGTTTCTGGACCTTTATTCTATACCATAGAGCTATACGTCCCATCCTTGCACGACTAGGGCTGTTTCATCACTATAACTTTATTTTTTATTCATTTATTTTTCTTGGCCATGCCGTGCGGCATGTGGGATCTTATTTCCCTGACCAGGGATCGAACCCGCGCCCCCTGCCAGTGGAAGCTCGGAGTCTTAATCACTGGACCTCCAGGGAAGTCCCCAGGGTTTGCTTTGACATCCATCGAATGGTGGCAGGTGGGCACGGGGAGCAGCTGTCTGTGAGCCATCCTGTGTAGAAATGCAGGCTGGAGGGGAGGACAGATGGAGCGGGAGGGGAAGAAGCGGAGGAGGGAGGGAGGGCGGGCGAGAGACAGACAGAGCATGAAAGCTGAAAAGAGCTCCTAGTGCCGGGAGCCTTGGAGCCAGAGCCTGGGAGCCAGGGTGACTGGCTCTCCTCCCTGGTGTGTGTGTGTGTGTTGCGGGGGGTGGCTCTGGGCTTCTCAGGCTGGGAATGGGGTGCACAGAGCAGGGACGGAGCAGGGACCCTTCTCTCTGGGACCTCGTGGGCCATCCTCAGCTCACAAAGCTGAGCCACTCCTGGCCCTACGAGTGGGGGGGCTTATCCTCCCTGTCCCCTGGATCACACCCCCTCACACACAACTTCCCCGTGTGTGTTCCCAGCAACCAAGAGAATCTGTTTTTAAAAGATTTGGGGGAGGGGGGTAAACATACAAACAAGAGCAGAATGGATACTTTTTCAGAATGTGAATGGCTCTGTGTAAGCCCACCCCCAGGGTAACCACAGTCCTGACCTCTAACACCCTTGACGAGTCAGCCTTGGTCTGGGCTTGCGGACCCACGGAAGCTTCCTCATCCCCTCCTTCAGATCCCGTCTCTCCCTTGGCGTCTTTGTGAGAAGCACCCGGGGAAGTGGGACTGCTAGGCTGTACTGCTGCTAGAACTCCACCTGGGCTCCACCAGGCTCCAGCCCCCCACCCTGTGCACCTCTCTGACCCTGAGGCACCTCAACTGGTAGCAGCCGCATCACCTTCCCTCCTGGGACTTGTGACACTTAAGGGAGACACCGCAAGGACAAGCCTTTGGCTCCCTGGCTGGCAAAGAGCAGGTGCTCAATTGTCATAAGTGTCCGTATCAGTGAGGGTTCTCCAGACAAACAGAATCCATAGGGTGTGTGTGTGTATATACACACACACGTACATATGTACACGCGTACAAAAATATACAGCAGTGTATCTATGCAGTATGCATACACACATATACACATATAGTATATACAATACACACCTACCTGTATACACACATATAAAAGGCATAGTTTGTATATCTACAGTATGTATACACACATATGCACATAACATATACAATACCCACATACATAGACACTATAGATACACACATATAAAATGCATCGTTTGTATGTATACAGTATGCACACATACGTATAACGTATGCAATATACACACCTAGGTACATATATGTCATACATATAGACACATACAAAGATATTTAGGTGTGTATATAGACAGTATACGTACATACACATATAATACATGCAATACGTACACGTACATACATATAGACACACATATACACCTACATATAAAAGCATATAGCATAAAAATATATATGTACTGTATATATAAATTCATCGTATGTACACGTACATATATCATATATATCAGATATATACATATATACAATGTATACACACACATACACACCTATATGTAAATATGCGCATGTACATACACATATAAATACATACGCAAGTGTGTATATAACAGTATATACATATATACATGTAACACCTAGAAACATATACACATACAGGTATACAACATATATACACACCTATATATAAATACACACTGTATACATACATACAGTGTACATAAACTGTATATCTACACACACCCATATATCAATATATGGGTGTGTGTATATACACAGCATGTTCACATTTATAAAATGTATACTATATATATGCACATACATACATGTATACAATATATACACACAAATATATAGGCTTGTATGTATACTGTATATAGTACTTACACATATACTACAAACGCACGCACATATAAACATATGTGTATACATATATATAATATGTATGCACACATATACAAATTAATAGGCTTGTATATATTCAGTATTTTTACATATATAGTTTTGTTTTAAGGAGTTGACTCATGTGACCGTGAGGCAGGCAAGTCAGGGCAGGACTCTGGGCTGGAGACACAGGGAAGAGCTGATGTCCCAAGGCCATTGGAGGAACAGTTCCCTCTTTCTTCGGAACCTCATTTTTCTCTCCAGTCCTTCAGCTGATGGACGAGGCCCACCCACGCCACGGCATTGACAATCTCCTTTACCCAAAGTGGACCAATTTCAGTGTTCATCTCTTCTGAAAAATACCTTCCTGGCCACATCTGGAATAATGTTTGTGGTTGCCGGGGCCCCACGCAGTGCGCACATGAGATTAACCATCCCCGTGGCGATGATGACACTTTATTTTCTCCCTTGACCATTGTCACTACTATTCCAATTAAAATGGCAGCGCCATGAGGGCAGGGCATTTCCTTTTTTGCCAGTACTGAGCGTCCAGGGTCTGGTGCCTAGCATAGGCTAAATACAGGGCATTTTTGTGAACAGAAGCCGGGATTCCGGCTGTCATATTTAATGAGGAATTATAGTCTTATTATTGGGTAGGGGTGTGTGTGTGTGTGTGTGTGTGTGTGTGTGTGTGTGTGTGTGTGTGTGTGTGTCACGGTACGTCAAGGGCGGGAGTCGAACCCGCCACCCCAAGCCCCGAGGGGGTCTCCCCGGGTCCCGACTTCGGGCCGGTGCGGGTGGCCGGGGGCAGCCGAAGACGTGCGTGCGTGCGTGCGTGCGTGCGTAGGTGGAGCGGGCGAGTCCACGGGGTGGGCGGCGCGCGCGCGCCGCGAGTGAGTGGTTCAGCCCGGCCCCGGCTCATTGTGCTCGCCTCACGCCGGCCCGAGTTGGCGGCAGCGCTGGAGGTCCCGGGCCTGTGACCACAAAGAGGGAGCCGGGGGCCAGACGGGAGCGCGGCGGCGGCGGCGGCGGCGGCGGCGGTGGCTGAGGTCCAGGCCAGGCCCCCTCCCCTCAGCCTCCCGCCCGCCCGCCCGCCTGCCCCGCCCCCGCCGGCGGGCGTCCCGCCCCTCCCCCCAACCGCCAGACTAGCCTGGTGCGGGGGCCGCGCGCGAAGACATGGGGGAGAAGTTGGAGCCCAGGCTGGAGTCGTCCGTGGGGGCCGAGCCCGCCGTCTACCCGTGGCCGCTGCCGGTCTACGTGAGTGCCACCCGTCCCCTCTTCCCGGACCCCCGCCCCTCTTCCCCCACGGCGCGCGCTGAGCCCACCGAGAAACGGAGCGACTCGAGTCGCCAGACCCTCTTTGGAGCCCCCCTTCCCGCCCCGCCGTGGTTCTCCGCGGCCGTGTCCAGCCCCCGCGCGCAGGGTGGGCAGAGGGGAGCCGGGGCCGGCCGGGGGCGCAGACTCGGCCGCGGGGACCCCGCGCTTCCGAGGGGCGCCCGAGGCGGGCTGCCGTTGGCTCTGTAGGGCTGGGGACCCCGGTCCCCCCGGGCCTGGACTGCCGGCGGGCTTGCCCTTCCGTACTTCATGATCTGACATGTAGGGTTTCTTTTTCCTGGTAGTTTATTCTTAGCGCTGTCAACGTGCTTAGCTTTTTTATTTTTGAGGACACCCTTTCCTTCCTCTCTCCAGTTTTTTGTGTTTTTGTTTTGTGGTGTTTTAGTTAGGCATTTTGTCCCTCTGATCTTGAGTGGGTGGGCTGGCTGGACCCTTGGAGAGGAGGCGTTGTCTCCCCTAATTTGAGTGGGTGGGCTGGCAGGGCCCTTGGAACGGAGGCATTGTGTCCTGTAATTTTAGTGGGTGGGCTGGCTGGACCCTTGGAGAGGAGGCATCCTGTCCCCTGATCTTGAGTGGCCTTTGGCAAATGACACGCCGAACGGAAATTTACACAGGCGTCCGGTGATTCCAGAAATGCAGGGTGTCCGGGCAGGTGGGCGCCTTGCCTCTCGTCCCCCGTGGCGGCGTGGTGCGCGTGTTGTTGTCTCAGGGTTTACGCTTGGGCCCTGCAGCCCACCTTCGGGAGGGAAAGCGCAGCGGGCGCCTTGGGCCGGCGCCTTTGGGGCGCCCTTTCGTGCGCTCGGCTTGCGGGGGACCGGCCTGCAGGGGAGCCGGCGGGGAAGCCCGCGCGACCCGCCGCCCCTCGCGCGGGCTCCGTGTGTCTCAGTTTGTGGAAACTGTGTCGCGGCCGGGTGCGGGTCGGGACGCTGGGACCGCCTGGGAGCCGTTGTTGACTCCGGTCCCCGGTTCTCCGCAGTTCTCCGAGGTCGGAGGGTTTCCAGCCCGCCACTGCGCGCTGGCGCCTTCTATTTTTTGCTCTTCCTGTGGCCAGAGGCGCGGCTGAGTTGTGCACCCATCCCTCACTCTCCGTGTCCCTCTTCCTTTATTGTCTGCTTACTCGCTGGTTACTTTCCTCCCTCCCATTTTATCATTATCTGTGAGTTTTATTAACATGACGTTTACTCCCTCTTTTAAATTAATAATGAAGGAAACTGTGAAATGGTACTTTTATCTTTAATGGCTGATGCTGTAAAAGTGACAATTGCAATGCAAGCATCTTTCCCTCACTTGACTCCTGTCATGCATCTCAGTAGTGTCTCTGTGACAGGACTTGAAATGATAGCACCCACATCTCTTGCAGCTCATTCACACTGAAGGGATATAATCCTCGGTTTGCTATCACAGCCACTTGCCCAGCTCAGACTGTGATGTCACAAACCAAAGATGATTCTCCCTCAGCAGGAAGAAGCCGGAGAGATGAATCTCCCCCATGATGGACCATCAGCCTTATTCAAATTTGGTCACTTCATGAAGAAAAATTAACCATAATAAAGATCAAAGATACCGGCTAGTTGAAATAGCCTGTTGAATTAAGCTTGAAAAACTTTTCCATGATACTGGAATGAAGGAAGTTCTTTCAAAATTCTAAGGAAAAATTTGAGAGTTATAATAATGCAGATATCAGTAAATATTTATGGAATTAAAAATATTATGTAGTGCTGGTCCCTTTAAATGTTAACACTTAAAAATAACTTATAGGTATGTTTCTTATTTTCTATGCAAAATTATGTGGCTTGCTATTTCAGACAAAGATGACGTATCAATCTGAAAAGAGTCGGCAAAGACACAAAATGGATGTACTTTCTCTTGACCTATACACCTACTTTTATGTTCTCATGGTTTAAATAAAAAGTACAGCTTTTGGGTTATTTAAGAAGAGCAGAAGCTAAAAATACAGTACTAAATATCATTGCAAGGATTTGGTAGCCAAAACATTTGCTCCATTTCTAGGAAAGAATCCATTAAGACAAAATTATATTACTTTTATAATATAATACTTTTTATATCATGTGCGCTTGAAAAACATTCTAAGTTACAGAAACAATTAGACAGTCATTGAGTACTCCCCAAGATGTTCAAAATCTCTTTAGTTGTTAAATCTATCAACACACAACACAAAAACTCTCATAAATAAACCACATCGTCAGGTATCCAACCAAATCTTCTAGCATAAAATTCCTTATCCGTTTGTACCCATGAGATGCTAAAGTTGAAGCAGTTTTCAACTTGAATCATTGATAAATGATGTGTTAAAAATTAGCTAATGTTTTTATTCTTTACTTTTTCACTTAAAATGAAGAAGAAACTGTAGATTGGGCTAATTTGGAATAAATTGCTATAGAGTTGTTTTTGGAAAGCTGTTATTTAAATCTCAATAATCATTATTCAGAATGGGTTATTATAGAGGAATAGCTTGATTTAGATAGGAAAGAGAAATGAAGGTTCACTGGGACTGATGCTAACCAGGGCTAAAGGGGAGGTGGGTTTGCTCATCCATTGTCTTTAGAAGATAAATCATAGAAGCAACGTCCCTAACCTGGTGGGACCTGGGTCTCTTTGTACATTACAATGAGTAAATAAAATCCAGAAGACTTGAGGAATGTCATTTTATACCCCCTTCAGTTCTATCTATTGGAAGCAAATTGTTTGAGTATAATATTGTTAATCTCTTCTTTTTGCCTAAGTTAAACAATTCTTTGAGTTGAAATAGTTTTGTAACTTAAAAAATATATGCCTATTTTCAAAGCATGTCAGGTTACAAAATATAATGAGGAAAAAGATGAATTCTTAAGGGTTCAGGTCCATGTCAGTACAGTTAAAAAATACTTTTAGTGAGGGCTGGTGTACAAAGTATTTTGAAATTTTTAAATAAACATTTTTCTCTGCAACAAATTGCTACACTACAGTATTACTGCTTGTATTTGAATTGCTGCTTTCCTTTACTGGAAAATGACGGGTGAATTTCTGTAATGAATTCCGACTTATGACATTTAAGGTTATTTATAGACTGTCTTGAAGAGAGTGATGGGATCATGTAATTTACTCTATTAATTAAAAGTTGAAAGAAGGAAAGAATTCAGTGAAATGGAAGAATTTCAAATTTGACTTATCAGGCAAGTACTGAATAATTACTTTAGATAGATTTCCCTATATTATCGGAAGATAATCTCCTATATCATCTCTTACCACCATCAGAAAACCACCCCCCAAAAGGGGGACCTCATTCATATTGAAAATAACTTCTTAACGTGCAGGCATTACAGTAGGGCATTCTAGACACTGGGGGAGGGAAAAACCATTGTATTTTTTTCTAACATTCATGTTCAACTTATTTCCAAAGTTCTTTAAAGTGTGGCATTCTTACAGGTGGACAATGTTGCTGAACAAGCGTTTGTTTCTTCCCTTTTCTTCCCCCAGGCTCAAAGATTTGGAAAGAGATAGTTAACAGAAAAGGTAAGGTAATCTCCACCTTAACAAAATATATGATCAAATGTGACCATTTGACAGATACTATGTAGTTCATAAAAACAAAATTAAGTGGAATTGGCTCTCTTTTCCCTAAAGTTGAGGATGACGTGGATGTTTCTGTCTAATGTGCTGTACTAATAGGCTATTATGGGTTAGCTTTTGGTAACTCATCGAGTTTCCCAGTCTGGGTTCCGTACCATCAAGTCTGGATTATAACTTGTCCTGGTCACACTGTTTTTCCAAATCAGTTTTGTTCTAGTACTCTATTATGTGTCTGTTTCACCTCTAATCTTTCCATTTGTCACCACTCTGGAGATGGTGTGTGATATGATCTTAACGGAAACATCAGGAACATGTCTTGTGAATATTTAGTTTTCTTTTTGGCCGACTCAGCATTGCCTGCCATTCAGTCATTGTTATGTGACCAGGCAGTGTAACTATTTGTGTATTAGTCCATTGGTTCCTACCTTGGGAATGTGGAGACTTGTAAACCTCTGTCCTTCCCTTAGGAATGCATGAAGGAGAAATGGAATCTCTTGCGTGAATTTCTGCAGACAGAAATAAAGAATCAGTTGTGTGACTTGAAAACCAAACTACATAGAGAAGAATTATCAGAGGTAAGTCGTCAGCATCCCGGCGGCTAGAAAACGTTTCCTCCCATGTAACTTGTCTGTGACCAGGGAGGCAGAATAATCCCACCTCTCCCTGTTCCCTGATAGTTATGAAGGAAGCGCCTGTGTTTCCTTATTCTCTCATGGCCCCTTGTTTACAGTCACTGCTACTTAAATGATCCTTTCCTGCTGTAGGAGGGCTACCTGGCTCAAGGCAGATCCCTTTTAAATAAAGATTTGTCCTTGGAGAACAGAGCTCATGCTTTCAGTTGGGAAGTGAACGGCTGTCTAGAAAACGGGAGCCAGACAAGTGGTGAGGAGCGCAGAGTGGAAATAGCAGAGAAAAACAAGTCCCCCAAACCTGTTTCCAAACTTTGCATGCCCAGGAGAAGCAAGTCCGATGGAGAAACAAACTGTAAGAGCGCTTGACTCGTTTGACCTCGTTGGAATCTGGTACCACCTAAGGGGAGGACAGACTTGGCGCCATAGGGTCTGTCTGTTCCCCCCCCACACAACCCCTCCACCGGCAGTACTTGTTTTTTGTGTATCCTTTTTTTTGGTGGGGGGATGGCTGTGTTGCTCGGCTTGTACCATCTTAGTTCTCCAACCAGGGATCGAACCCCGGCCCTTGGCAGTGAGAGTGCCGAGTCTTAACCACTGGACCGCCGTGGAATTCCCTCTTGTGTATACGTCTAACTAGCTTAGATATATACTTTAAATTTTTGTCTTCAACCAAGTTATAGAGCATTAGATCCCCAAATGCGGTTGAATTTATGAGGTATAAGATAACAGGAGCTGCTGATATCTATGACTTGTAAGTTACATGCCTGTTTAAGCTAAACATTTATTCTTAGACTCCTTCCCCACTTGTAGTCAGAGTAACTCTTCTGGAATTTTTAAAAAAAGAGCATGGGACTTGAGCTCAGGTCAGGTGCTTGGCCACTTCATCTTTTGACGAAATAAACGGAGGCTCTGTTTCCTTGTGCGTCTCAGGGTTGGGCCCCTCATACAAGAGCTTGTGTTGAAATGGCCCAGCAGACTGGCAGGTGCTAATTTGATGAGTTTATCAAGATGGTGGTTGCTGAGAATAAGAAGAGAAGGTTACTTAATCCTCAGAACCTGGTCTCTGCACCAGCTTGGTAATGCTGAAGAACTGTACCTTGGCTGTGAACTCTTTATTCATAGTGGCTTTTTTGTTTCTTTTTCTTTAAGCAGCTGAAGTCTCATCTAGCCCCAGGATTAGAAGGCAAACTGCCAGGCAGACCACCATCACATCTCATTTCACAAGGAGGTCAGTATATAATGAATGGACAGCCCCCATTTTAGGGGCCAACGGTTTTTGGTAAAACACATATAAATTAGTAGGATGTAACTTAGTAATTCTGACTTCCACATTGCTTCGGTTTTCCTTTTGATATTCTGTTATTAGACATTCGTGAACAGCATTTCTGAAGATCTCATCCATTTTTACTCTTCACATAGGCAACTTCAAATGTACATGCACAGAATTACCAAGGATAGTAAAATGAACCCCTGTGTACCTATCACCCAGTGTCAACAGTTAACATCTCCTGGCTGTTGTTTCATCTATACCCCCACATGCTCCAAGTGAAAATTGTTCCAAATGGATTACAGCTCCATACCCACCCATCTCTTCCCAGTTGGATTACTTTGAAACAAATCGGACATGTCATCTTATCCACACATACTGTATTTCTAGATGACAAGGTCTCTTTCTCTGACAAGTTTTTTATTCATATTTTGCCATAATTGCTAACATCTAGCAAACAGTCTTTTGAAGAAGACAAAACAGGCCTTATAAAGTGTAACAGTTCCTTACTAACAAATATATAGCAGTGTTCATTCTTCCCCTTGTGTAACAGAGTTTGGTTGATTTGCTCCTTAAGCCTTTCGAGTGATAGATTCCTTATCTTCTTGCCATTGATTTAAAGAAAATAGGTCTTTTTTTCTAATAGCTTCTAGGTCTGGCTGACTGCATCGTTTTGGTGGTTAATGTGTTCCCTTGCCTCCAGTTTTCTGTAAACTGGTAGTTAGGTCTAGAGTCTTGATCAGATTCCAGCTTTATTTTGTGAGACTTCATTGACAGCATGGGGCTGTCCATCAGAGGCATGTAATGTCTCTTCGGTGATTGTAGCAGCCATTGATCAAAGTCTAGATCCATTATTTCTTAAGGTTTGCAAAATGGTGGTATTCTAAACCTGTCATCCAAAGAAACATTAAGCTCGAAGCTTCTTTTAATGTCCTGGCAAAAAGGGCTTCTCAGAGGGAAGAGGGGACCATGCCCTGAATCTTTCCAAAGAGAGGGTACTCTTGGTAGGGAGGAATATGAGTTGTTTCGTGCCCACTGGAGGTCTAGGGTCTGGTGAGCTAACAGTTGGCTTTACTGTGTGTGTGTGTGTGACAGGCCTGCCAAACGGAAACCTGAGGAAGACCCTGAAAAAGCAAAATCGGATGATTCTGTCGATGAAGAAGAAAAAGACCAGGTAGGGCTCGCATTTAAGTTTCTTAACTCTGCCTTTTTTTGGTACACTTGCTGGTAATTGTGAATTTATACTTGGTCTGTCTATGGACCGTAAGTGACTGAGAGGGTGTTAGAACACACCCCTGGACCCAGGGCAGTACGAAGTGTATTATGGTTAGCCCCGAGGACTCAGCAGGCCCGTAACTTTGGTCTGTTCTCTCCTGTCTACCTTCCTACGTCTCCAGCTGTCAAGATTTGACAGTCGAACCAGCAGATGTGATGTGTTCAAAGCATTTGCTTCTGATGTCAGATAAGCTCCTTTCCCACATCGAATTTCTCTATAAAAGCAGAATTGTCGTGTTATTATGTGTATTGTAACAATGCTGCTTAGACTTTTTAGGTTAGAAAACTGGTGGCTTGCCAGAGACCTCCAATATAGAAAATGTCAGTCTCCAGCACTGTCTCATGTGACTTGAGGGGCAAACCTAGGTACTACCAGATGGTCACACGCTCTCTATTTCATTCCTGCCACAGGATTAGCTGTGTAAGTCGGGAAGTCTGTAGGTTTACAGGTGGGTAGTAAATGCCCTGTTACCTGCTAAAGATGAGTATCCGTGGTTTGCTCTAAGGCAGGGTTTCTCAACCAAGGCATTGACTTTTGGGGCCAGATAAACCTTTGCTGTGGTGTGTGAGTCCTGTGCATCGTAGAGTGTTTAGCAAGGTCCCGACCTCTTACTCACTAGGTGCCCGTAACATTCCCTCTCTCTCCTCCCAGTCGTGACAGCCAAAATCACCTTCAGACTTCCCCAGATGTCCCCTGGGGGGCACAGTTGCACTCAGTGAGAAGCAGTGGACTCAAGGCTACCAATATCTTTGAGGTAGACTTGACGGACGTCCTGTTGTGAAAGACATACTCATTCTCCTGTTTTTATTTTGGAAATTAGATGCCACTGTTCATGATCGTTATTCAGATGTCTGTCATTAAGCTTCGTCAGACTACCCACTCACAGGTGGGACACTGAGACAGAGGGAAACAGCTTGTCCAAGTCACATGGCCACATCCCTTGCCTCCTAAGAAAACGTGTCACAAGTGAAAGCAAGCTGGCTCTTGTAATATTGACAAGTCTTTTTCTTTAAACAAATGTGCCAGTTTTAGAGTTGTTCTTTGCCCTCTAACCTTTTGGAGGGCTTACATAGCCTTCAAGCTTCTAAAGAAACGAACTGGGGCACTCTTTCCCAAGCAGGAAGCAGTTTCACTGGCAGTGTGTGAGAGGCCTTGGGGACTTGGAGGATGAACACTTGTCGAAACGGGGTGTATCCCGATATGCTAGAGTAAGGCTCGGTGCACCACACCGGTGTTATCAGGTGGTGTTGGTCAAATAAGTAGTACTACAGAGAGAATCTTACTTTAGTCAATTTCAAGTTTTTGAGATCTCACTATGTTTTTTAAAACAGGTGTTAAATACATGCATTTGGTAAAACAGTACAAAAGGCTGTTTGGTACATAGCAGCCAAAGAAAAACAATGTGGCTATTCCGTGCTGAGCTATGCTGTGAGCATTATCAAGTAAATACTGGATTCTGAGGCCTTTGTTCAGGAACAAAAAAGAATATAAAATATCTCATTACCACAACTAAGGAGCTGGCCTGTGGCAACTAAGACCCGGCACAATTAACTAACTAACTGACTATTTCTTTCTTTTTTTTTTTTTTCTTTATGACAAAAGACTTAAAAATGACCACGGTTAAAGATTTGATGAAAGTTCATAATAATGCAGTTGACAAGAAAATTAGTTATTTCTGAGATATACATTTTAAAGTAATAACTAGGATTATTACATATAACATTATACCAGAACATATAAGATTTTTAGCAATTTCATGTAATGTCTGAAACATTTCTATTAACATATTTCCATACATATTTCCATACACATACAAATATAAGATTTTTAGAAATTTCATGTAATGTCTGAAACATTTATATTAACATATTTCCATACAAATAACCCAATGAAAGTTTAGTATTAGTTGTTTTGTTTGTTTGTTTATACTGCAGGTTCTTATTAGGCATCAATTTTATACACATCAGTGTATACATGTCAATCCCAATCGCCCAATTCAGCACACCACCATCCCCACCCCACCGCAGTTTTCCCCCCTTGGTGTCCATATGTCCATTCTCTACATCTGTGTCTCAACTTCTGCCCTGCAAACTGGCTCATCTGTACCATTTTTCTAGGTTCCACATACATGCATTAATATACGATATTTGTTTTTCTCTTTCTGACTTACTTCACTCTGTATGACAGTCTCTAGATCCATCCACGTCTCAACAAATGACTCAATTTCGTTCCTTTTTATGGCTGAGTAATATTCCATTGTATATATGTACCACAACTTCTTTATCCATTCGTCTGTCGATGGGCATTTAGGTTGCTTCCATGACCTGGCTATTGTAAATAGTGCTGCAATGAACATTCGGGTGCATGTGTCTTTTTGAATTACGGTTTTCTCTGGGTATATGCCCAGTAGTGGGATTGCTGGGTCATATGGTAATTCTATTTTTAGTTTTTTAAGGAACCTCCATATTGTTCTCCATAGTAGCTGTATCAATTTACATTCCCACCAACAGTGCAAGAGGGTTCCCTTTTCTCCACACCCTCTCCAGCATTTGTTGTTTGTAGATTTTCTGATGATGCCCATTCTAACAGGAGTGAGGTGATACCTCCTTGTAGTTTTGATTTGCATTTCTCTAATAATTAGTGATGTTGAGCATCTTTTCATGTGCTTCGTGGCCGTCTGTATGTCTTCTTTGGAGAAATGTCTGGTTAGGTCTTCTGCCCATTTTTGGATTGGGGTGTTTGTTTCTTTAATATTGAGCTGAATGAGCTGTTTATATATTTTGGAGATTAATCCTTTGTCCGTTGATTCATTTGCAAATATTTTCTCCCATTCTGAGGGTTGTCTTTTCGTCTTGTTTATGGTTTCCTTTGCTGTGCAAAAGCTTTGCAGTTTCGTTAGGTCCCACTTGTTTATTTTTGTTTTTATTTCCATTACTCTAGGAGGTGGATCAAAAAAGGTCTTGCTGTGATTTATGTCAGAGAGTGTTCTTCCTATGTTTTCCTCTAAGAGTTTTATAGTGTCCACTCTTATATTTAGGTCTCTAATCCATTTTGAGTTTATTTTTGTGTATGGTGTTAGGGAGTATTCTAATTTCATTCTTTTACATGTAGCTGTCCAGTTTTCCCAGCACCACTTATTGAAGAGACTGTCTTTTCTCCATTGTATATCTTCGCCTCCTTTGTCGTAGATTAGTTGACCATAGGTGCGTGGGTTAATCTCTGGGCTTTCTATCTTGTTCCATTGATCTATGTTTCTGTTTTTGTGCCAGTACCATATTGTCTTGATTACTGTAGCTTTGTAGTATAGTCTGAAGTCAGGGAGTCTGATTCCTCCAGCTCCATGTTTTTCCCTCAAGACTGCTTTGGCTATTCGGGGTCTTTTGTGTCTCCATACAAATTTTAAGAGGATTTGTTCTAGCTCCGTAAACAATGCCATTGGTAATTTGATGGGGATTGCATTGAATCTGTAGATTGCTTTGGGTAGTATACTCATTTTCACAATGTTGATTCTTCCAATCCAAGAACATGGTATATCTCTCCATCTGTTGGTATCATCTTTAATTTCTTTCATCAGTGTCTTATAGTTTTCTGCATACAGGTCTTTTGTCTCCCTAGGTCGGTTTATTCCTAGGTATTTTATTCTTTTTGTTGCAATGGTAAATGGGAGTGTTTCCTTAATTTCTCTTTCAGATTTTTCATCATTAGTGTATAGGAATGCAAGAGATTTCTGTGCATTAATTTTGTATCCTGCAACTTTACCATATTCATTGATTAGCTCTAGCAGTTTTCTGGTGGCAGCTTTAGGATTCTCTATGTATAGTATCATGTCATCCGCAACCAGTGACAGTTTTACTTCTTCTTTTCCAATTTGTAGTCCTTTTATTTCTTTTTCTTCTCTGATTGCCGTGGCTAGGACTTCCAGAACTATGTTGAATAATAGTGGTGAGAGTGGACATCCTTGTCTCGTTCCTGATCTTAGAGGAAATGCTTTCAGTTTTTCACCATTGAGAATGATGTTTGCTGTGGGTTTGTCATATATGGCCTTTATTATGTTGAGGTAGGTTCCCTCTATGCCCACTTTCTGGAGAGTTTTTATCAGAAATGGGTGTTGAATTTTGTCAAAAGCTTTTTCTGCATCTATTGAGATGATCATATGGTTTTTATTCTTCAATTTGGTAATATGGTGTATCACATTGATTGATTTGCGTATGTTGAAGAATCCTTGCATCCCTGGGATAAATCCCACTTGATCGTGGTGTATGATCCTTTTAATGTGTGGTTGGATTCTGTTTGCTAGTATTTTGTTGAGGATTTTTGCATCTATATTCATCAGTGATATTGGTCTGTAATTTTCTTTTTTTGTAGTGTCTTTGTCTGGTTTTGGTATCAGGGTGATGGTGGCCTCACAGAATGAGTTTGGGAGTGTTCCTTCCTCTGCAATTTTTTGGAAGAGTTTGAGAAGGATGGGTGTTAGCTCTTCTCTAAATGTTTGATAGAATTCACCTGTGAAGCCATCTGGTCCTGGACTTTTGTTTGTTGGAAGATTTTTAATCACAGTTTCCATTTCATGACTTGTGATTGGTCTGTTCATATTTTCTGTTTCTTCCTGGTTCAGTCTTGGAAGGTTATACCTTTCTAAGAATTTGTCGATTTCTTCCAGGTTGTCCATTTTATTGGCATAAAGTTGCTTGTAGTAGTCTCTTAGGATGCTTTGTATTTCTGCGGTGTCTGTTGTAACTTCTCCTTTTTCATTTCTGATTTTATTGATTTGAGTCCTCTCCCTCTTTTTCTTGATGAGTCTGGCTAATGGCTTATCCATTTTGTTTATCTTCTCAAAGAACCAACTTTTAGTTTTATTGATCTTTGCTATTGTTGTCTTTGTTTCTATTTCGTTTATTTCTGCTCTGATCTTTAAGATTTCTTTCCTTCTGCTAACTTTGGGTTTTGTTTGTTCTTCTTTCTCTAGTTTCTTTAGGTGTAAGGTTAGATTGTTTACTTGAGATTTTTCTTGTTTCTTTAGGTAGGCTTGCATAGCTATAAACTTCCCTCTTAGAACTGCTTTTGCTGCATCCCATAGGTTTTGGGTCGTCGTGTTTTCATTGTCATTTGTCTCTAGGTATTTTTTTGTTTCCTCTTTGATTTCTTCAGTGATCTCTTGGTTATTTAGTAACGTATTGTTTAGCCTCCATGTGTTTGTCTTTTTTACGTTTTTTTCCCTGTAATTCATTTCTAATCTCATAGCGTTGTGGTCAGAAAAGATGCTTGATATGATTTCAATTTTCTTAAATTTACTGAGGCTTGATTTGTGACCCAAGATGTGATCTATCCTGGAGAACGTTCCATGCGCACTTGAGAAGAACGTGTAATCTGCTGTTTTTGGGTGGAATGTCCTATATATATCAATTAAATCTATCTGGTCTATTGTGTCATTTAAAGCTTCTGTTTCCTTATTTATTTTCATTTTGGATGATCTGTCCATTGGTGTAAGTGAGGTGTTAAAGTCCCCCACTATTACTGTGTTACTGTCGATTTCCTCTTTTATAGCTGTTAGCAGTTGCCTTATGTATTGAGGTGCTCCTATGTTGGGTGCATATATATTTATAATTGTTATATCTTCTTCTTGGATTGATCCCTGGATCATTATGTAGTGTCCTTCCTTGTCTCTTGTAACATTCTTTATTTTAAAGTCTATTTTATCTGATACGAGTATAGCTACTCCAGCTTTCTTTTGATTTCCATTTGCATGGAATATCTTTTTCCATCCCCTTACTTTCAGTCTGTATGTGTCCCTAGGTCTAAAGTGGGTCTCTTGTAGACAGCATATATATGGGTCTTGTTTTTGTATCCATTCAGCCAGTCTATGTCTTTTGGTTGGGGCATTTAATCCATTCACGTTTAAGGTAATTATCGATATGTATGTTCCTATGACCATTTTCTTAATTGTTTTGGGTTTGTTTTTGTAGGTCCTTTTCTTCTCTTGTGTTTCCCACTTAGAGAAGTTCCTTTAGCATTTGTTGTAGAGCTGGTTTGGTGGTGCTGAATTCTCTTAGCTTTTGCTTGTCTGTAAAGCTTTTGATTTCTCCATCAAAGCTAAATGAGATCCTTGCTGGGTAGAGTAATCTTGGTGGTAGGTTCTTCCCTTTCATCACTTTAAGTATGTCATGCCACTCCCTTCTGGCTTGCAGAGTTTCTGCTGAGAAATCAGCTGTTAACCTTATGGGAGTTCCCTTGTATGTTATTTGTCGTTTTTCCCTTGCTGCTTTCAATAATTTTTCTTGGTCTTTAATTTTTGCCACTTTGATTACTATGTGTCTCGGCGTGTTTCTCCTTGGGTTTATTCTGTATGGGACTCTCTGCGCTTCCTGGACTTGGGTGGCTATTTCCTTTCCCATGTTAGGGAAGTTTTCGACTATAATCTCTTCAAATATTTTCTCTGGTCCTTTCTCTCTCTCTTCTCCTTCTGGGACCCCTATAATGCGAATGTTGTTGCGTTTAATGTTGTCCCAGAGGTCTCTTAGGCTGTCTTCATTTCGTTTCATTCTTTTTTCTTTAGTCTGTTCCGCAGCAGTGAATTCCACCATTCTGTCTTCCAGGTCACTTATCCGTTCTTCTGCCTCAGTTATTCTGCTATTGATTCCTTCTAGTGTAGTTTTCATTTCGGTTATTGTATTGGTCATCTCTGTTTGTTTGTTCTTTAATTCTTCTAGGTCTTTGTTAACCATTTCTTGCATCTTCTCAATCTTTGCCTCCATTCTTATTCCGAGGTCCTGGATCGTCTTCACTATCATTATTCTGAATTCTTTTTCTGGAAGGTTGCCTATCTCCACTTCATTTAGTTGTTTTTCTGGGGTTTTTTCTTGTTCCTTCATCTGGTACATGGCCCTCTGCCTTTTCATCTTCTCTATCTTTCTGTCACTGTGGTTTTTGGTCCACAGGCTGCAGGATTGTAGTTTCTCTTGCTTCTGCTGTCTGCCCTCTGGTGGTTGAGGCTATCTAAGAGGCTTGATGGGAGGCTCTGGTCCTGACTATTTCTTAAAATCTCATTGATAGGTATTTAATATGATTTTTAAATATTTATTTATTTATTTAATTTATTTATTTTTGGCTGCGTTGGGTCTTCCTTGCTGCGTGTGTGCTTTCTCCAGTTGCGGTGAGCGGGGGCTACTCTTCGTTGCGGTGCGTGGGCTTCTCATTGCGGTGGCTTCTCTTGTTGCGGAGCACGGGCTCTAGGCGCGCGGGCTTCAGTAGTTGGGGCACGAGGACTCAGTAGTTGTGGCTTTTGGGCTCTAGAGCGCAGGCTCAGTAGTTGTGGCGCACGGGCTTCATTGCTCCGCGGCGTGTGGGAACTTCCCGGACCAGGGCTTGAACCCTTGTCCCCTGCATTGGCAGGCGGATTCTTAACCACTGCGCCAGCAGGGAAGCCCAGGCTCCAGCGTTTTTAAAAATGTGTTCCTTCCACCTTCGTGGAGCCGGCGTAGGGGATGGGGAGGAGTGAGAACCCGATTGGCAGGGGTCCGGTCGCAACCCCGGAAGGGGACGGGGGACGATCTAAGAGGTGGCACCGGGCCACAGTCGACCCCCAGTGACAGCTAACAGCTGCAGTGCTGCCCCTTCCTGTCCCAGGACCTGAGCTCAGGTCCCGGGGCGGCTGGAGAAACGCACTGTTTTTTGGTGAGGTGCTCTTACTTACTGTGTGGAGCTGCTCCGGCTGCCCCGGCGACCACACCCCTGCAGGGCCCTGTGCCCGTCCTCCCTGCCCCCTGCCCAGGGCTCGGAGAACAGCAGTCTCTGTGGGGCAACCCGCTTCCAAGCCCTTCAGTGACCACGGAGGACTGGGAACGGGCTGGGCTACCGGGGAGCCTGGGCATCCAACACCTGAGCTCAGCCCTGGGGGCTCACGTGAGGGCAGGGGCTGGGGGTTGCGGGCGGTGAGCGGAGGGGCCTCCAGCCGGCATCAGCCTGGGCCCTGGACCCGGGGAAAGGCCTCACCCTCTCAGTCCTGACCTGCCGCTCAGGAACCCTGTGGCCCACCAGCCCGAGGCTTGTGTCGCCCGCCATGGACTGCCCGGCACACGGCTGGGGTGCCAACGCCACACCTGGATTTTGCACGGGGACCACCTGGGGGCTCGGTGCACAGGAAGACGAGCAGCCCCCAGGCCCCGACACGCCCCTTCCATATCCATCGAGAGGTGCCTGATGGAAGGCCGGCTGTGCTCCTTTTCAAGCCCCAGGGAATTCACACGAACAGCCCTCCCGGCCACGGGGTGCCTGCCCACCGGCTCTGGGCCTGCGACCAGCCCAGAACACAGAAGGCACCGAAGTGGGTGCAGGGAGCTGAGCCGGGGCTGCAGAAGGGCAGACACCACAGCCTGGTCCACAACCGACTGCCCTAGGGCGGGTGAGAACGGGCGGGCAGGCTGAGGGGAGGACAGAGCGTGGCACCGCCTGCCCGCCTGGGCCACGGGGAGAAGGTCGGGGCGCCGCCCGCGCGCTCGCTCCGCTGCCTGGCGTCCTTTGTGGGGGCGAAGGGCCGGAGGCAGGGCTCCCGAGGAGCTCAAAGGCCCGGGAAGGACACACGGGACGGTCCAGAGCCACCCTACCGCTCCAGTGGTGCAGCACCCTCTCTGAATTCCTACTGCCACCAAAACACATCCCTAAGGCCTTTGGGAAGAATCGCTAGGACCCAGGAAGGCGGCCCCCTGCTGTGGTCCAGACTTCAGCAGCTGCCGATGATCAGAGGGAGCCAGCCGGCCGGCCTTGAGCAGGAGGACAGGACACGGGGACAGGGACAGCCACAGCCGGGCTTCCCACAGCTGTGCCCACCGCCAGAACCAGCTCCAGCCAATCACAGCCCCCGAGATGCCAAACAGTGACGGGCGAGAGGCTGGCAGGAAACTGACACCCCCTCACTGGAGAGCCTGCCCGGCCGGGGTGCGGGGCACCATCCCCGTCTGAACTCACCCCACAGCTCAGCCATCTCCCAGTGACCCAGACGCGTCACCACGGCCCCAGGGCTGATCCCCGACCAAGGTCAGAACTCCCCCCAGTGTGACGGCCCCCATGCCACTCCTGTGGTGGAAGGGACGGCAGGCAGAGACCAGGAGTAGAGTCTTTTTATTAACGGCTGCGTTTTCAAAGAACCGTTTTGTTACCAGGAAAGCTCCCCAGGAAGGGATTGCATTAGTGCAACAAGGGGGAGCCTTGATGCCAGGCTCTCCAGACACTTCCAGGTGGAGACTTTTGGCCTAGGCCGGCCGCCGGGGACTCAGGGGCTGGGAGGACACGCGGCCCCTCCCCCGCCCCGACGGGGCGCTAAGGCACCCGGCCCGCCTGGGTGGGCAAAACCCCGTGCCTTCAGCAGGCCGGCGGCTTGCAGCCCTCAACCTGCAGCCCTTTGCTCAGGAGGAAGGCGTCCTGCGTGGGGTCACAACCCAGGAAGAGCTTCACCATGCCCTTGGCATCCTCGGAGCCCCCTGGCCTCAGAATGCAGCTTCTGTAGTCCATGGCAACCTGACGAGAGGGGGTGGGGCTGCAGGAGGGTGGAGCACCCCCTTCACTGAGGGTGTGGGTGTGGCCACCTCTGCTGTGACTCAAGAAAGGGCAGGGGAGCAGGGGGTCCAGGGCAGGGCCCTCAGAGCCTGGCAGGCCCAGGCGGGCGGCACAGGCATCTAGGCCCAGGCCAAGGACCTCCGTGTTGGTCTGCATGGCAGGCTGGCCTCTCACCTTGCCACTCAGGACGCCCTCCCGCTTGAAACGTGTGTGGAACGTGTCCGCGGAGTACACCTCGCTGCACAGGTAGCCATAGGACTGGGCGTCGTAGCTTCCTGCCAGGTGGCCGAAGGTCGCAAGCAGGTGGGTCCCTGGGACACACGCGGAGAAGCTCCTGCCCGGCCCCCTGGCCGCTCCGTGCCCCTTCCCCAGAGAGGGGGCCTCAAAGCAGCCCTGTCTGAGTCCCCTGCCACTAGAGGGAGTATTGGCCCAACACTTCTAGAAAACGGGGACCTTGCGGGCAACTCAGTGGAGGGACACAAATAAATTTTTGCCGACTTTCTGCTGAAGCTCACGAGGGTTCACCCCGAAGCCTCTTACAAGGTCAGCTGCCCGAGGCTCCGAGGGATGAGTCAGGGCTCACCTTCCAGCACGGGGAGAGCGCGGGTTCAAGCGCTCACGAGGGAGTGAACTGCGTCTCCGCACCGACACGCACGGGCAAACCTCGTCGACGCGTTCCGTCCGGGGTATGAAGCCCTCTCCTGCCTCTTCCAGGCTCTCCAGAAAGCACGTGCAGATACGCCCACCCCACCCTCGGACTCCGCGGGCCACAGCTGGAGGGACCAGCCCAGGAACCGAGGCAGGAAGAGGCCAGAGGTCAGCGGGCCTCGGCCAGAGCCCGTCAGTCGGTCCCCCTTCACACACCACCAGAGGATCCTCTTGACCTGGGCAGTAGCCGCCAAGCGACCGCTAAGGTGGGCCCGGCGTGCACTTGGCTACCTGGCGTGGCTGGGACCCCGAGGACCTCCTGGCAGAGGCGGGCATTCTCCTGGGCCGGGTCCGCGGGCGTCTGCGTGTGCAGGGCCTTGTCCACCTTGGCCAGGACGATCTGGCGCAGGTTGAAGAGGCCTGGAGGGCGGGAGGAAGGAGACGGGGGGCTGGCACTGTGTGCAGGCCGCGCTTTCCAGCCGGGCGGTCCGGGAGCCCCTTTCCTTTCCCTCGGCCCGACCGCACCGGGGTTGGCCAGCCGGGACTTGATGAGTTGGCCAGCAGCTCTGGGGGACGGCGCTGCCCGTGCCCCACCGAGACTGGCAGCAACGCCAGGGCTTCACAGGGCGCGGCGCTCCCGGCCCCAGAGCCTTCCCTCTGGTTCTCATCACCGGCTGTCGCCAGAGTCGCAGGTAACGTGCCTTTCTTGTCGTTTGTCTTTTTTCCGGCCCTCAGCCACGCAAAGGTGTGAAGCCCTGACACTCGCTGCCACGTGGATGCACCCTGAGAACACGATGCTCAGCGAGACAAGTCAGACACAGAAGGGCACACAGGGTGTGACCCCACTGAGGGGGAACATCCAGAACAGGTAGATCCACAGAGTCAGAGTGGGTTCCTGGTTGTTAGGGGCAGGGGGCGGGGAGGGAATGATAACTAAGGGCGTGACGGACATTTTTGGGGTGAGGGAAATGTTCCAAAACAGGGCAGTAGTGACGGCTGCACAGCTCAGTAAAGTGTCCCCACGCGCTCCGGTGCAGCCTGTGAGAGCATCGCTCTCAGGACGAAGGGCTGACCGCAGGAAGACTGAAGGAGCACTGGGTCCTGGGCCCAGACGCTCAGCTGGGGACACCCCCGCCCCCCCGGTGGGGAAGTCCCTGGGACTTGCTGAGCCTCCACCGAGACTGGCAGCAGCCCCAGGGCCTCACAGGGCGCGGCGCTCCCGGCCCCAGAGCCTACCCTCTGGTTCTCATCACCGCCTGTCACCAGACTTGCATGCAACGTTCCTTTCTTTTCTTTTGTCTTTTTAAAGGCAACTCTTGAATACACGTATTTAACATGCAGGGAACCAGTCCTGACTCCTTGATCTGCGGCTTCCAGGCTCCAGAGTCTCGAGGACATCCACTTCCATTTTTTTACACGCCCTGTGCGTGGGGTTTGATGATGGAAACTGACACCGAGGGCGTCACCACGTGCGGGGTGACATCAGCGGAAGAATCCCGTGGCGAGGGCCTGCCTGAGAACCACGGGAGAGCCCGGGCCCTCCCCGCCCCCTGCCTGCAGCCCCGCGCCCGCACCCACCTGGGAGCGGAGCTGGTGCATCGCTTGCCAGAACTCATGGAAGTAGGTCTCCAGCTCATCATGCTGCAACAGGGAGGGCGGGTTGGGCGTAGACTTGGTGAAGTTGGCCACCATGGCCGCGATGGCAATCTGGCGCCTCCCATCCTGCTGCAGGCAGCCCGGCTGCAGGCCAAAGCAGGCCATGTGCCCAGACTTCCCTTCCCTGGGGAGGGACGCGGGTGAGGCCCCGCTTCCACAGAGGAGCCCTGGCCCACGGCCGACAGGTTCCCCCACGCATGCACCGAGGGTAGAGGTCCAGGTAGAACTTGCCGATGGATGACCTTGTCCGCGGCCGCGTCCCGGACCGTGTAGAGCCTCACATCTCCGTGACACACGTTGGCACCCTCCTCCAGGTCGAAGGTCAGCCCCAGCAGCTCCTGGGAGATGCCCAGCTACCCGCGCGTGACCACCTGCATGGGGAAGGACTCATCGAGCAGGTACTGGTCCACGTGGTAGCGCGTCTCCTCCCCCTGGTTCATGTAGCAGCACAGGTCCTAGACGTTGATGGGCCCGTCAAAGTGCAGGCCCCGCCTCTGGCACTTGGCCTTCTTTAGGTCCAGGATCACGGCCGCTCCTGCTCCCCGAGGGGCTTCAGCTTCTGGGCCAGCTCATCTGCGGGCGGAGGGGAGAGGTTCGGCTATGTCCCTGTGGCAGCCTCCCAGCCGCCACCCACCCCACGCCCCTCGAGGCAGAATGAAGGGTTGGGGAAGGCGACCCCCAAGGGCTGACACAGTCGGGTCTCAGGCAGCACCACGTCCAGTCAAGGTCCGCCTGACCCTCGGGGAGGCGGGGTTACCTAGGAAAGTGGCCACCACCTGGCTGGTCTTGGCCATGTTCATCTCCAGCACGGAGTCGGCACGCGTGCTGAACCCCAGCAGGCGGGACTTCTGAGCCTGCAGCCTTACCAGCTCCCCGAGGATCGCGCAGTTCTCCTGGAACCCAGAGACGGCCAGCGCTGGGGACCGTGGGCCACGCCCTCCCCACGGGCCCCGGGCCAGGTCTCTGAGGGCGGGCAGGGCTCTCAGGCCACTGGCGGGCACAGCCAATCCCCCTCCCTCCTCCTCCTGGCCCGGATTTCTAGACACTTTGGTGCTGTCCTAACACGTGGTCTTTATGAACACAGGTCCTTTTGGAACCAGAAACGGCGTGAACCGTGATGAGCTCTAAGGCCAAGGGCAGGAAGAAATGTGACCAGGCTCTCCAGGAGCCACCCAGGGGCCTCCCCGGGCTCAACAATACAGACTCGGCTGCCGTGCAGACAGCAGGTCATCCCCACGGCGCCCGAACACCCAGCCCCCTGGACGGCGAGACGCCTGTTGCTGCAGGTGGCCCGGGGCTGGCTGGTGAGGCCCGGCCCCAGGCGTACGCCACCTTCTCTGGGGCCACCTCTCCGGCTCTGCGGTGGGGTTCTCCTGGGAGCCCCCAGTCACCACAGGACCAACGTGGCCTGTCTGCAGCCCAAGAAGGTGGGGACACAGGACTGTCCCCCATGCCCCCCACATCACCCACGAGGCCGAGCAAGCACCAGTGGTGTCTGCGGGGAAGATGAAGGGCTCACGCACAGCCCCCATCTACTGAAGATGCTGAACAGGAGAAGCACAGACTGCAGCCACACGCGGTATGGACCAAACGCAAGTGTCCTTGCAGGAACCGATGTCTGAATGTCAAGGCCGTACCCGGGCCACAGTGAGAAGGCCCAGACCCCACGCAAGGCACAGAGAGGAGATGGGGGGAACATCTGCGAATCTGAGCTCATCGGGCATCACCCCAGAAGGAGAGGGAGAGGAGGAGGGAGAGGGAGAGGGAGGGAGGTACAGACGTCTCTCCCTTCCCTGGGGGTTCTCTAGTGCAGCCAAGGCTGAAAAGCACTGCATTTCGGGAGATGGGTCCTCGTGGAAAAGTTAAATAGTAGCTCATGGCATTATCGACACATATTAAAAAGGCCCCAAATCTTGGGGAGTCAGGGAGGGGAGCTGGCGGCTGCCTCGTAAAGGAGGAGAGATTGGGCGTCAGAGGAGGTGCCTGTGCAGCCCGCCGCCGCTGCCCAGGACCCCGCAGACTTCATCTCCCAGCTGTGGTCCCGGGCTGGAAGGCAGCGGGGAGGTCAAGCCGTCCAAGCATCAACGTTGACTTCAGGGCTGATCTAAAAGGCGCCTGGTGTTTGTTGAAGCAGAAGAAAGAGAAAGCAGTGGGGAGAGGAGGGGAGGGGGAGGGAGCCCCCATCAGCCCTTCTCCCTCTCTCCCTCTCTGTCTCCCTCTCTCCCTCCTTCCCTCCCTCCCTCTACCTCCCTGCTTCTCACTCTCACTCTCCCTCCATCTCTCCCTCTGCCTCTCTCCCTCTCCCTCTTTCCCTCTCCCTCTCTCCCTGTCCCCCTTTCCCTGTCCCTGTTTCCCTGTTCCGCTCTTCCGATACCTCATTCCCTCTCCCTCTCTCCCTCTCTCCCTCTCTCCCTCTCGTGCTCCCTCTCCCTCCACCTCCTTCCCTCTCCGGAGAGGGTGCCTGCTTCCTTCTCTGTCTCCCTCTCTGGAGAGGGAAGGAGGTGGAGGGAGAGGGATAGAGGGAGGGAGGGAAAGACAAAGGCGTCTCTCCCTCCCTCCCTCCCTCCCTCTCTCCCTCCCTCTCTCCATCTCCCTCACTCCCTCCCAGAGATGGAGAGACAGAGGAAGAGGCAGAGACAAGGGAGAGGGAGAGGGAGAGAGAGGGGGGAGGGAGGGAGAGAGAGAGAGGTGTCTTCCTCCCTCCCTTTCCCTCTCTCCCTCCCTCTCTCCCTCTCCTGCTCCCTCTCCCTCTCTGGAGAGGGAAGGAGGTGGAGGGAGAGAGAGCAGGAGAGGGAGGGGGGAGAGGGAGAGAGGGATAGAGGGAGGGAAGGAAAGACAAAGTCGTCTCTCCCTCCCTCCCTCTATCCCTCTCTCCCTCCCTTTATCCCTCTCTCGCTCCCTCTCTCCCACTCCCTCGCTCCCTCTCCTCCCTCTCCCTCTCCCTCCGTCTCTCCATCTCCCTCACTCCCTCCCAGAGACGGAGGAAGAGGCAGAGACAAGGGAGAGGGAGAGGGAGAGAGAGGGGGGAGGGAGGGAGGGAGAGAGAGGTGTCTTCCTCTCTCCCTTTCCCTCTCTCCCTCCCTCTCTCCCTCTCCTGCTCCCTCTCCCTCTCTGGAGAGGGAAGGAGGTGGAGGGAGAGAGAGCAGGAGAGGGAGGGGGGAGAGGGAGAGAGAGGGAGAGAGGGAGGGAAGGAAAGACAAAGACGTCTCTCCCTCCCTCCCTCTATCCCTCTCTCCCTCCCTTTATCCCTCTCTCGCTCCCTCTCTCCCACTCCCTCGCTCCCTCTCCTCCCTCTCCCTCTCCCTCCGTCTCTCCATCTCCCTCACTCCCTCCCAGAGACGGAGGAAGAGGCAGAGACAAGGGAGAGGGAGAGGGAGAGAGAGGGGGGAAGGAGGGAGGGAGAGAGAGGTGTCTTCCTCTCTCCCTTTCCCTCTCTCCCTCCCTCTCTCCCTCTCCTGCTCCCTCTCCCTCTCTGGAGAGGGAAGGAGGTGGAGGGAGAGAGAGCAGGAGAGGGAGGGGGGAGAGGGAGAGAGAGGGAGAGAGGGAGGGAAGGAAAGACAAAGACGTCTCTCCCTCCCTCCCTCTATCCCTCTCTCCCTCCCTTTATCCCTCTCTCGCTCCCTCTCTCCCACTCCCTTGCTCCCTCTCCTCCCTCTCCCTCTCCCTCTGTCTCTCCATCTCCCTCACTCCCTCCCAGAGACGGAGGAAGAGGCAGAGACAAGGGAGAGGGAGAGGGAGAAGGAGAGAGAGGGGGGAGAGAGGGAGAGAGAGAGAGGTCTCTTCCTCCCTCCCTTTCCCTCTCTCCTTCTTCTCTCCCTCTCTCCCTCTCCCTCTCTCCCCCCTCCCTCTGCTCCTCTCCCTCATCTCTGCCTCTCCCTCCATCTCTCCCTGTCTGAGAGGGAATGAGGGAGCGGGAGAGACGGAGGGAGAGGGAGAGACGGAGGGAGCGGGAGAGACAGAGGGAGGGAGAGGGAGAAGGAGGGAGGGAGAGGGAGAGAGGAAGGGAAAGGGCGAGGGAGAGGGAGGGAGGGCGAGACATCTCTCCCTCTCCCTCTCCCTCCCTTCCTCTCCCTCTCCTAGAGGGAGGGAGGGAGAGGGAGAGACAGAGGGAGAGGAGAGGGAGGGAGCGAAGGAGAGGGGGAGTCGGAGAAGGAGGTAGGGAGAGGGAGAAGGAGAGAGGGTGCCTGCTTCCCTCTCTGTCTCCCTCCCTCCCTCTCCGTGTCCCTCTCTCCCCCCTCTCCCTCTCCCTCTGTCTCTCCCTCTCTGGGAGGGAGAGAGGGAGAGGGAGCAGGAGGGAAAATGATGGAGGGATGGAGAGGGAGAGAGGGTGAGGGAGAGAAGGAGAGGAGGAGGAGAGAGGCAGAGGGAGGGAGGAAGAGACCTCTCCCTCCCTCCCTCTGCCTCCCTCCTTCTCCTCCCTCTTCTCCCTCTCTCTCCAACTCTCCCTCTCCCTCCGTCTCTCCATCTCCCTCACTCCCTCCCAGAGAGGGAGAGACAGAGGTAGAGGCAGAGCAGAACACGGAAACAAGGACAGGGAAACAGGCACAGGGAGAGAGGCAGGGACAGAGGGAGAGGAGAGGGAAGAGGGAGAGGAAAGAGAGGGAGGGAGAGAGGGAGAGACAGATGGAGAGAGAGGGAGGGAGAGAGAGAGAGGGAGAGGGAAAGAGGTAGAGGGAGAGCAGAACAGGGAAAGAGGGACAGGGAGGGAGAGAGGGAGGAGAGGAAGCAGGGAGAAAAGAGAGAAAGAACACACCATCTACATTTCTGTCAGATGACACCGGGGATCCTTACACAACCAGGAGAAAATAACACAGGGAGGCTCTTTCTCAGCTGGAACTGGCACTGCAGAGGGGGCCAAACACCACCAGGCTGGCCACACATGTCCAGCCGCCGCTCCAGCCCCGTCAGCCGTGAGTCCGGTCACCAGGGCTCTGAGTGTCTGCTCCAGGGAGCTGGGGTTCACCCTCTCACCGGGGAGGCCGGGCCAAGACCGCGGGGCCCCGGGCTGGACACATAGGGGGAAAAGCATCCCCACAGGACAGCTTGTGCGAGCAGATTCAGCTGCCAGATTCTAGAGGCCCGGGACCACCCTGTGGCCCGTGAAAAACAGGAGGCCACGAGGGTCTTGCATCGTGATTCCTGTCCGTTGGACTGTAAAGTTTATGTAGGGAATCTTGCAAACAGTGGTAACAAGGCTGAATTGGAACGAGATTTAGGCTATTACGGACCACTCTGAAGTGTGTGGGTTGCTAAAAGCCCTCCCGGCTTCGCTCTTGTTGAATGTGAAGATCCCCGAGATGCAGCCGATGCTGTCCGAGAACTAGATGGGAGAACACTATGTGGCTGCCGAGTAAGAGTGGACCTGTCGAATGGGGAAAAGAGAAGTCGAAATCGTGACCGCCTCCTTCTTGGGGTCGTCGCCCTCGAGATGATTATCGGAGGAGGAGTCCTCCACCTCCCACACATCTCCAAGATGGAGAGCCTTCTCCGTCAGCCAGAGCAGGTCCCTTTCTAGATATAGGAGAAGAGAGAGATGACTGTCCCAGGAGAGAAATCACAAGCCGTCCCGATCTTTCTCTAGGTCTCCTAGCCGATCTAGGTCAAATGAAAGGAAATAGAAGACCACTTTGCAAGAGGAGTGGTGTACAGGCAATAACTTCATTTGACAGGAGTATGTACAGAAAATTCAAGTTTGGTTTGAGACTTCTGAAGCTTGGTGCACTTTTTAAATGTTTTAGTTGTTCACATTTGTTTGTCTCTTGGGACAGTGACCCATAAAGGTGTCATTCTCTATGGTTTGAAATGGGTCACATGAGGCATGTGATATGAAGAATTGTTACCTTCCAATGTTCCCTTAAGCAAAATTGAATTTGCTTTGAATTTTTGGTCTTGCCTAGACTGATAATAAAACTTTAACTCCTGCCCACCTAAAGTGTGATGTTTACTATTATGGAAACAACACTGGCAAACGTGTAAAAGACTTTCTGTAGCTGGGATATGGTATGCAGCTGTAGTTAAGCAAGCAGTCTTTAAAAGGTGCTGTGAACACAAGCCAGCAGGTAAAAATGAAAGCCGCACCCTTACCCTAGATTAGAGGTTTAAAAATTCCACTAGTCTTCACACGGGACAAGAGGTTGTCCAGGGAGTTGAGAATCTAAGAAGTTACAAGGAAGTTAGTTTACCTTTGAGTTAGGTCATAAGTCCCCTCTGTGATTGCTGTACATGAATACATAGCTCTTTGTAATATTTTTTGGAAATCTGAGATGATCAAGATACCAATGTCCTGCCGGATTAAGAGTATTGTAGAGCTGAACTTTGAGTTACTGTGCAATTTTTTTTTTCATGCTGTCATTTGTAATATGTTTTGTGAGAATCCTTGGGATTAAAGTTTTGGTTGCAAAAGAAAAGAAGAAAAGAAAAGAATCCGCCTGCCAGTGCAGGGGACACAGGTTCAAGCCCTGGTCCGGGAAGATCCCAGGTGCCGCAGATCAACTAAGCCCGTGGGCCACAACTACTGAGCCTGCGCTCTAGATCCTGGGAGCCAGAACTACTGAGCCCCCACGCACAACTACAGAAGCCCGCACGCAACGAAGACCCAACGCAGCAAAAAAAAAAAAAAAAAAGACGCTACTGGCCAGGTGATCAAGGGTAAAATCATTTGTCATAAGTCCCGTTGATGGTGTGTATCCTTGATGTGACCTGAGGAGAATGGCATTTTTATCTCTGTCTGGATCTTCCGCCCCAAACCCCATAACTCCAGACCAACCATAAGAAAACATCAGAAAACAAACAGACAAACAAATTGAGGGACAAAATACCTGACCAGTCCTCCTCAAAACTTTCAAGGTATCAAAACCCAGGGACATCTGAGAAATGTCACAGCCCAGAGGAGACTGGGACAGAAAAAGGATGTTAGGGGAAAACTAGGGAAATGCTAATGAAGTGTGGACTTTAGTTAATAACAATGTATCCATCTTGGTTCCTTAGTTGGATAAACATGTCATACTAACGTACTAACGTGTTGGAGATAGGGTTACTGGGTCAGGGTCCACGGCACTCTACACTCTGTACAGATCTTTGCCACTTTTTTGTAACTCTAAGCTATTCTAAAATTAAGCGAGTACTGAACAGAGATAAGAATGTTATTTCCCTGATTTGAACATGCCTGAGTTTCTTTTCATGGTCACATTTTTGCTATCTGGATGTGTCTTGGAATCAGTAGCAAAGGAGAGTTGCCAGCCCCTGGAAAGATGTGGGTGGTTTGCAGGTGGCTTGCTCTGGAGCTGAAGACCACGGTGGGAAGTCTGCAGCCTCGGGCTGCACTTAGAACCATGGGAGGGGATGGGCCAGCTCAGTTAGGGATGGAACCTATAAGTAAAACTTTTTTCTTTTCCATTATGGCTTATCACAGGATGTTGAATATAGTTCCCTGTGCTAGACAGTAGGATGTTGTAGTTTATCCATCCTATATTTAATAGTTTGCATCTGCTAACCCCAAACTCCCAATCCAACCCTCCCTCACTCTTTCTCCCCCTTGGCAACCACAAGTCTGTTCTCTATGTCTGTGAGTCTGTTTTTGTTTCGTAGACGAGTTCATTTGTGTCGTATTTTAGATTTCACATATAAGTGAGATCATATGATATGTGTCTTTCTCTTCTGACTTACTTCACTTAGTATGGTAATCTCTAGGTCCATCCACATTGCTGCAAATAGCATTATTTCATTCTTTTTATGGCTGGATAATATCCCATTGTATATATGTACCACATCTTCTTTATCCATTCATCCATCAGTGGACATTTAGGTAGCTTCCATGTCTTGGCTATTGTAAATAGTGCTGCAATGAACATTGGGGTGCATGTATCTTGTCTTTCTTTTTTTTTTCTTTCTTCCTTTCTTCCTCCCTTTCTTTCCTCCTTTCTTTCTTTCTTCCTTTCTTCCTTTATTTCTTTCTTCCTTTCTTTCTTCCTTGCTTCCTTCCCTTCTTTCTTTCTTTCTCTCTCTCCCTCTCTCTCTTTCTTTCTTTTTCTTTCTTTCTTTCTTTTTTTTTTTTGTCACACAGCATGTGAGATCTTAGTTCCCTGACCAGAGATGGAACCC
Organism: Eschrichtius robustus; assembly: GCF_028021215.1. Classification (NCBI taxonomy): domain Eukaryota; kingdom Metazoa; phylum Chordata; class Mammalia; order Artiodactyla; family Eschrichtiidae; genus Eschrichtius; species Eschrichtius robustus. Next base: position 80,701,542 of record NC_090824.1, read on the forward strand.
ATGCCCCCCGCACTGGAAGCACGGAGTCTTAACCACTGGAGCACCAAGGAGATCCCAGGGGTGTGTGTATAGTTTTGAATTAGAGTTTTCTCCAGATCTATGCCCAGGAGTGGAATTGCGGGACCCTATGGCAGCTGTATCTGTTGCTGCACGTCTCACATCAACCACCTGCACTCCAATCCTTGCTCTCAACGTCATCTTTGGGGAACCCAACCTGCGACAGGGACCTTGACAAGAAGAAATGGCTCAGGGAAAAGCTACCTGCACAGGGAGGAGATAGAGGCCATCGCCCCTGGGGTGCGGCGCGGAGAGTGGGCACAGAGATTTGTCATTTCACCCCCGATGCTCATCTCAGCCCTCCTGGCTGCCCCACTCTAGGTCACCTCGGGATACAGAGGTGACCCGGTTAGAGTCCCTGCCTGTGCAGGAATCTGGGGGCACCAGCGGGTCTGAATAATATTAGTGCAGGGTCTCCCCTGCGGCACTGGGGTTATTCGGGGCGGGTCATCCTCTGCTGAGGGCCCCTCCTGGGCACTGTGTGGGGTTTAGCAGCAGCCCTGGCCACACCCCTTTGATTCCAGGGGCCCCTCCCCCCCAGTTGTGACAACCACAGATTTTCCCCACACATCACGGAAGAACTGGGTGAGGCGGGGGCAGGATGGCCCTGGGCGAGGACAGCTGTGTTGAAGCAACCAGCCTGGCCCAGGGCAAGGTCTGCCCCAATCCCGTCAGCGCCTGCATTTAGACCTGCCCCTTTCCTCTCCCACCTCCTCTGCCCTGCAGTGGTCTCCGAGACATCATCGCCATGTGATAAATCACACCTTCTCAGTCGACTGTTTGCTGCCCTCGCTAGAACGTGAGCTCTTTGAGGACAGGGATGCTGTTATGTCCCCAGCACCTAGAAGAGTGTCTGCTGTGTAGTAGATGCTTCATAAATACTTGCTGAATAAAGGAGTTGAATAAAGGGATGAGTGGATGGATGAATGAAGGTTACAATGGAAGGAGGGGGGAGATTCCCTTTCTGGCTCTCGGGGGTTGGGAGATCAAGTGAAAGATCCGTCCTAAATAGGCTGATCAGCCTTCTGGGGTTCCCCGGGACTGAGGGTTTCCCCAGAGTTCCAGCGCTCAAACCTGAGCGGTCCTGGGCAAACTGGGGGCGGGTGTTGGTCACCCTATCTAAACACAGTAACAATTCCAGCTGCAATAGCAATGGCCAATGACCTCTATGGTCTTATTGACCATGCACAGTTCTTTACCTGGCAGGGAAGGGTGGGCCGGGATTGGAATTCTGGTGATCCAGGGCGGGTGAGGGCACACCCCGGGCTTGTGTAGGGGAGTCCAGGAAGGTTCTGGAGGAAGTGACAGTGACACAGGGGGGAGGGAGGAGTCTAAGGAAGAACATCCCACATGACAACGTGTGCCAATGGCCCTGGGCCCAAGGTCACACCTGACCAGGGCTTGCCTTTTTTTTTTTTTTTTCTAATTTACTTTTTCCCACATGGATATGCAATTGTCCTAATGCCATTTATTGAAAACTCCTTAATTTCCCCACTTTCTGTCATATCAAGTTCTCATAGATCTGTTTCTGGACCTTTATTCTATACCATAGAGCTATACGTCCCATCCTTGCACGACTAGGGCTGTTTCATCACTATAACTTTATTTTTTATTCATTTATTTTTCTTGGCCATGCCGTGCGGCATGTGGGATCTTATTTCCCTGACCAGGGATCGAACCCGCGCCCCCTGCCAGTGGAAGCTCGGAGTCTTAATCACTGGACCTCCAGGGAAGTCCCCAGGGTTTGCTTTGACATCCATCGAATGGTGGCAGGTGGGCACGGGGAGCAGCTGTCTGTGAGCCATCCTGTGTAGAAATGCAGGCTGGAGGGGAGGACAGATGGAGCGGGAGGGGAAGAAGCGGAGGAGGGAGGGAGGGCGGGCGAGAGACAGACAGAGCATGAAAGCTGAAAAGAGCTCCTAGTGCCGGGAGCCTTGGAGCCAGAGCCTGGGAGCCAGGGTGACTGGCTCTCCTCCCTGGTGTGTGTGTGTGTGTGTTGCGGGGGGTGGCTCTGGGCTTCTCAGGCTGGGAATGGGGTGCACAGAGCAGGGACGGAGCAGGGACCCTTCTCTCTGGGACCTCGTGGGCCATCCTCAGCTCACAAAGCTGAGCCACTCCTGGCCCTACGAGTGGGGGGGCTTATCCTCCCTGTCCCCTGGATCACACCCCCTCACACACAACTTCCCCGTGTGTGTTCCCAGCAACCAAGAGAATCTGTTTTTAAAAGATTTGGGGGAGGGGGGTAAACATACAAACAAGAGCAGAATGGATACTTTTTCAGAATGTGAATGGCTCTGTGTAAGCCCACCCCCAGGGTAACCACAGTCCTGACCTCTAACACCCTTGACGAGTCAGCCTTGGTCTGGGCTTGCGGACCCATGGAAGCTTCCTCATCCCCTCCTTCAGATCCCGTCTCTCCCTTGGCGTCTTTGTGAGAAGCACCCGGGGAAGTGGGACTGCTAGGCTGTACTGCTGCTAGAACTCCACCTGGGCTCCACCAGGCTCCAGCCCCCCACCCTGTGCACCTCTCTGACCCTGAGGCACCTCAACTGGTAGCAGCCGCATCACCTTCCCTCCTGGGACTTGTGACACTTAAGGGAGACACCGCAAGGACAAGCCTTTGGCTCCCTGGCTGGCAAAGAGCAGGTGCTCAATTGTCATAAGTGTCCGTATCAGTGAGGGTTCTCCAGACAAACAGAAGCCATAGGGTGTGTGTGTGTATATACACACACACGTACATATGTACACGCGTACAAAAATATACAGCAGTGTATCTATGCAGTATGCATACACACATATACACACATAGTATATACAATACACACCTACCTGTATACACACATATAAAAGGCATAGTTTGTATATCTACAGTATGTATACACACATATGCACATAACATATACAATACCCACATACATAGACACTATACATACACACATATAAAATGCATCGTTTGTATGTATACAGTATGCACACATACGTATAACGTATGCAATATACACACCTAGGTACATATATGTCATACATATAGACACATACAAAGATATTTAGGTGTGTATATAGACAGTATACATACATACACATATAATACATGCAATACGTACACGTACATACATATAGACACACATATACACCTACATATAAAAGCATATAGCATAAAAATATATATGTACTGTATATATAAATTCATCATATGTACACGTACATATATCATATATATCAGATATATACATATATACAATGTATACACACACATACACACCTATATGTAAATATGCGCATGTACATACACATATAAATACATACGCAAGTGTGTATATAACAGTATATACATATATACATGTAACACCTAGAAACATATACACATACAGGTATACAACATATATACACACCTATATATAAATACACACTGTATACATACATACAGTGTACATAAACTGTATATCTACACACACCCATATATCAATATATGGGTGTGTGTATATACACAGCATGTTCACATTTATAAAATGTATACTATATATATGCACATACATACATGTATACAATATATACACACAAATATATAGGCTTGTATGTATACTGTATATAGTACTTACACATATACTACAAACGCACGCACATATAAACATACGTGTATACATATATATAATATGTATGCACACATATAGAAATTAATAGGCTTGTATATATTCAGTATTTTTACATATATAGTTTTGTTTTAAGGAGTTGACTCATGTGACCGTGAGGCAGGCAAGTCAGGGCAGGACTCTGGGCTGGAGACACAGGGAAGAGCTGATGTCCCAAGGCCATTGGAGGAACAGTTCCCTCTTTCTTCGGAACCTCATTTTTCTCTCCAGTCCTTCAGCTGATGGACGAGGCCCACCCACGCCACGGCATTGACAATCTCCTTTACCCAAAGTGGACCAATTTCAGTGTTCATCTCTTCTGAAAAATACCTTCCTGGCCACATCTGGAATAATGTTTGTGGTTGCCAGGGCCCCACGCAGTGCGCACATGAGATTAACCATCCCCGTGGCGATGATGACACTTTATTTTCTCCCTTGACCATTGTCACTACTATTCCAATTAAAATGGCAGCGCCATGAGGGCAGGGCATTTCCTTTTTTGCCAGTACTGAGCGTCCAGGGTCTGGTGCCTAGCATAGGCTAAATACAGGGCATTTTTGTGAACAGAAGCCGGGATTCCGGCTGTCATATTTAATGAGGAATTATAGTCTTATTATTGGGTAGGGGTGTGTGTGTGTGTGTGTGTGTGTGTGTGTGTGTGTGTGTGTGTCACGGTACGTCAAGGGCGGGAGTCGAACCCGCCACCCCAAGCCCCGAGGGGGTCTCCCCGGGTCCCGACTTCGGGCCGTTGCGGGTGGCCGGGGGCAGCCGAAGACGTGCGTGCGTGCGTGCGTGCGTGCGTGCGTAGGTGGAGCGGGCGAGTCCACGGGGTGGGCGGCGCGCGCGCGCCGCGAGTGAGTGGTTCAGCCCGGCCCCGGCTCATTGTGCTCGCCTCACGCCGGCCCGAGTTGGCGGCAGCGCTGGAGGTCCCGGGCCTGTGACCACAAAGAGGGAGCCGGGGGCCAGACGGGAGCGCGGCGGCGGCGGCGGCGGCGGCGGCGGCGGTGGCTGAGGTCCAGGCCAGGCCCCCTCCCCTCAGCCGCCCGCCCGCCTGCCCCGCCCCCGCCGGCCTGCCCCGCCCCCGCCGGCGGGCGTCCCGCCCCTCCCCCCAACCGCCAGACTAGCCTGGTGCGGGGGCCGCGCGCGAAGACATGGGGGAGAAGTTGGAGCCCAGGCTGGAGTCGTCCGTGGGGGCCGAGCCCGCCGTCTACCCGTGGCCGCTGCCGGTCTACGTGAGTGCCACCCGTCCCCTCTTCCCGGACCCCCGCCCCTCTTCCCCCACGGCGCGCGCTGAGCCCACCGAGAAACGGAGCGACTCGAGTCGCCAGACCCTCTTTGGAGCCCCCCTTCCCGCCCCGCCGTGGTTCTCCGCGGCCGTGTCCAGCCCCCGCGCGCAGGGTGGGCAGAGGGGAGCCGGGGCCGGCCGGGGGCGCAGACTCGGCCGCGGGGACCCCGCGCTTCCGAGGGGCGCCCGAGGCGGGCTGCCGTTGGCTCTGTAGGGCTGGGGACCCCGGTCCCCCCGGGCCTGGACTGCCGGCGGGCTTGCCCTTCCGTACTTCATGATCTGACATGTAGGGTTTCTTTTTCCTGGTAGTTTATTCTTAGCGCTGTCAACGTGCTTAGCTTTTTTATTTTTGAGGACACCCTTTCCTTCCTCTCTCCAGTTTTTTGTGTTTTTGTTTTGTGGTGTTTTAGTTAGGCATTTTGTCCCTCTGATCTTGAGTGGGTGGGCTGGCTGGACCCTTGGAGAGGAGGCGTTGTCTCCCCTAATTTGAGTGGGTGGGCTGGCAGGGCCCTTGGAACGGAGGCATTGTGTCCTGTAATTTTAGTGGGTGGGCTGGCTGGACCCTTGGAGAGGAGGCATCCTGTCCCCTGATCTTGAGTGGCCTTTGGCAAATGACACGCCGAACGGAAATTTACACAGGCGTCCGGTGATTCCAGAAATGCAGGGTGTCCGGGCAGGTGGGCGCCCGGCCTCTCGTCCCCCGTGGCGGCGTGGTGCGCGTGTTGTTGTCTCAGGGTTTACGCTTGGGCCCTGCAGCCCACCTTCGGGAGGGAAAGCGCAGCGGGCGCCTTGGGCCGGCGCCTTTGGGGCGCCCTTTCGTGCGCTCGGCTTGCGGGGGACCGGCCTGCAGGGGAGCCGGCGGGGAAGCCCGCGCGACCCGCCGCCCCTCGCGCGGGCTCCGTGTGTCTCAGTTTGTGGAAACTGTGTCGCGGCCGGGTGCGGGTCGGGACGCTGGGACCGCCTGGGAGCCGTTGTTGACTCCGGTCCCCGGTTCTCCGCAGTTCTCCGAGGTCGGAGGGTTTCCAGCCCGCCACTGCGCGCTGGCGCCTTCTATTTTTTGCTCTTCCTGTGGCCAGAGGCGCGGCTGAGTTGTGCACCCATCCCTCACTCTCCGTGTCCCTCTTCCTTTATTGTCTGCTTACTCGCTGGTTACTTTCCTCCCTCCCATTTTATCATTATCTGTGAGTTTTATTAACATGACGTTTACTCCCTCTTTTAAATTAATAATGAAGGAAACTGTGAAATGGTACTTTTATCTTTAATGGCTGATGCTGTAAAAGTGACAATTGCAATGCAAGCATCTTTCCCTCACTTGACTCCTGTCATGCATCTCAGTAGTGTCTCTGTGACAGGACTTGAAATGATAGCACCCACATCTCTTGCAGCTCATTCACACTGAAGGGATATAATCCTCGGTTTGCTATCACAGCCACTTGCCCAGCTCAGACTGTGATGTCACAAACCAAAGATGATTCTCCCTCAGCAGGAAGAAGCCGGAGAGATGAATCTCCCCCATGATGGACCATCAGCCTTATTCAAATTTGGTCACTTCATGAAGAAAAATTAACCATAATAAAGATCAAAGATACCGGCTAGTTGAAATACCCTGTTGAATTAAGCTTGAAAAACTTTTCCATGATACTGGAATGAAGGAAGTTCTTTCAAAATTCTAAGGAAAAATTTGAGAGTTATAATAATGCAGATATCAGTAAATATTTATGGAATTAAAAATATTATGTAGTGCTGGTCCCTTTAAATGTTAACACTTAAAAATAACTTCTAGGTATGTTTCTTATTTTCTATGCAAAATTATGTGGCTTGCTATTTCAGACAAAGATGACATATCAATCTGAAAAGAGTCGGCAAAGACACAAAATGGATGTACTTTCTCTTGACCTATACACCTACTTTTATGTTCTCATGGTTTAAATAAAAAGTACAGCTTTTGGGTTATTTAAGAAGAGCAGAAGCTAAAAATACAGTACTAAATATCATTGCAAGGATTTGGTAGCCAAAACATTTGCTCCATTTCTAGGAAAGAATCCATTAAGACAAAATTATATTACTTTTATAATATAATACTTTTTATATCGTGTGCGCTTGAAAAACATTCTAAGTTACAGAAACAATTAGACAGTCATTGAGTACTCCCCAAGATGTTCAAAATCTCTTTAGTTGTTAAATCTATCAACACACAACACAAAAACTCTCATAAATAAACCACATCTTCAGGTATCCAACCAAATCTTCTAGCATAAAATTCCTTATCCGTTTGTACCCATGAGATGCTAAAGTTGAAGCAGTTTTCAACTTGAATCATTGATAAATGATGTGTTAAAAATTAGCTAATGTTTTTATTCTTTACTTTTTCACTTAAAATGAAGAAGAAACTGTAGATTGGGCTAATTTGGAATAAATTGCTATAGAGTTGTTTTTGGAAAGCTGTTATTTAAATCTCAATAATCATTATTCAGAATGGGTTATTATAGAGGAATAGCTTGATTTAGATAGGAAAGAGAAATGAAGGTTCACTGGGACTGATGCTAACCAGGGCTAAAGGGGAGGTGGGTTTGCTCATCCATTGTCTTTAGAAGATAAATCATAGAAGCAACGTCCCTAACCTGGTGGGACCTGGGTCTCTTTGTACATTACAATGAGTAAATAAAATCCAGAAGACTTGAGGAATGTCATTTTATACCCCCTTCAGTTCTATCTATTGGAAGCAAATTGTTTGAGTATAATATTGTTAATCTCTTCTTTTTGCCTAAGTTAAACAACTCTTTGAGTTGAAATAGTTTTGTAACTTAAAAAATATATGCCTATTTTCAAAGCATGTCAGGTTACAAAATATAATGAGGAAAAAGATGAATTCTTAAGGGTTCAGGTCCATGTCAGTACAGTTAAAAAATACTTTTAGTGAGGGCTGGTGTACAAAGTATTTTGAAATTTTTAAATAAACATTTTTCTCTGCAACAAATTGCTACACTACAGTATTACTGCTTGTATTTGAATTGCTGCTTTCCTTTACTGGAAAATGACGGGTGAATTTCTGTAATGAATTCCGACTTATGACATTTAAGGTTATTTATAGACTGTCTTGAAGAGAGTGATGGGATCATGTAATTTACTCTATTAATTAAAAGTTGAAAGAAGGAAAGAATTCAGTGAAATGGAAGAATTTCAAATTTGACTTATCAGGCAAGTACTGAATAATTACTTTAGATAGATTTCCCTATATTATCGGAAGATAATCTCCTATATCATCTCTTAACCACCATCAGAAAACCACCCCCCAAAAGGGGGACCTCATTCATATTGAAAATAACTTCTTAACGTGCAGGCATTACAGTAGGGCATTCTAGACACTGGGGGAGGGAAAAACCATTGTATTTTTTTCTAACATTCATGTTCAACTTATTTCCAAAGTTCTTTAAAGTGTGGCATTCTTACAGGTGGACAATGTTGCTGAACAAGCGTTTGTTTCTTCCCTTTTCTTCCCCCAGGCTCAAAGATTTGGAAAGAGATAGTTAACAGAAAAGGTAAGGTAATCTCCACCTTAACAAAATATATGATCAAATGTGACCATTTGACAGATACTATGTAGTTCATAAAAACAAAATTAAGTGGAATTGGCTCTCTTTTCCCTAAAGTTGAGGATGACGTGGATGTTTCTGTCTAATGTGCTGTACTAATAGGCTATTATGGGTTAGCTTTTGGTAACTCATCGAGTTTCCCAGTCTGGGTTCCGTACCATCAAGTCTGGATTATAACTTGTCCTGGTCACACTGTTTTTCCAAATCAGTTTTGTTCTAGTACTCTATTATGTGTCTGTTTCACCTCTAATCTTTCCATTTGTCACCACTCTGGAGATGGTGTGTGATATGATCTTAACGGAAACATCAGGAACATGTCTTGTGAATATTTAGTTTTCTTTTTGGCCGACTCAGCATTGCCTGCCATTCAGTCATTGTTATGTGACCAGGCAGTGTAACTATTTGTGTATTAGTCCATTGGTTCCTACCTTGGGAATGTGGAGACTTGTAAACCTCTGTCCTTCCCTTAGGAATGCATGAAGGAGAAATGGAATCTCTTGCGTGAATTTCTGCAGACAGAAATAAAGAATCAGTTGTGTGACTTGAAAACCAAACTACATAGAGAAGAATTATCAGAGGTAAGTCGTCAGCATCCCGGCGGCTAGAAAACGTTTCCTCCCATGTAACTTGTCTGTGACCAGGGAGGCAGAATAATCCCACCTCTCCCTGTTCCCTGATAGTTATGAAGGAAGCGCCTGTGTTTCCTTATTCTCTCATGGCCCCTTGTTTACAGTCACTGCTACTTAAATGATCCTTTCCTGCTGTAGGAGGGCTACCTGGCTCAAGGCAGATCCCTTTTAAATAAAGATTTGTCCTTGGAGAACAGAGCTCATGCTTTCAGTTGGGAAGTGAACGGCTGTCTAGAAAACGGGAGCCAGACAAGTGGTGAGGAGCGCAGAGTGGAAATAGCAGAGAAAAACAAGTCCCCCAAACCTGTTTCCAAACTTTGCATGCCCAGGAGAAGCAAGTCCGATGGAGAAACAAACTGTAAGAGCGCTTGACTCGTTTGACCTCGTTGGAATCTGGTACCACCTAAGGGGAGGACAGACTTGGCGCCATAGGGTCTGTCTGTTCCCCCCCCACACAACCCCTCCACCGGCAGTACTTGTTTTTTGTGTATCCTTTTTTTTGGTGGGGGGATGGCTGTGTTGCTCGGCTTGTACCATCTTAGTTCTCCAACCAGGGATCGAACCCCGGCCCTTGGCAGTGAGAGTGCCGAGTCTTAACCACTGGACCGCCGTGGAATTCCCTCTTGTGTATACGTCTAACTAGCTTAGATATATACTTTAAATTTTTGTCTTCAACCAAGTTATAGAGCATTAGATCCCCAAATGCGGTTGAATTTATGAGGTATAAGATAACAGGAGCTGCTGATATCTATGACTTGTAAGTTACATGCCTGTTTAAGCTAAACATTTATTCTTAGACTCCTTCCCCACTTGTAGTCAGAGTAACTCTTCTGGAATTTTTAAAAAAAGAGCATGGGACTTGAGCTCAGGTCAGGTGCTTGGCCACTTCATCTTTTGACGAAATAAACGGAGGCTCTGTTTCCTTGTGCGTCTCAGGGTTGGGCCCCTCATACAAGAGCTTGTGTTGAAATGGCCCAGCAGACTGGCAGGTGCTAATTTGATGAGTTTATCAAGATGGTGGTTGCTGAGAATAAGAAGAGAAGGTTACTTAATCCTCAGAACCTGGTCTCTGCACCAGCTTGGTAATGCTGAAGAACTGTACCTTGGCTGTGAACTCTTTATTCATAGTGGCTTTTTTGTTTCTTTTTCTTTAAGCAGCTGAAGTCTCATCTAGCCCCAGGATTAGAAGGCAAACTGCCAGGCAGACCACCATCACATCTCATTTCACAAGGAGGTCAGTATATAATGAATGGACAGCCCCCATTTTAGGGGCCAACGGTTTTTGGTAAAACACATATAAATTAGTAGGATGTAACTTAGTAATTCTGACTTCCACATTGCTTCGGTTTTCCTTTTGATATTCTGTTATTAGACATTCGTGAACAGCATTTCTGAAGATCTCATCCATTTTTACTCTTCACATAGGCAACTTCAAATGTACATGCACAGAATTACCAAGGATAGTAAAATGAACCCCTGTGTACCTATCACCCAGTGTCAACAGTTAACATCTCCTGGCTGTTGTTTCATCTATACCCCCACATGCTCCAAGTGAAAATTGTTCCAAATGGATTACAGCTCCATACCCACCCATCTCCTCCCAGTTGGATTACTTTGAAACAAATCGGACAGGTCATCTTATCCACACATACTGTATTTCTAGATGACAAGGTCTCTTTCTCTGACAAGTTTTTTATTCATATTTTGCCATAATTGCTAACATCTAGCAAACAGTCTTTTGAAGAAGACAAAACAGGCCTTATAAAGTGTAACAGTTCCTTACTAACAAATATATAGCAGTGTTCATTCTTCCCCTTGTGTAACAGAGTTTGGTTGATTTGCTCCTTAAGCCTTTCGAGTGATAGATTCCTTATCTTCTTGCCATTGATTTAAAGAAAATAGGTCTTTTTTTCTAATAGCTTCTAGGTCTGGCTGACTGCATCGTTTTGGTGGTTAATGTGTTCCCTTGCCTCCAGTTTTCTGTAAACTGGTAGTTAGGTCTAGAGTCTTGATCAGATTCCAGCTTTATTTTGTGAGACTTCATTGACAGCATGGGGCTGTCCATCAGAGGCATGTAATGTCTCTTCGGTGATTGTAGCAGCCATTGATCAAAGTCTAGATCCATTATTTCTTAAGGTTTGCAAAATGGTGGTATTCTAAACCTGTCATCCAAAGAAACATTAAGCTCGAAGCTTCTTTTAATGTCCTGGCAAAAAGGGCTTCTCAGAGGGAAGAGGGGACCATGCCCTGAATCTTTCCAAAGAGAGGGTACTCTTGGTAGGGAGGAATATGAGTTGTTTCGTGCCCACTGGAGGTCTAGGGTCTGGTGAGCTAACAGTTGGCTTTACTGTGTGTGTGTGTGTGACAGGCCTGCCAAACGGAAACCTGAGGAAGACCCTGAAAAAGCAAAATCGGATGATTCTGTCGATGAAGAAGAAAAAGACCAGGTAGGGCTCGCATTTAAGTTTCTTAACTCTGCCTTTTTTTGGTACACTTGCTGGTAATTGTGAATTTATACTTGGTCTGTCTATGGACCGTAAGTGACCGAGAGGGTGTTAGAACACACCCCTGGACCCAGGGCAGTACGAAGTGTATTATGGTTAGCCCCGAGGACTCAGCAGGCCCGTAACTTTGGTCTGTTCTCTCCTGTCTACCTTCCTACGTCTCCAGCTGTCAAGATTTGACAGTCGAACCAGCAGATGTGATGTGTTCAAAGCATTTGCTTCTGATGTCAGATAAGCTCCTTTCCCACATCGAATTTCTCTATAAAAGCAGAATTGTCGTGTTATTATGTGTATTGTAACAATGCTGCTTAGCCTTTTTAGGTTAGAAAACTGGTGGCTTGCCAGAGACCTCCAATATAGAAAATGTCAGTCTCCAGCACTGTCTCATGTGACTTGAGGGGCAAACCTAGGTACTACCAGATGGTCACACGCTCTCTATTTCATTCCTGCCACAGGATTAGCTGTGTAAGTCGGGAAGTCTGTAGGTTTACAGGTGGGTAGTAAATGCCCTGTTACCTGCTAAAGATGAGTATCCGTGGTTTGCTCTAAGGCAGGGTTTCTCAACCAAGGCATTGACTTTTGGGGCCAGATAAACCTTTGCTGTGGTGTGTGAGTCCTGTGCATCGTAGAGTGTTTAGCAAGGTCCCGACCTCTTACTCACTAGGTGCCCGTAACATTCCCTCTCTCTCCTCCCAGTCGTGACAGCCAAAATCACCTTCAGACTTCCCCAGATGTCCCCTGGGGGGCACAGTTGCACTCAGTGAGAAGCAGTGGACTCAAGGCTACCAATATCTTTGAGGTAGACTTGACGGACGTCCTGTTGTGAAAGACATACTCATTCTCCTGTTTTTATTTTGGAAATTAGATGCCACTGTTCATGATCGTTATTCAGATGTCTGTCATTAAGCTTCGTCAGACTACCCACTCACAGGTGGGACACTGAGACAGAGGGAAACAGCTTGTCCAAGTCACATGGCCACATCCCTTGCCTCCTAAGAAAACGTGTCACAAGTGAAAGCAAGCTGGCTCTTGTAATATTGACAAGTCTTTTTCTTTAAACAAATGTGCCAGTTTTAGAGTTGTTCTTTGCCCTCTAACCTTTTGGAGGGCTTACATAGCCTTCAAGCTTCTAAAGAAACGAACTGGGGCACTCTTTCCCAAGCAGGAAGCAGTTTCACTGGCAGTGTGTGAGAGGCCTTGGGGACTTGGAGGATGAACACTTGTCGAAACGGGGTGTATCCCGATATGCTAGAGTAAGGCTCGGTGCACCACACCGGTGTTATCAGGTGGTGTTGGTCAAATAAGTAGTACTACAGAGAGAATCTTACTTTAGTCAATTTCAAGTTTTTGAGATCTCACTATGTTTTTTAAAACAGGTGTTAAATACATGCATTTGGTAAAACAGTACAAAAGGCTGTTTGGTACATAGCAGCCAAAGGAAAACAATGTGGCTATTCCGTGCTGAGCTATGCTGCGAGCATTATCAAATAAATACTGGATTCTGAGGCCTTTGTTCAGGAACAAAAAAGAATATAAAATATCTCATTACCACAACTAAGGAGCTGGCCTGTGGCAACTAAGACCCGGCACAATTAACTAACTAACTGACTATTTCTTTCTTTTTTTTTTTTTTCTTTATGACAAAAGACTTAAAAATGACCACGGTTAAAGATTTGATGAAAGTTCATAATAATGCAGTTGACAAGAAAATTAGTTATTTCTGAGATATACATTTTAAAGTAATAACTAGGATTATTACATATAACATTATACCAGAACATATAAGATTTTTAGCAATTTCATGTAATGTCTGAAACATTTCTATTAACATATTTCCATACATATTTCCATACACATACAAATATAAGATTTTTAGAAATTTCATGTAATGTCTGAAACATTTATATTAACATATTTCCATACAAATAACCCAATGAAAGTTTAGTATTAGTTGTTTTGTTTGTTTGTTTATACTGCAGGTTCTTATTAGGCATCAATTTTATACACATCAGTGTATACATGTCAATCCCAATCGCCCAATTCAGCACCCCACCATCCCCACCCCACCGCAGTTTTCCCCCCTTGGTGTCCATATGTCCATTCTCTACATCTGTGTCTCAACTTCTGCCCTGCAAACTGGCTCATCTGTACCATTTTTCTAGGTTCCACATACATGCATTAATATACGATATTTGTTTTTCTCTTTCTGACTTACTTCACTCTGTATGACAGTCTCTAGATCCATCCACGTCTCAACAAATGACTCAATTTCGTTCCTTTTTATGGCTGAGTAATATTCCATTGTATATATGTACCACAACTTCTTTATCCATTCGTCTGTCGATGGGCATTTAGGTTGCTTCCATGACCTGGCTATTGTAAATAGTGCTGCAATGAACATTCGGGTGCATGTGTCTTTTTGAATTACGGTTTTCTCTGGGTATATGCCCAGTAGTGGGATTGCTGGGTCATATGGTAATTCTATTTTTAGTTTTTTAAGGAACCTCCATATTGTTCTCCATAGTAGCTGTATCAATTTACATTCCCACCAACAGTGCAAGAGGGTTCCCTTTTCTCCACACCCTCTCCAGCATTTGTTGTTTGTAGATTTTCTGATGATGCCCATTCTAACAGGAGTGAGGTGATACCTCATTGTAGTTTTGATTTGCATTTCTCTAATAATTAGTGATGTTGAGCATCTTTTCATGTGCTTCGTGGCCGTCTGTATGTCTTCTTTGGAGAAATGTCTGTTTAGGTCTTCTGCCCATTTTTGGATTGGGGTGTTTGTTTCTTTAATATTGAGCTGAATGAGCTGTTTATATATTTTGGAGATTAATCCTTTGTCCGTTGATTCATTTGCAAATATTTTCTCCCATTCTGAGGGTTGTCTTTTCGTCTTGTTTATGGTTTCCTTTGCTGTGCAAAAGCTTTGCAGTTTCGTTAGGTCCCACTTGTTTATTTTTGTTTTTATTTCCATTACTCTAGGAGGTGGATCAAAAAAGGTCTTGCTGTGATTTATGTCAGAGAGTGTTCTTCCTATGTTTTCCTCTAAGAGTTTTATAGTGTCCACTCTTATATTTAGGTCTCTAATCCATTTTGAGTTTATTTTTGTGTATGGTGTTAGGGAGTATTCTAATTTCATTCTTTTACATGTAGCTGTCCAGTTTTCCCAGCACCACTTATTGAAGAGACTGTCTTTTCTCCATTGTATATCTTTGCCTCCTTTGTCGTAGATTAGTTGACCATAGGTGCGTGGGTTAATCTCTGGGCTTTCTATCTTGTTCCATTGATCTGTGTTTCTGTTTTTGTGCCAGTACCATATTGTCTTGATTACTGTAGCTTTGTAGTATAGTCTGAAGTCAGGGAGTCTGATTCCTCCAGCTCCATGTTTTTCCCTCAAGACTGCTTTGGCTATTCGGGGTCTTTTGTGTCTCCATACAAATTTTAAGAGGATTTGTCCTAGCTCTGTAAACAATGCCATTGGTAATTTGATAGGGATTGCATTGAATCTGTAGATTGCTTTGGGTAGTATACTCATTTTCACAATGTTGATTCTTCCAATCCAAGAACATGGTATATCTCTCCATCTGTTGGTATCATCTTTAATTTCTTTCATCAGTGTCTTATAGTTTTCTGCATACAGGTCTTTTGTCTCCCTAGGTCGGTTTATTCCTAGGTATTTTATTCTTTTTGTTGCAATGGTAAATGGGAGTGTTTCCTTAATTTCTCTTTCAGATTTTTCATCATTAGTGTATAGGAATGCAAGAGATTTCTGTGCATTAATTTTGTATCCTGCAACTTTACCATATTCATTGATTAGCTCTAGCAGTTTTCTGGTGGCAGTTTTAGGATTCTCTATGTATAGTATCATGTCATCCGCAACCAGTGACAGTTTTACTTCTTCTTTTCCAATTTGTAGTCCTTTTATTTCTTTTTCTTCTCTGATTGCCGTGGCTAGGACTTCCAGAACTATGTTGAATAATAGTGGTGAGAGTGGACATCCTTGTCTCGTTCCTGATCTTAGAGGAAATGCTTTCAGTTTTTCACCATTGAGAATGATGTTTGCTGTGGGTTTGTCATATATGGCCTTTATTATGTTGAGGTAGGTTCCCTCTATGCCCACTTTCTGGAGAGTTTTTATCAGAAATGGGTGTTGAATTTTGTCAAAAGCTTTTTCTGCATCTATTGAGATGATCATATGGTTTTTATTCTTCAATTTGGTAATATGGTGTATCACATTGATTGATTTGCGTATGTTGAAGAATCCTTGCATCCCTGGGATAAATCCCACTTGATCGTGGTGTATGATCCTTTTAATGTGTGGTTGGATTCTGTTTGCTAGTATTTTGTTGAGGATTTTTGCATCTATATTCATCAGTGATATTGGTCTGTAATTTTCTTTTTTTGTAGTGTCTTTGTCTGGTTTTGGTATCAGGGTGATGGTGGCCTCACAGAATGAGTTTGGGAGTGTTCCTTCCTCTGCAATTTTTTGGAAGAGTTTGAGAAGGATGGGTGTTAGCTCTTCTCTAAATGTTTGATAGAATTCACCTGTGAAGCCATCTGGTCCTGGACTTTTGTTTGTTGGAAGATTTTTAATCACAGTTTCAATTTCATGACTTGTGATTGGTCTGTTCCTATTTTCTGTTTCTTCCTGGTTCAGTCTTGGAAGGTTATACCTTTCTAAGAATTTGTCCATTTCTTCCAGGTTGTCCATTTTATTGGCATAAAGTTGCTTGTAGTAGTCTCTTAGGATGCTTTGTATTTCTGCGGTGTCTGTTGTAACTTCTCCTTTTTCATTTCTGATTTTATTGATTTGAGTCCTCTCCCTCTTTTTCTTGATGAGTCTGGCTAATGGCTTATCCATTTTGTTTATCTTCTCAAAGAACCAACTTTTAGTTTTATTGATCTTTGCTATTGTTGTCTTTGTTTCTATTTCGTTTATTTCTGCTCTGATCTTTAAGATTTCTTTCCTTCTGCTAACTTTGGGTTTTGTTTGTTCTTCTTTCTCTAGTTTCTTTAGGTGTAAGGTTAGATTGTTTACTTGAGATTTTTCTTGTTTCTTTAGGTAGGCTTGTATAGCTATAAACTTCCCTCTTAGAACTGCTTTTGCTGCATCCCATAGGTTTTGGGTCGTCGTGTTTTCATTGTCATTTGTCTCTAGGTATTTTTTTGTTTCCTCTTTGATTTCTTCAGTGATCTCTTGGTTATTTAGTAACGTATTGTTTAGCCTCCATGTGTTTGTCTTTTTTACGTTTTTTTCCCTGTAATTCATTTCTAATCTCATAGCGTTGTGGTCAGAAAAGATGCTTGATATGATTTCAATTTTCTTAAATTTACTGAGGCTTGATTTGTGACCCAAGATGTGATCTATCCTGGAGAACGTTCCGTGCGCACTTGAGAAGAACGTGTAATCTGCTGTTTTTGGGTGGAATGTCCTATATATATCAATTAAATCTATCTGGTCTATTGTGTCATTTAAAGCTTCTGTTTCCTTATTTATTTTCATTTTGGATGATCTGTCCATTGGTGTAAGTGAGGTGTTAAAGTCCCCCACTATTACTGTGTTACTGTCGATTTCCTCTTTTATAGCTGTTAGCAGTTGCCTTATGTATTGAGGTGCTCCTATGTTGGGTGCATATATATTTATAATTGTTATATCTTCTTCTTGGATTGATCCCTGGATCATTATGTAGTGTCCTTCCTTGTCTCTTGTAACATTCTTTATTTTAAAGTCTATTTTATCTGATACGAGTATAGCTACTCCAGCTTTCTTTTGATTTCCATTTGCATGGAATATCTTTTTCCATCCCCTTACTTTCAGTCTGTATGTGTCCCTAGGTCTAAAGTGGGTCTCTTGTAGACAGCATATATATGGGTCTTGTTTTTGTATCCATTCAGCCAGTCTATGTCTTTTGGTTGGGGCATTTAATCCATTCACGTTTAAGGTAATTATCGATATGTATGTTCCTATGACCATTTTCTTAATTGTTTTGGGTTTGTTTTTGTAGGTCCTTTTCTTCTCTTGTGTTTCCCACTTAGAGAAGTTCCTTTAGCATTTGTTGTAGAGCTGGTTTGGTGGTGCTGAATTCTCTTAGCTTTTGCTTGTCTGTAAAGCTTTTGATTTCTCCATCAAAGCTAAATGAGATCCTTGCTGGGTAGAGTAATCTTGGTGGTAGGTTCTTCCCTTTCATCACTTTAAGTATGTCATGCCACTCCCTTCTGGCTTGCAGAGTTTCTGCTGAGAAATCAGCTGTTAACCTTATGGGAGTTCCCTTGTATGTTATTTGTCGTTTTTCCCTTGCTGCTTTCAATAATTTTTCTTGGTCTTTAATTTTTGCCACTTTGATTACTATGTGTCTCGGCGTGTTTCTCCTTGGGTTTATTCTGTATGGGACTCTCTGCGCTTCCTGGACTTGGGTGGCTATTTCCTTTCCCATGTTAGGGAAGTTTTCGACTATAATCTCTTCAAATATTTTCTCTGGTCCTTTCTCTCTCTCTTCTCCTTCTGGGACCCCTATAATGCGAATGTTGTTGCGTTTAATGTTGTCCCAGAGGTCTCTTAGGCTGTCTTCATTTCGTTTCATTCTTTTTTCTTTAGTCTGTTCCGCAGCAGTGAATTCCACCATTCTGTCTTCCAGGTCACTTATCCGTTCTTCTGCCTCAGTTATTCTGCTATTGATTCCTTCTAGTGTAGTTTTCATTTCGGTTATTGTATTGGTCATCTCTGTTTGTTTGTTCTTTAATTCTTCTAGGTCTTTGTTAACCATTTCTTGCATCTTCTCAATCTTTGCCTCCATTCTTATTCCGAGGTCCTGGATCGTCTTCACTATCATTATTCTGAATTCTTTTTCTGGAAGGTTGCCTATCTCCACTTCATTTAGTTGTTTTTCTGGGGTTTTTTCTTGTTCCTTCATCTGGTACATGGCCCTCTGCCTTTTCATCTTCTCTATCTTTCTGTCACTGTGGTTTTTGGTCCACAGGCTGCAGGATTGTAGTTTCTCTTGCTTCTGCTGTCTGCCCTCTGGTGGTTGAGGCTATCTAAGAGGCTTGATGGGAGGCTCTGGTCCTGACTATTTCTTAAAATCTCATTGATAGGTATTTAATATGATTTTTAAATATTTATTTATTTATTTAATTTATTTATTTTTGGCTGCGTTGGGTCTTCCTTGCTGCGTGTGTGCTTTCTCCAGTTGCGGTGAGCGGGGGCTACTCTTCGTTGCGGTGCGTGGGCTTCTCATTGCGGTGGCTTCTCTTGTTGCGGAGCACGGGCTCTAGGCGCGCGGGCTTCAGTAGTTGGGGCACGAGGACTCAGTAGTTGTGGCTTTTGGGCTCTAGAGCGCAGGCTCAGTAGTTGTGGCGCACGGGCTTCATTGCTCCGCGGCGTGTGGGAACTTCCCGGACCAGGGCTTGAACCCTTGTCCCCTGCATTGGCAGGCGGATTCTTAACCACTGCGCCAGCAGGGAAGCCCAGGCTCCAGCGTTTTTAAAAATGTGTTCCTTCCACCTTCGTGGAGCCGGCGTAGGGGATGGGGAGGAGTGAGAACCCGATTGGCAGGGGTCCGGTCGCAACCCCGGAAGGGGACGGGGGACGATCTAAGAGGTGGCACCGGGCCACAGTCGACCCCCAGTGACAGCTAACAGCTGCAGTGCTGCCCCTTCCTGCCCCAGGACCTGAGCTCAGGTCCCGGGGCGGCTGGAGAAACGCACTGTTTTTTGGTGAGGTGCTCTTACTTACTGTGTGGAGCTGCTCCGGCTGCCCCGGCGACCACACCCCTGCAGGGCCCTGTGCCCGTCCTCCCTGCCCCCTGCCCAGGGCTCGGAGAACAGCAGTCTCTGTGGGGCAACCCGCTTCCAAGCCCTTCAGTGACCACGGAGGACTGGGAACGGGCTGGGCTACCGGGGAGCCTGGGCATCCAACACCTGAGCTCAGCCCTGGGGGCTCACGTGAGGGCAGGGGCTGGGGGTTGCGGGCGGTGAGCGGAGGGGCCTCCAGCCGGCATCAGCCTGGGCCCTGGACCCGGGGAAAGGCCTCACCCTCTCAGTCCTGACCTGCCGCTCAGGAACCCTGTGGCCCACCAGCCCGAGGCTTGTGTCGCCCGCCATGGACTGCCCGGCACACGGCTGGGGTGCCAACGCCACACCTGGATTTTGCACGGGGACCACCTGGGGGCTCGGTGCACAGGAAGACGAGCAGCCCCCAGGCCCCGACACGCCCCTTCCATATCCATCGAGAGGTGCCTGATGGAAGGCCGGCTGTGCTCCTTTTCAAGCCCCAGGGAATTCACACGAACAGCCCTCCCGGCCACGGGGTGCCTGCCCACCGGCTCTGGGCCTGCGACCAGCCCAGAACACAGAAGGCACCGAAGTGGGTGCAGGGAGCTGAGCCGGGGCTGCAGAAGGGCAGACACCACAGCCTGGTCCACAACCGACTGCCCTAGGGCGGGTGAGAACGGGCGGGCAGGCTGAGGGGAGGACAGAGCGTGGCACCGCCTGCCCGCCTGGGCCACGGGGAGAAGGTCGGGGCGCCGCCCGCGCGCTCGCTCCGCTGCCTGGCGTCCTTTGTGGGGGCGAAGGGCCGGAGGCAGGGCTCCCGAGGAGCTCAAAGGCCCGGGAAGGACACACGGGACGGTCCAGAGCCACCCTACCGCTCCAGTGGTGCAGCACCCTCTCTGAATTCCTACTGCCACCAAAACACATCCCTAAGGCCTTTGGGAGGAATCGCTAGGACCCAGGAAGGCGGCCCCCTGCTGTGGTCCAGACTTCAGCAGCTGCCGATGATCAGAGGGAGCCAGCCGGCCGGCCTTGAGCAGGAGGACAGGACACGGGGACAGGGACAGCCACAGCCGGGCTTCCCACAGCTGTGCCCACCGCCAGAACCAGCTCCAGCCAATCACAGCCCCCGAGATGCCAAACAGTGACGGGCGAGAGGCTGGCAGGAAACTGACACCCCCTCACTGGAGAGCCTGCCCGGCCGGGGTGCGGGGCACCATCCCCGTCTGAACTCACCCCACAGCTCAGCCATCTCCCAGTGACCCAGACGCGTCACCACGGCCCCAGGGCTGATCCCCGACCAAGGTCAGAACTCCCCCCAGTGTGACGGCCCCCATGCCACTCCTGTGGTGGAAGGGACGGCAGGCAGAGACCAGGAGTAGAGTCTTTTTATTAACGGCTGCGTTTTCAAAGAACCGTTTTGTTACCAGGAAAGCTCCCCAGGAAGGGATTGCATTAGTGCAACAAGGGGGAGCCTTGATGCCAGGCTCTCCAGACACTTCCAGGTGGAGACTTTTGGCCTAGGCCGGCCGCCGGGGACTCAGGGGCTGGGAGGACACGCGGCCCCTCCCCCGCCCCGACGGGGCGCTAAGGCACCCGGCCCGCCTGGGTGGGCAAAACCCCGTGCCTTCAGCAGGCCGGCGGCTTGCAGCCCTCAACCTGCAGCCCTTTGCTCAGGAGGAAGGCGTCCTGCGTGGGGTCACAACCCAGGAAGAGCTTCACCATGCCCTTGGCATCCTCGGAGCCCCCTGGCCTCAGAATGCAGCTTCTGTAGTCCATGGCAACCTGACGAGAGGGGGTGGGGCTGCAGGAGGGTGGAGCACCCCCTTCACTGAGGGTGTGGGTGTGGCCACCTCTGCTGTGACTCAAGAAAGGGCAGGGGAGCAGGGGGTCCAGGGCAGGGCCCTCAGAGCCTGGCAGGCCCAGGCGGGCGGCACAGGCATCTAGGCCCAGGCCAAGGACCTCCGTGTTGGTCTGCATGGCAGGCTGGCCTCTCACCTTGCCACTCAGGACGCCCTCCCGCTTGAAACGTGTGTGGAACGTGTCCGCGGAGTACACCTCGCTGCACAGGTAGCCATAGGACTGGGCGTCGTAGCTTCCTGCCAGGTGGCCGAAGGTCGCAAGCAGGTGGGTCCCTGGGACACACGCGGAGAAGCTCCTGCCCGGCCCCCTGGCCGCTCCGTGCCCCTTCCCCAGAGAGGGGGCCTCAAAGCAGCCCTGTCTGAGTCCCCTGCCACTAGAGGGAGTATTGGCCCAACACTTCTAGAAAACGGGGACCTTGCGGGCAACTCAGTGGAGGGACACAAATAAATTTTTGCCGACTTTCTGCTGAAGCTCACGAGGGTTCACCCCGAAGCCTCTTACAAGGTCAGCTGCCCGAGGCTCCGAGGGATGAGTCAGGGCTCACCTTCCAGCACGGGGAGAGCGCGGGTTCAAGCGCTCACGAGGGAGTGAACTGCGTCTCCGCACCGACACGCACGGGCAAACCTCGTCGACGCGTTCCGTCCGGGGTATGAAGCCCTCTCCTGCCTCTTCCAGGCTCTCCAGAAAGCACGTGCAGATACGCCCACCCCACCCTCGGACTCCGCGGGCCACAGCTGGAGGGACCAGCCCAGGAACCGAGGCAGGAAGAGGCCAGAGGTCAGCGGGCCTCGGCCAGAGCCCGTCAGTCGGTCCCCCTTCACACACCACCAGAGGATCCTCTTGACCTGGGCAGTAGCCGCCAAGCGACCGCTAAGGTGGGCCCGGCGTGCACTTGGCTACCTGGCGTGGCTGGGACCCCGAGGACCTCCTGGCAGAGGCGGGCATTCTCCTGGGCCGGGTCCGCGGGCGTCTGCGTGTGCAGGGCCTTGTCCACCTTGGCCAGGACGATCTGGCGCAGGTTGAAGAGGCCTGGAGGGCGGGAGGAAGGAGACGGGGGGCTGGCACTGTGTGCAGGCCGCGCTTTCCAGCCGGGCGGTCCGGGAGCCCCTTTCCTTTCCCTCGGCCCGACCGCACCGGGGTTGGCCAGCCGGGACTTGATGAGTTGGCCAGCAGCTCTGGGGGACGGCGCTGCCCGTGCCCCACCGAGACTGGCAGCAACGCCAGGGCTTCACAGGGCGCGGCGCTCCCGGCCCCAGAGCCTTCCCTCTGGTTCTCATCACCGGCTGTCGCCAGAGTCGCAGGTAACGTGCCTTTCTTGTCGTTTGTCTTTTTTCCGGCCCTCAGCCACGCAAAGGTGTGAAGCCCTGACACTCGCTGCCACGTGGATGCACCCTGAGAACACGATGCTCAGCGAGACAAGTCAGACACAGAAGGGCACACAGGGTGTGACCCCACTGAGGGGGAACATCCAGAACAGGTAGATCCACAGAGTCAGAGTGGGTTCCTGGTTGTCAGGGGCAGGGGGCGGGGAGGGAATGATAACTAAGGGCGTGACGGACATTTTTGGGGTGAGGGAAATGTTCCAAAACAGGGCAGTAGTGACGGCTGCACAGCTCAGTAAAGTGTCCCCACGCGCTCCGGTGCAGCCTGTGAGAGCATCGCTCTCAGGACGAAGGGCTGACCGCAGGAAGACTGAAGGAGCACTGGGTCCTGGGCCCAGACGCTCAGCTGGGGACACCCCCGCCCCCCCGGTGGGGAAGTCCCTGGGACTTGCTGAGCCTCCACCGAGACTGGCAGCAGCCCCAGGGCCTCACAGGGCGCGGCGCTCCCGGCCCCAGAGCCTACCCTCTGGTTCTCATCACCGCCTGTCACCAGACTTGCATGCAACGTTCCTTTCTTTTCTTTTGTCTTTTTAAAGGCAACTCTTGAATACACGTATTTAACATGCAGGGAACCAGTCCTGACTCCTTGATCTGCGGCTTCCAGGCTCCAGAGTCTCGAGGACATCCACTTCCATTTTTTTACACGCCCTGTGCGTGGGGTTTGATGATGGAAACTGACACCGAGGGCGTCACCACGTGCGGGGTGACATCAGCGGAAGAATCCCGTGGCGAGGGCCTGCCTGAGAACCACGGGAGAGCCCGGGCCCTCCCCGCCCCCTGCCTGCAGCCCCGCGCCCGCACCCACCTGGGAGCGGAGCTGGTGCATCGCTTGCCAGAACTCATGGAAGTAGGTCTCCAGCTCATCATGCTGCAACAGGGAGGGCGGGTTGGGCGTAGACTTGGTGAAGTTGGCCACCATGGCCGCGATGGCAATCTGGCGCCTCCCATCCTGCTGCAGGCAGCCCGGCTGCAGGCCAAAGCAGGCCATGTGCCCAGACTTCCCTTCCCTGGGGAGGGACGCGGGTGAGGCCCCGCTTCCACAGAGGAGCCCTGGCCCACGGCCGACAGGTTCCCCCACGCATGCACCGAGGGTAGAGGTCCAGGTAGAACTTGCCGATGGATGACCTTGTCCGCGGCCGCGTCCCGGACCGTGTAGAGCCTCACATCTCCGTGACACACGTTGGCACCCTCCTCCAGGTCGAAGGTCAGCCCCAGCAGCTCCTGGGAGATGCCCAGCTACCCGCGCGTGACCACCTGCATGGGGAAGGACTCATCGAGCAGGTACTGGTCCACGTGGTAGCGCGTCTCCTCCCCCTGGTTCATGTAGCAGCACAGGTCCTAGACGTTGATGGGCCCGTCAAAGTGCAGGCCCCGCCTCTGGCACTTGGCCTTCTTTAGGTCCAGGATCACGGCCGCTCCTGCTCCCCGAGGGGCTTCAGCTTCTGGGCCAGCTCATCTGCGGGCGGAGGGGAGAGGTTCGGCTATGTCCCTGTGGCAGCCTCCCAGCCGCCACCCACCCCACGCCCCTCGAGGCAGAATGAAGGGTTGGGGAAGGCGACCCCCAAGGGCTGACACAGTCGGGTCTCAGGCAGCACCACGTCCAGTCAAGGTCCGCCTGACCCTCGGGGAGGCGGGGTTACCTAGGAAAGTGGCCACCACCTGGCTGGTCTTGGCCATGTTCATCTCCAGCACGGAGTCGGCACGCGTGCTGAACCCCAGCAGGCGGGACTTCTGAGCCTGCAGCCTTACCAGCTCCCCGAGGATCGCGCAGTTCTCCTGGAACCCAGAGACGGCCAGCGCTGGGGACCGTGGGCCACGCCCTCCCCACGGGCCCCGGGCCAGGTCTCTGAGGGCGGGCAGGGCTCTCAGGCCACTGGCGGGCACAGCCAATCCCCCTCCCTCCTCCTCCTGGCCCGGATTTCTAGACACTTTGGTGCTGTCCTAACACGTGGTCTTTATGAACACAGGTCCTTTTGGAACCAGAAACGGCGTGAACCGTGATGAGCTCTAAGGCCAAGGGCAGGAAGAAATGTGACCAGGCTCTCCAGGAGCCACCCAGGGGCCTCCCCGGGCTCAACAATACAGACTCGGCTGCTGTGCAGACAGCAGGTCATCCCCACGGCGCCCGAACACCCAGCCCCCTGGACGGCGAGACGCCTGTTGCTGCAGGTGGCCCGGGGCTGGCTGGTGAGGCCCGGCCCCAGGCGTACGCCACCTTCTCTGGGGCCACCTCTCCGGCTCTGCGGTGGGGTTCTCCTGGGAGCCCCCAGTCACCACAGGACCAACGTGGCCTGTCTGCAGCCCAAGAAGGTGGGGACACAGGACTGTCCCCCATGCCCCCCACATCACCCACGAGGCCGAGCAAGCACCAGTGGTGTCTGCGGGGAAGATGAAGGGCTCACGCACAGCCCCCATCTACTGAAGATGCTGAACAGGAGAAGCACAGACTGCAGCCACACGCGGTATGGACCAAACGCAAGTGTCCTTGCAGGAACCGATGTCTGAATGTCAAGGCCGTACCCGGGCCACAGTGAGAAGGCCCAGACCCCACGCAAGGCACAGAGAGGAGATGGGGGGAACATCTGCGAATCTGAGCTCATCGGGCATCACCCCAGAAGGAGAGGGAGAGGAGGAGGGAGAGGGAGAGGGAGGGAGGTACAGACGTCTCTCCCTTCCCTGGGGGTTCTCTAGTGCAGCCAAGGCTGAAAAGCACTGCATTTCGGGAGATGGGTCCTCGTGGAAAAGTTAAATAGTAGCTCATGGCATTATCGACACATATTAAAAAGGCCCCAAATCTTGGGGAGTCAGGGAGGGGAGCTGGCGGCTGCCTCGTAAAGGAGGAGAGATTGGGCGTCAGAGGAGGTGCCTGTGCAGCCCGCCGCCGCTGCCCAGGACCCCGCAGACTTCATCTCCCAGCTGTGGTCCCGGGCTGGAAGGCAGCGGGGAGGTCAAGCCGTCCAAGCATCAACGTTGACTTCAGGGCTGATCTAAAAGGCGCCTGGTGTTTGTTGAAGCAGAAGAAAGAGAAAGCAGTGGGGAGAGGAGGGGAGGGGGAGGGAGCCCCCATCAGCCCTTCTCCCTCTCTCCCTCTCTGTCTCCCTCTCTCCCTCCTTCCCTCCCTCCCTCTACCTCCCTGCTTCTCACTCTCACTCTCCCTCCATCTCTCCCTCTGCCTCTCTCCCTCTCCCTCTTTCCCTCTCCCTCTCTCCCTGTCCCCCTTTCCCTGTCCCTGTTTCCCTGTTCCGCTCTTCCGATACCTCATTCCCTCTCCCTCTCTCCCTCTCTCCCTCTCTCCCTCTCGTGCTCCCTCTCCCTCTCCCTCCACCTCCTTCCCTCTCCGGAGAGGGTGCCTGCTTCCTTCTCTGTCTCCCTCTCTGGAGAGGGAAGGAGGTGGAGGGAGAGGGATAGAGGGAGGGAGGGAAAGACAAAGGCGTCTCTCCCTCCCTCCCTCCCTCCCTCTCTCCCTCCCTCTCTCCATCTCCCTCACTCCCTCCCAGAGATGGAGAGACAGAGGAAGAGGCAGAGACAAGGGAGAGGGAGAGGGAGAGGGAGAGAGAGGGGGGAGGGAGGGAGAGAGAGAGAGGTGTCTTCCTCCCTCCCTTTCCCTCTCTCCCTCCCTCTCTCCCTCTCCTGCTCCCTCTCCCTCTCTGGAGAGGGAAGGAGGTGGAGGGAGAGAGAGCAGGAGAGGGAGGGGGGAGAGGGAGAGAGAGGGAGAGAGGGATAGAGGGAGGGAAGGAAAGACAAAGACGTCTCTCCCTCCCTCCCTCTATCCCTCTCTCCCTCCCTTTATCCCTCTCTCGCTCCCTCTCTCCCACTCCCTCGCTCCCTCTCCTCCCTCTCCCTCTCCCTCCGTCTCTCCATCTCCCTCACTCCCTCCCAAAGATGGAGAGACAGAGGAAGAGGCAGAGACAAGGGAGAGGGAGAGGGAGAAGGAGAGATAGGGGGGAGAGAGGGAGAGAGAGAGAGGTGTCTTCCTCCCTCCCTTTCCCTCTCTCCCTCCCTCTCTCCCTCTCCTGCTCCCTCTCCCTCTCTGGAGAGGGAAGGAGGTGGAGGGAGAGAGAGCAGGAGAGGGAGGGGGGAGAGGGAGAGAGAGGGAGAGAGGGATAGAGGGAGGGAAGGAAAGACAAAGTCGTCTCTCCCTCCCTCCCTCTATCCCTCTCTCCCTCCCTTTATCCCTCTCTCGCTCCCTCTCTCCCACTCCCTCGCTCCCTCTCCTCCCTCTCCCTCCGTCTCTCCATCTCCCTCACTCCCTCCCAGAGACGGAGGAAGAGGCAGAGACAAGGGAGAGGGAGAGGGAGAGAGAGGGGGGAGGGAGGGAGGGAGAGAGAGGTGTCTTCCTCTCTCCCTTTCCCTCTCTCCCTCCCTCTCTCCCTCTCCTGCTCCCTCTCCCTCTCTGGAGAGGGAAGGAGGTGGAGGGAGAGAGAGCAGGAGAGGGAGGGGGGAGAGGGAGAGAGAGGGAGAGAGGGATAGAGGGAGGGAAGGAAAGACAAAGTCGTCTCTCCCTCCCTCCCTCTATCCCTCTCTCCCTCCCTTTATCCCTCTCTCGCTCCCTCTCTCCCACTCCCTTGCTCCCTCTCCTCCCTCTCCCTCTCCCTCCGTCTCTCCATCTCCCTCACTCCCTCCCAGAGACGGAGGAAGAGGCAGAGACAAGGGAGAGGGAGAGGGAGAAGGAGAGAGAGGGGGGAGAGAGGGAGAGAGAGAGAGGTCTCTTCCTCCCTCCCTTTCCCTCTCTCCTTCTTCTCTCCCTCTCTCCCTCTCCCTCTCTCCCCCCTCCCTCTGCTCCTCTCCCTCATCTCTGCCTCTCCCTCCATCTCTCCCTGTCTGAGAGGGAATGAGGGAGCGGGAGAGACGGAGGGAGAGGGAGAGACGGAGGGAGCGGGAGAGACAGAGGGAGGGAGAGGGAGAAGGAGGGAGGGAGAGGGAGAGAGGAAGGGAAAGGGCGAGGGAGAGGGAGGGAGGGCGAGACATCTCTCCCTCTCCCTCTCCCTCTCCCTCCCTTCCTCTCCCTCTCCTAGAGGGAGGGAGGGAGAGGGAGAGACAGAGGGAGAGGAGAGGGAGGGAGCGAAGGAGAGGGGGAGTCGGAGAAGGAGGTAGGGAGAGGGAGAAGGAGAGAGGGTGCCTGCTTCCCTCTCTGTCTCCCTCCCTCCCTCTCCGTGTCCCTCTCTCCCCCCTCTCCCTCTCCCTCTGTCTCTCCCTCTCTGGGAGGGAGAGAGGGAGAGGGAGCAGGAGGGAAAATGATGGAGGGATGGAGAGGGAGAGAGGGTGAGGGAGAGAAGGAGAGGAGGAGGAGAGAGGCAGAGGGAGGGAGGAAGAGACCTCTCCCTCCCTCCCTCTGCCTCCCTCCTTCTCCTCCCTCTTCTCCCTCTCTCTCCAACTCTCCCTCTCCCTCCGTCTCTCCATCTCCCTCACTCCCTCCCAGAGAGGGAGAGACAGAGGTAGAGGCAGAGCGGAACACGGAAACAAGGACAGGGAAACAGGCACAGGGAGAGAGGCAGGGACAGAGGGAGAGGAGAGGGAAGAGGGAGAGGAAAGAGGGAGAGGAAAGAGAGAGAGGGAGGGAGAGAGGGAGAGACAGATGGAGAGAGAGGGAGGGAGAGAGAGAGAGGGAGAGGGAAAGAGGTAGAGGGAGAGCAGAACAGGGAAAGAGGGACAGGGAGGGAGAGAGGGAGGAGAGGAAGCAGGGAGAAAAGAGAGAAAGAACACACCATCTACATTTCTGTCAGATGACACCGGGGATCCTTACACAACCAGGAGAAAATAACACAGGGAGGCTCTTTCTCAGCTGGAACTGGCACTGCAGAGGGGGCCAAACACCACCAGGCTGGCCACACATGTCCAGCCGCCGCTCCAGCCCCGTCAGCCGTGAGTCCGGTCACCAGGGCTCTGAGTGTCTGCTCCAGGGAGCTGGGGTTCACCCTCTCACCGGGGAGGCCGGGCCAAGACCGCGGGGCCCCGGGCTGGACACATAGGGGGAAAAGCATCCCCACAGGACAGCTTGTGCGAGCAGATTCAGCTGCCAGATTCTAGAGGCCCGGGACCACCCTGTGGCCCGTGAAAAACAGGAGGCCACGAGGGTCTTGCATCGTGATTCCTGTCCGTTGGACTGTAAAGTTTATGTAGGGAATCTTGCAAACAGTGGTAACAAGGCTGAATTGGAACGAGATTTAGGCTATTACGGACCACTCTGAAGTGTGTGGGTTGCTAAAAGCCCTCCCGGCTTCGCTCTTGTTGAATGTGAAGATCCCCGAGATGCAGCCGATGCTGTCCGAGAACTAGATGGGAGAACACTATGTGGCTGCCGAGTAAGAGTGGACCTGTCGAATGGGGAAAAGAGAAGTCGAAATCGTGACCGCCTCCTTCTTGGGGTCGTCGCCCTCGAGATGATTATCGGAGGAGGAGTCCTCCACCTCCCACACATCTCCAAGATGGAGAGCCTTCTCCGTCAGCCAGAGCAGGTCCCTTTCTAGATATAGGAGAAGAGAGAGATGACTGTCCCAGGAGAGAAATCACAAGCCGTCCCGATCTTTCTCTAGGTCTCCTAGCCGATCTAGGTCAAATGAAAGGAAATAGAAGACCACTTTGCAAGAGGAGTGGTGTACAGGCAATAACTTCATTTGACAGGAGTATGTACAGAAAATTCAAGTTTGGTTTGAGACTTCTGAAGCTTGGTGCACTTTTTAAATGTTTTAGTTGTTCACATTTGTTTGTCTCTTGGGACAGTGACCCATAAAGGTGTCATTCTCTATGGTTTGAAATGGGTCACATGAGGCATGTGATATGAAGAATTGTTACCTTCCAATGTTCCCTTAAGCAAAATTGAATTTGCTTTGAATTTTTGGTCTTGCCTAGACTGATAATAAAACTTTAACTCCTGCCCACCTAAAGTGTGATGTTTACTATTATGGAAACAACACTGGCAAACGTGTAAAAGACTTTCTGTAGCTGGGATATGGTATGCAGCTGTAGTTAAGCAAGCAGTCTTTAAAAGGTGCTGTGAACACAAGCCAGCAGGTAAAAATGAAAGCCGCACCCTTACCCTAGATTAGAGGTTTAAAAATTCCACTAGTCTTCACACGGGACAAGAGGTTGTCCAGGGAGTTGAGAATCTAAGAAGTTACAAGGAAGTTAGTTTACCTTTGAGTTAGGTCATAAGTCCCCTCTGTGATTGCTGTACATGAATACATAGCTCTTTGTAATATTTTTTGGAAATCTGAGATGATCAAGATACCAATGTCCTGCCGGATTAAGAGTATTGTAGAGCTGAACTTTGAGTTACTGTGCAATTTTTTTTTTCATGCTGTCATTTGTAATATGTTTTGTGAGAATCCTTGGATTAAAGTTTTGGTTGCAAAAGAAAAGAAGAAAAGAAAAGAATCCGCCTGCCAGTGCAGGGGACACAGGTTCAAGCCCTGGTCCGGGAAGATCCCAGGTGCCGCAGATCAACTAAGCCCGTGGGCCACAACTACTGAGCCTGCGCTCTAGATCCTGGGAGCCAGAACTACTGAGCCCCCATGCACAACTACAGAAGCCCGCACGCAACGAAGACCCAACGCAGCAAAAAAAAAAAAAAAAAAAAAAAAAGACGCTACTGGCCAGGTGATCAAGGGTAAAATCATTTGTCATAAGTCCCGTTGATGGTGTGTATCCTTGATGTGACCTGAGGAGAATGGCATTTTTATCTCTGTCTGGATCTTCCGCCCCAAACCCCATAACTCCAGACCAACCATAAGAAAACATCAGAAAACAAACAGACAAACAAATTGAGGGACAAAATACCTGACCAGTCCTCCTCAAAACTTTCAAGGTATCAAAACCCAGGGACATCTGAGAAATGTCACATCCCAGAGGAGACTGGGACAGAAAAAGGATGTTAGGGGAAAACTAGGGAAATGCTAATGAAGTGTGGACTTTAGTTAATAACAATGTATCCATCTTGGTTCCTTAGTTGGATAAACATGTCATACTAACGTACTAACGTGTTGGAGATAGGGTTACTGGGTCAGGGTCCACGGCACTCTACACTCTGTACAGATCTTTGCCACTTTTTTGTAACTCTAAGCTATTCTAAAATTAAGCGAGTACTGAACAGAGATAAGAATGTTATTTCCCTGATTTGAACATGCCTGAGTTTCTTTTCATGGTCACATTTTTGCTATCTGGATGTGTCTTGGAATCAGTAGCAAAGGAGAGTTGCCAGCCCCTGGAAAGATGTGGGTGGTTTGCAGGTGGCTTGCTCTGGAGCTGAAGACCACGGTGGGAAGTCTGCAGCCTCGGGCTGCACTTAGAACCATGGGAGGGGATGGGCCAGCTCAGTTAGGGATGGAACCTATAAGTAAAACTTTTTTCTTTTCCATTATGGCTTATCACAGGATGTTGAATATAGTTCCCTGTGCTAGACAGTAGGATGTTGTAGTTTATCCATCCTATATTTAATAGTTTGCATCTGCTAACCCCAAACTCCCAATCCAACCCTCCCTCACTCTTTCTCCCCCTTGGCAACCACAAGTCTGTTCTCTATGTCTGTGAGTCTGTTTTTGTTTCGTAGACGAGTTCATTTGTGTCGTATTTTAGATTTCACATATAAGTGAGATCATATGATATGTGTCTTTCTCTTCTGACTTACTTCACTTAGTATGGTAATCTCTAGGTCCATCCACATTGCTGCAAATAGCATTATTTCATTCTTTTTATGGCTGGATAATATCCCATTGTATATATGTACCACATCTTCTTTATCCATTCATCCATCAGTGGACATTTAGGTAGCTTCCATGTCTTGGCTATTGTAAATAGTGCTGCAATGAACATTGGGGTGCATGTATCTTGTCTTTCTTTTTTTTTTCTTTCTTCCTTTCTT
The DNA here is from genome assembly GCF_028021215.1 of Eschrichtius robustus. Classification (NCBI taxonomy): domain Eukaryota; kingdom Metazoa; phylum Chordata; class Mammalia; order Artiodactyla; family Eschrichtiidae; genus Eschrichtius; species Eschrichtius robustus. The sequence continues at coordinate 80,733,111 of NC_090824.1, forward strand.
CCTCCCTTTCTTTCCTCCTTTCTTTCTTTCTTCCTTTCTTCCTTTATTTCTTTCTTCCTTTCTTTCTTCCTTGCTTCCTTCCCTTCTTTCTTTCTTTCTCTCTCTCCCTCTCTCTCTTTCTTTCTTTTTCTTTCTTTCTTTCTTTTTTTTTTTTTGTCACACAGCATGTGAGATCTTAGTTCCCTGACCAGAGATGGAACCCATGCCCCCCGCACTGGAAGCACGGAGTCTTAACCACTGGAGCACCAAGGAGATCCCAGGGGTGTGTGTATAGTTTTGAATTAGAGTTTTCTCCAGATCTATGCCCAGGAGTGGAATTGCGGGACCCTATGGCAGCTGTATCTGTTGCTGCACGTCTCACATCAACCACCTGCACTCCAATCCTTGCTCTCAACGTCATCTTTGGGGAACCCAACCTGCGACAGGGACCTTGACAAGAAGAAATGGCTCAGGGAAAAGCTACCTGCACAGGGAGGAGATAGAGGCCATCGCCCCTGGGGTGCGGCGCGGAGAGTGGGCACAGAGATTTGTCATTTCACCCCCGATGCTCATCTCAGCCCTCCTGGCTGCCCCACTCTAGGTCACCTCGGGATACAGAGGTGACCCGGTTAGAGTCCCTGCCTGTGCAGGAATCTGGGGGCACCAGCGGGTCTGAATAATATTAGTGCAGGGTCTCCCCTGCGGCACTGGGGTTATTCGGGGCGGGTCATCCTCTGCTGAGGGCCCCTCCTGGGCACTGTGTGGGGTTTAGCAGCAGCCCTGGCCACACCCCTTTGATTCCAGGGGCCCCTCCCCCCCAGTTGTGACAACCACAGATTTTCCCCACACATCACGGAAGAACTGGGTGAGGCGGGGGCAGGATGGCCCTGGGCGAGGACAGCTGTGTTGAAGCAACCAGCCTGGCCCAGGGCAAGGTCTGCCCCAATCCCGTCAGCGCCTGCATTTAGACCTGCCCCTTTCCTCTCCCACCTCCTCTGCCCTGCAGTGGTCTCCGAGACATCATCGCCATGTGATAAATCACACCTTCTCAGTCGACTGTTTGCTGCCCTCGCTAGAACGTGAGCTCTTTGAGGACAGGGATGCTGTTATGTCCCCAGCACCTAGAAGAGTGTCTGCTGTGTAGTAGATGCTTCATAAATACTTGCTGAATAAAGGAGTTGAATAAAGGGATGAGTGGATGGATGAATGAAGGTTACAATGGAAGGACGGGGGAGATTCCCTTTCTGGCTCTCGGGGGTTGGGAGATCAAGTGAAAGATCCGTCCTAAATAGGCTGATCAGCCTTCTGGGGTTCCCCGGGACTGAGGGTTTCCCCAGAGTTCCAGCGCTCAAACCTGAGCGGTCCTGGGCAAACTGGGGGCGGGTGTTGGTCACCCTATCTAAACACAGTAACAATTCCAGCTGCAATAGCAATGGCCAATGACCTCTATGGTCTTATTGACCATGCACAGTTCTTTACCTGGCAGGGAAGGGTGGGCCGGGATTGGAATTCTGGTGATCCAGGGCGGGTGAGGGCACACCCCGGGCTTGTGCAGGGGAGTCCAGGAAGGTTCTGGAGAAAGTGACAGTGACACAGGGGGGAGGGAGGAGTCTAAGGAAGAACATCCCACATGACAACGTGTGCCAATGGCCCTGGGCCCAAGGTCACACCTGACCAGGGCTTGCCTTTTTTTTTTTTTTCTAATTTACTTTTTCCCACATGGATATGCAATTGTCCTAATGCCATTTATTGAAAACTCCTTAATTTCCCCACTTTCTGTCATATCAAGTTCTCATAGATCTGTTTCTGGACCTTTATTCTATACCATAGAGCTATACGTCCCATCCTTGCACGACTAGGGCTGTTTCATCACTATAACTTTATTTTTTATTCATTTATTTTTCTTGGCCATGCCGTGCGGCATGTGGGATCTTATTTCCCTGACCAGGGATCGAACCCGCGCCCCCTGCCAGTGGAAGCTCGGAGTCTTAATCACTGGACCTCCAGGGAAGTCCCCAGGGTTTGCTTTGACATCCATCGAATGGTGGCAGGTGGGCACGGGGAGCAGCTGTCTGTGAGCCATCCTGTGTAGAAATGCAGGCTGGAGGGGAGGACAGATGGAGCGGGAGGGGAAGAAGCGGAGGAGGGAGGGAGGGCGGGCGAGAGACAGACAGAGCATGAAAGCTGAAAAGAGCTCCTAGTGCCGGGAGCCTTGGAGCCAGAGCCTGGGAGCCAGGGTGACTGGCTCTCCTCCCTGGTTTGTGTGTGTGTGTGTTGCGGGGGGTGGCTCTGGGCTTCTCAGGCTGGGAATGGGGTGCACAGAGCAGGGACGGAGCAGGGACCCTTCTCTCTGGGACCTCGTGGGCCATCCTCAGCTCACAAAGCTGAGCCACTCCTGGCCCTACGAGTGGGGGGGCTTATCCTCCCTGTCCCCTGGATCACACCCCCTCACACACAACTTCCCCGTGTGTGTTCCCAGCAACCAAGAGAATCTGTTTTTAAAAGATTTGGGGGAGGGGGGTAAACATACAAACAAGAGCAGAATGGATACTTTTTCAGAATGTGAATGGCTCTGTGTAAGCCCACCCCCAGGGTAACCACAGTCCTGACCTCTAACACCCTTGACGAGTCAGCCTTGGTCTGGGCTTGCGGACCCACGGAAGCTTCCTCATCCCCTCCTTCAGATCCCGTCTCTCCCTTGGCGTCTTTGTGAGAAGCACCCGGGGAAGTGGGACTGCTAGGCTGTACTGCTGCTAGAACTCCACCTGGGCTCCACCAGGCTCCAGCCCCCCACCCTGTGCACCTCTCTGACCCTGAGGCACCTCAACTGGTAGCAGCCGCATCACCTTCCCTCCTGGGACTTGTGACACTTAAGGGAGACACCGCAAGGACAAGCCTTTGGCTCCCTGGCTGGCAAAGAGCAGGTGCTCAATTGTCATAAGTGTCCGTATCAGTGAGGGTTCTCCAGACAAACAGAATCCATAGGGTGTGTGTGTGTATATACACACACACGTACATATGTACACGCGTACAAAAATATACAGCAGTGTATCTATGCAGTATGCATACACACATATACACATATAGTATATACAATACACACCTACCTGTATACACACATATAAAAGGCATAGTTTGTATATCTACAGTATGTATACACACATATGCACATAACATATACAATACCCACATACATAGACACTATACATACACACATATAAAATGCATCGTTTGTATGTATACAGTATGCACACATACGTATAACGTATGCAATATACACACCTAGGTACATATATGTCATACATATAGACACATACAAACATATTTAGGTGTGTATATAGACAGTATACATACATACACATATAATACATGCAATACGTACACGTACATACATATAGACACACATATACACCTACATATAAAAGCATATAGCATAAAAATATATATGTACTGTATATATAAATTCATCGTATGTACACGTACATATATCATATATATCAGATATATACATATATACAATGTATACACACACATACACACCTATATGTAAATATGCGCATGTACATACACATATAAATACATACGCAAGTGTGTATATAACAGTATATACATATATACATGTAACACCTAGAAACATATACACATACAGGTATACAACATATATACACACCTATATATAAATACACACTGTATACATACATACAGTGTACATAAACTGTATATCTACACACACCCATATATCAATATATGGGTGTGTGTATATACACAGCATGTTCACATTTATAAAATGTATACTATATATATGCACATACATACATGTATACAATATATACACACAAATATATAGGCTTGTATGTATACTGTATATAGTACTTACACATATACTACAAACGCACGCACATATAAACATATGTGTATACATATATATAATATGTATGCACACATATACAAATTAATAGGCTTGTATATATTCAGTATTTTTACATATATAGTTTTGTTTTAAGGAGTTGACTCATGTGACCGTGAGGCAGGCAAGTCAGGGCAGGACTCTGGGCTGGAGACACAGGGAAGAGCTGATGTCCCAAGGCCATTGGAGGAACAGTTCCCTCTTTCTTCGGAACCTCATTTTTCTCTCCAGTCCTTCAGCTGATGGACGAGGCCCACCCACGCCACGGCATTGACAATCTCCTTTACCCAAGGTGGACCAATTTCAGTGTTCATCTCTTCTGAAAAATACCTTCCTGGCCACATCTGGAATAATGTTTGTGGTTGCCGGGGCCCCACGCAGTGCGCACATGAGATTAACCATCCCCGTGGCGATGATGACACTTTATTTTCTCCCTTGACCATTGTCACTACTATTCCAATTAAAATGGCAGCGCCATGAGGGCAGGGCATTTCCTTTTTTGCCAGTACTGAGCGTCCAGGGTCTGGTGCCTAGCATAGGCTAAATACAGGGCATTTTTGTGAACAGAAGCCGGGATTCCGGCTGTCATATTTAATGAGGAATTATAGTCTTATTATTGGGGGTGTGTGTGTGTGTGTGTGTGTGTGTGTGTGTGTGTGTGTGTGTGTGTGTGTGTGTGTGTGTGTGTGTGTGTGTGTGTGTGTGTGTGTGTGTGTGTGTGTCACGGTACGTCAAGGGCGGCAGTCGAACCCGCCACCCCAAGCCCCGAGGGGGTCTCCCCGGGTCCCGACTTCGGGCCGGTGCGGGTGGCCGGGGGCAGCCGAAGACGTGCGTGCGTGCGTGCGTGCGTGCGTGCGTAGGTGGAGCGGGCGAGTCCACGGGGTGGGCGGCGCGCGCGCGCCGCGAGTGAGTGGTTCAGCCCGGCCCCGGCTCATTGTGCTCGCCTCACGCCGGCCCGAGTTGGCGGCAGCGCTGGAGGTCCCGGGCCTGTGACCACAAAGAGGGAGCCGGGGGCCAGACGGGAGCGCGGCGGCGGCGGCGGCGGCGGCGGCGGTGGCTGAGGTCCAGGCCAGGCCCCCTCCCCTCAGCCTCCCGCCCGCCCGCTCGCCTGCCCGCCCGCCTGCCCCGCCCCCGCCGGCGGGCGTCCCGCCCCTCCCCCCAACCGCCAGACTAGCCTGGTGCGGGGGCCGCGCGCGAAGACATGGGGGAGAAGTTGGAGCCCAGGCTGGAGTCGTCCGTGGGGGCCGAGCCCGCCGTCTACCCGTGGCCGCTGCCGGTCTACGTGAGTGCCACCCGTCCCCTCTTCCCGGACCCCCGCCCCTCTTCCCCCACGGCGCGCGCTGAGCCCACCGAGAAACGGAGCGACTCGAGTCGCCAGACCCTCTTTGGAGCCCCCCTTCCCGCCCCGCCGTGGTTCTCCGCGGCCGTGTCCAGCCCCCGCGCGCAGGGTGGGCAGAGGGGAGCCGGGGCCGGCCGGGGGCGCAGACTCGGCCGCGGGGACCCCGCGCTTCCGAGGGGCGCCCGAGCCGGGCTGCCGTTGGCTCTGTAGGGCTGGGGACCCCGGTCCCCCCGGGCCTGGACTGCCGGCGGGCTTGCCCTTCCGTACTTCATGATCTGACATGTAGGGTTTCTTTTTCCTGGTAGTTTATTCTTAGCGCTGTCAACGTGCTTAGCTTTTTTATTTTTGAGGACACCCTTTCCTTCCTCTCTCCAGTTTTTTGTGTTTTTGTTTTGTGGTGTTTTAGTTAGGCATTTTGTCCCTCTGATCTTGAGTGGGTGGGCTGGCTGGACCCTTGGAGAGGAGGCGTTGTCTCCCCTAATTTGAGTGGGTGGGCTGGCAGGGCCCTTGGAACGGAGGCATTGTGTCCTGTAATTTTAGTGGGTGGGCTGGCTGGACCCTTGGAGAGGAGGCATCCTGTCCCCTGATCTTGAGTGGCCTTTGGCAAATGACACGCCGAACGGAAATTTACACAGGCGTCCGGTGATTCCAGAAATGCAGGGTGTCCGGGCAGGTGGGCGCCCGGCCTCTCGTCCCCCGTGGCGGCGTGGTGCGCGTGTTGTTGTCTCAGGGTTTACGCTTGGGCCCTGCAGCCCACCTTCGGGAGGGAAAGCGCAGCGGGCGCCTTGGGCCGGCGCCTTTGGGGCGCCCTTTCGTGCGCTCGGCTTGCGGGGGACCGGCCTGCAGGGGAGCCGGCGGGGAAGCCCGCGCGACCCGCCGCCCCTCGCGCGGGCTCCGTGTGTCTCAGTTTGTGGAAACTGTGTCGCGGCCGGGTGCGGGTCGGGACGCTGGGACCGCCTGGGAGCCGTTGTTGACTCCGGTCCCCGGTTCTCCGCAGTTCTCCGAGGTCGGAGGGTTTCCAGCCCGCCACTGCGCGCTGGCGCCTTCTATTTTTTGCTCTTCCTGTGGCCAGAGGCGCGGCTGAGTTGTGCACCCATCCCTCACTCTCCGTGTCCCTCTTCCTTTATTGTCTGCTTACTCGCTGGTTACTTTCCTCCCTCCCATTTTATCATTATCTGTGAGTTTTATTAACATGACGTTTACTCCCTCTTTTAAATTAATAATGAAGGAAACTGTGAAATGGTACTTTTATCTTTAATGGCTGATGCTGTAAAAGTGACAATTGCAATGCAAGCATCTTTCCCTCACTTGACTCCTGTCATGCATCTCAGTAGTGTCTCTGTGACAGGACTTGAAATGATAGCACCCACATCTCTTGCAGCTCATTCACACTGAAGGGATATAATCCTCGGTTTGCTATCACAGCCACTTGCCCAGCTCAGACTGTGATGTCACAAACCAAAGATGATTCTCCCTCAGCAGGAAGAAGCCGGAGAGATGAATCTCCCCCATGATGGACCATCAGCCTTATTCAAATTTGGTCACTTCATGAAGAAAAATTAACCATAATAAAGATCAAAGATACCGGCTAGTTGAAATACCCTGTTGAATTAAGCTTGAAAAACTTTTCCATGATACTGGAATGAAGGAAGTTCTTTCAAAATTCTAAGGAAAAATTTGAGAGTTATAATAATGCAGATATCAGTAAATATTTATGGAATTAAAAATATTATGTAGTGCTGGTCCCTTTAAATGTTAACACTTAAAAATAGCTTATAGGTATGTTTCTTATTTTCTATGCAAAATTATGTGGCTTGCTATTTCAGACAAAGATGACATATCAATCTGAAAAGAGTCGGCAAAGACACAAAATGGATGTACTTTCTCTTGACCTATACACCTACTTTTATGTTCTCATGGTTTAAATAAAAAGTACAGCTTTTGGGTTATTTAAGAAGAGCAGAAGCTAAAAATACAGTACTAAATATCATTGCAAGGATTTGGTAGCCAAAACATTTGCTCCATTTCTAGGAAAGAATCCATTAAGACAAAATTATATTACTTTTATAATATAATACTTTTTATATCATGTGCGCTTGAAAAACATTCTAAGTTACAGAAACAATTAGACAGTCATTGAGTACTCCCCAAGATGTTCAAAATCTCTTTAGTTGTTAAATCTATCAACACACAACACAAAAACTCTCATAAATAAACCACATCTTCAGGTATCCAACCAAATCTTCTAGCATAAAATTCCTTATCCGTTTGTACCCATGAGATGCTAAAGTTGAAGCAGTTTTCAACTTGAATCATTGATAAATGATGTGTTAAAAATTAGCTAATGTTTTTATTCTTTACTTTTTCACTTAAAATGAAGAAGAAACTGTAGATTGGGCTAATTTGGAATAAATTGCTATAGAGTTGTTTTTGGAAAGCTGTTATTTAAATCTCAATAATCATTATTCAGAATGGGTTATTATAGAGGAATAGCTTGATTTAGATAGGAAAGAGAAATGAAGGTTCACTGGGACTGATGCTAACCAGGGCTAAAGGGGAGGTGGGTTTGCTCATCCATTGTCTTTAGAAGATAAATCATAGAAGCAACGTCCCTAACCTGGTGGGACCTGGGTCTCTTTGTACATTACAATGAGTAAATAAAATCCAGAAGACTTGAGGAATGTCATTTTATACCCCCTTCAGTTCTATCTATTGGAAGCAAATTGTTTGAGTATAATATTGTTAATCTCTTCTTTTTGCCTAAGTTAAACAATTCTTTGAGTTGAAATAGTTTTGTAACTTAAAAAATATATGCCTATTTTCAAAGCATGTCAGGTTACAAAATATAATGAGGAAAAAGATGAATTCTTAAGGGTTCAGGTCCATGTCAGTACAGTTAAAAAATACTTTTAGTGAGGGCTGGTGTACAAAGTATTTTGAAATTTTTAAATAAACATTTTTCTCTGCAACAAATTGCTACACTACAGTATTACTGCTTGTATTTGAATTGCTGCTTTCCTTTACTGGAAAATGACGGGTGAATTTCTGTAATGAATTCCGACTTATGACATTTAAGGTTATTTATAGACTGTCTTGAAGAGAGTGATGGGATCATGTAATTTACTCTATTAATTAAAAGTTGAAAGAAGGAAAGAATTCAGTGAAATGGAAGAATTTCAAATTTGACTTATCAGGCAAGTACTGAATAATTACTTTAGATAGATTTCCCTATATTATCGGAAGATAATCTCCTATATCATCTCTTACCACCATCAGAAAACCACCCCCCAAAAGGGGGACCTCATTCATATTGAAAATAACTTCTTAACGTGCAGGCATTACAGTAGGGCATTCTAGACACTGGGGGAGGGAAAAACCATTGTATTTTTTTCTAACATTCATGTTCAACTTATTTCCAAAGTTCTTTAAAGTGTGGCATTCTTACAGGTGGACAATGTTGCTGAACAAGCGTTTGTTTCTTCCCTTTTCTTCCCCCAGGCTCAAAGATTTGGAAAGAGATAGTTAACAGAAAAGGTAAGGTAATCTCCACCTTAACAAAATATATGATCAAATGTGACCATTTGACAGATACTATGTAGTTCATAAAAACAAAATTAAGTGGAATTGGCTCTCTTTTCCCTAAAGTTGAGGATGACGTGGATGTTTCTGTCTAATGTGCTGTACTAATAGGCTATTATGGGTTAGCTTTTGGTAACTCATCGAGTTTCCCAGTCTGGGTTCCGTACCATCAAGTCTGGATTATAACTTGTCCTGGTCACACTGTTTTTCCAAATCAGTTTTGTTCTAGTACTCTATTATGTGTCTGTTTCACCTCTAATCTTTCCATTTGTCACCACTCTGGAGATGGTGTGTGATATGATCTTAACGGAAACATCAGGAACATGTCTTGTGAATATTTAGTTTTCTTTTTGGCCGACTCAGCATTGCCTGCCATTCAGTCATTGTTATGTGACCAGGCAGTGTAACTATTTGTGTATTAGTCCATTGGTTCCTACCTTGGGAATGTGGAGACTTGTAAACCTCTGTCCTTCCCTTAGGAATGCATGAAGGAGAAATGGAATCTCTTG